>NC_135333.1:167912123-168220824 GCF_023851605.1 Tamandua tetradactyla
AAACCCAGAAAGGAATCGGCCTTTCTTTAGTGAAAGTATCCTTTTTGTTGAGGCCTTAAATTAGACATTTTCATGGCCCTACGTAGGACTGTAAACTTGTCACTTAATAAATCCCTTTATAATAGCCATTCCATTGCTGGTACATTGCATTCCGGCAGCTTTGTAAACTAAAACACCTCCTAATGGTCTAAATGCTATCTCTGATCTGCTTCGTCATTAACTTTCTGACTTTGCACTCTCTTCCTGCCACATAGGTCTCCTGGTTGCTCCTCCAACCCTCCAGGCACCCCCACTTGTGTGCCCTGGGGACACCTCTCCCTTTAATGCCCTCCCCTATATCTGCCTAGCTCACTCTCTCATGCTCTTCAAGTCTTGCTCAAATGTCACCTCAGTGAGGACTGCCCAAACCACTCTAAAACTGCACACCCTCCCCCTTCTAGAACATCTCTGTCTCCCTTCCATGCTTATTTCATCAAGGGTGGCAGTCACTCTCTGATAGACTTTCCCTATTCATTTTATTAACTGTCTCCACCACCATCACCACTCTGCCACCTAAATAAAAGCTCAATAAAGAGCAAAGATTTTTGTCTGCTTTTCTCACTGCCATATCCTTAACACATAGAAGAGTACCTAGCACATGGTAAGTGCTCGATAACTATATTTATTTGTATTCTACCCTATTTGTATAAATAAATATGAGTCAGTCTGTATAATTGTACAACTGGATAATGTTTTAGATTTATATACATCCATGTAACTGCCATTCAAATAAACATATAGGACATTTCAATCACTCTAGAAAGTTTCCCTGTGCTATTTTCCAGTCACCAAGTTTTCTGATTTCTATCACCATATATTTACCTTTGCCTGTTTTTGAACTTCCTGTAAACGGAATCATATAGCATGTACTCTTTGTGTCTGACTTATTTCACTCAACAATGCTTATTTCTTTTTTAAAATGATATATAAAGTTTACAATTTAGCAGTTAATATATTCACAAAGTTGTGCAATCCTCACCTCTATCTAACTCCAGAAACCTTTTCGCTACCCCCAAAAGAACTCTGTACTCAGCAATCACCCCACATTCCTACCCAACCTCCCAGCCCCTGACAATCACGAATTTACTTTCTGTTTCTGTGCATCTGGCAATTTGGAACATCTCATATAAAGAAATCAACAAATATCTCCTTTGTGTCTATTTTTTTTTTTTAATTTACCATAATGTTTTCAATAGCCATCCAGGTTGTAGCATATATCAGTATTTCATTCATTTGCATGTCTTATTAGAATTCTATTGCATGGCTATGCCTTATTTTGTTATCCACTCACCAATCAATGGACACTTTGGTTGTTTCCATTTTTTCACTGTTGTGAACTTCTGTGACATGAATGCTACTATAAACAGTCACATACAATTTTTTTTCTGAATGTAAGTTTCAATTCTCTTGGATATTTCTAGGATTTTCTGCATCGTATAGTACTCTGTGTTTAACATCTTGAGGAACTGCTAAACTGTATTCAAAAGTAGGTATATAATGCAAAACCATTGAAAGCAGGGACTCAAACAGATATTTTCACAATGATGTTCACAGAGGCATTATTCACAATTGCCAAAAGACGGAAGCAACCCAAGTGTCTATCCACTGATGATGGGAGAAATAAAGTGTGGTCTATACATACAAGGGAATATTACTCAGCTATGAAGAGGAATGAACTTCTCACATGTGAGATAGCCTGGCTGAACCTTGAAGACACCAAGCTGAGTAAAATAAGGCAGACACAAAATGACAAATACTTATGATCTCACTGAAATGAAACTAGAAGAAGAAACTCAGGATATAGGTTTTTATAGGAGTTAGGATATAGGTTTCCAGGGGATGGGGTGGGGACCAGGAACATGAGGGTTAAACAGTATGGTATTCCTATTTGGAATCATGGAAATGCATTGGTAATGGATGGTGCTGATGGTAACACAACATTGTGAATGCAACTCACAGCACTGAAATATGTAATTGAATGTGGTTAAAAGAGGAAATGTTAGGGGTTATATATGATAAAAAGATACACATTAAAAAAAAACCCACAGAACTTCGCTACACAGTAGGCCCTAAGTTAAACTATGGACTATAATTAATAGTACAATTATAAAAATGTGACTTCATCAATTGTAACAAATGTCATATACCAATGGCAAGGTACTAATAAGATGGTATATAAGAATACTGCATTTTATTCATGATTGTTCTGTAATCCACAATTTCTCTAATAAAGGTGAAAAAATTTTACTTTCCCACCAGAATATATCGGATAACCCAGTTTCTCCACATCCTCACTATCGCTGTCTTCTTATTACAGGCCTCCCACTGGGTGTGAAGTCATTATTTCATTGTTTTGATATGCATTTCTTCAATGACTAATGGTGTAGAGCATCTTTTCTTCTGCTGGTAGCCCATTCATATAACTTTGTTGAAGAAATACTTACTCAAGTTCTTCGGCCATTTTTAAATTGTTGTTTTATAGTTAAGTTGTAAGAGTTCTTCATATATTCTTATCAAATAGGTGATTTGCAAATATTTTCTGACCTTCTGTGGGGTGTCTTTTCACTTTCTTGATAGCATACTTTGAAGCACAAAATGTGGGGGTATCCCAGAAAAACATGTTCTTAAATTTAATCCATTACTATGGGTGTAAACCTATTGTAAGTAAGACCTTTTGATGAGATTACTTCCCCGAAAATGGCTTCTACCTCAATCAGGATTGGGCCTAATCCTATTACCAAAGTCCATTATAAGGGAATGAAATTCAGACAGAGAAAGCCACTGGAAGAAAGAAACTAAACCCAGAAGAGAAGAAACAGACCAGGAGACGCTGCCATGTACCTTGCCATGTGATAAGCTAAGGACACCAGGATCACCAGCCAGCCCAGGGCACCACAGTCTTTGGGGAGAAAGCATCACCCTGATGACAACTTGATTTAGAATTTCTTTTCTCCAGCTTCAAAACTTTAAGCAAGTACCTATCATAACTTCCCAAAATCCAACCAAAACCATTCCAACCAATCCTAAAGAACATGTAGGACAATATATAAGATTCTACAAAAGCTCCATGCAGAGGATAACTTTCTAGAAACATACAACCTCCAAATGAGTGTCTGGTCCAGAGATGTCCTGAAATGCAGAGGGACTAGCCTTTCAAGAACACCAGCTAGTTCTGTCTCCTGACCCCTTATTATTGACAGCCCTTCCAAAAAAAAATAGTTAGGATGGGCATAGTCCATATACCCCTAAAGAGTAGGAGAAAGATCAAAGGTGATGGTGGAGTTACACAGAGAAGGTACAGTTTAAGAAACGAGTATGATTGCTGAATCATCATAGTGATATTTCCTTTAGTCTCCCATACCTTAAAGCAGCTGGGAGAAATTGTAATTCATGCCAAACTCTTCAATTTGTTCTACAACTAATTGTGCTATGCTTTGAAATTTATTGCTTTTTTGTATATATGTTATTTTTCACAAAAAAGAAAAAAGTGATAATAAAAATATATATATATGCTTTCTAACATCCAATCTTCTGGAACAGCTAGAAGGAAAAATCTGAGATGATAGTATGCTAGCCCATGACAAACTCTTGGATCTATCCAGTAACTACTTGTTGAAGAGTACTTTGAAAAGTATTACTTTTTTCTTTCTTTGCTTTGTACATATGTTGAATTATTCAATAAAAAAAAAGTTAGGAAAAAAAAACCTCTAAGCACATAAATTCCCACTTTTTAGGCCAAATCATTTCATGGTATTTTCTTACATAGCCCAGGAAACCAAAATGATCCTATTGAATTGTATAGCAGTTTTTATCAACAATAAGTTCATTGGTTCTATTTTTGGGCTGTTTTCAGTTCTAGTGATATAGTTGTCTATTCTTATACCAATACTATATCGTGAATTACTATAACTTTATAATAAGTCTTGAATCTGATACTATAACTACTCCAACTTTATTCTTAGCTATTCTGGATTCTTTGCATTTCCATATACATTTTAGGAGCAGCTTGCCAATTTCTACAAAATAAATAAATAAAATGTGATGGGTCTTTCATTGGCTATGTAAATCAACTTGGGTATAATTGACATCTGAATAATACTGGATCTTCTAATCCATAAACATGGAATATTTATCCATTTATGTATATCATCTGTAAGTTCTCTCAGCCATATTTTGTAGTTTTCATGTAGATGGTCTCACGGAAGGCAAATATCCTACCGCTGAACCACCCATGTACCCTGGAACAGCTCTTAAACAGAAAATTTAATAAGTTACAAGCTTATAGTTCTGAGCCTATGAAAAAATCCAAACTAAGGCATCCAGAGAAAGATACCTTAATTGAAGAAAAGCCAATGTGTCTGGAATTTCTATGTTAGTTGGGAAGGCACGTGGCTGACATCTGCTGGCCCCTTGCTCCTGGGCACCATTACTTTCAGCCCCTGTTTCTGTGGGGTATCTTCACTTTACTTTTCCAGGGCTGGCTTTCAATTCTTGGCTTCCCTTGGATCTCTCCAGGTTCTGGCTTGCTTAACATCTCACGGCAATGTCTGCTGGGCTCCAAGCATCTCCAAACATCCATGTCTCTGTTCTCCATGTGTCAGCATCTGTGTGAACTGTGCTCTGAAATTTCTGTTGGCTGTGTCATTTCTGCCTTTTCTGACTCTCCAAAATGCTTCCTCTTTTAAAGTACTCCAGTAAACTAATCAAGCCCCACCTGGAATGGGTGGAGTCACAATTCCATCTACTCAAGTGGTCACACCCACAATTGGGTGTGTCACATCTCTGGGGATAATCTAATCAAAAATTTCCAACCTGTGGTATTGAATTCAGATATAAGAAACAGTTGCCTCCACAAGATTGAATCAGGATTAAAACATGGCTTTTCTGGGGTACATAATACTCTCAAACTGGCACATCATATAATCATATAAAGTATACAATCAGTGATTCATAATACCATCATATAATTGTACATTCCTCACCACAATCAATTTTTGAACACTTTCATTACTCCAAAACAATACATATAAGAATAAAAATAAACATGAAAAATAATATCCAGAACATCTCATTTCCCTTATTCCCCTATTACATATTTTGTTTTTGCCCTTAATTTTTTATTTATCTGTCCATACACTGAATAAACGAAATGTCAGCCACAAGGTTTTCACAATCATATGGTCACACTATAAAAGCTATATAGTTATACAGTCATCTTCAAGAATCAAGGCTATTGGATCATAGTTCAATAGTTTTAGATATTTCCTTCTAGCTATTCTAATCCACTATAAACTAAAAAGGGTAATCTATATAATGCATAAGAATAATCTCCAAAATGACCTCTCAACTCTATTTGAAATCTCTCTGCCATTGAAACTTTATTTTGTTTCATTTCTCTTCCCCCTTTTGGTCAAGAAGGCTTTCTCAATCTCAGGATGTTGGGTCCAAGTTCATCCCCAGAAGTCATGTCCCACATTGCCAGGGAGATTTATACCCCTCAGAGACATGTCCCATATAGGCAGGCAGGCAATGAGTTCACCTGTGGGGTTGGCTTAAAGAGAGATGCCACATCTGAGCAACAAAAGAGGATCTCTGGGGGACACTTAGGTATAACTATAAGTAGGCTTAGCATCTCCTTTGCAGAAGTAAGTTTCATAAGGGCAAGCCCCAAGATCAAGGGTCTGGCCTATCAAATTGGCAGTCCCCAATAACTGTGAGACTATCAGTAAGTTTAATATTTCCAGTTTTCTCCAGTCCTTCAAGGGGGCTTTGCATTTACTTGGTGCTTTTAAAAGCTAATGGTAATGGTAATGTTTAGAACTACTTTCAATGAGTTTATTAATCTAATACAAAAATGCAAATTTCATTGTATATTAATCCATTAATTTGTATCCAATATCTTTGCCAAATTCACTAGTCCTTTGCATTTTGTAACCTCAGCTGCTTTTCACTATAGCTGTCAGTCCTACTGATTTGATATTACTTCTATAAAGACTTAAAATTTCTACTCTATTTCTTACTCTTGAGTTACTGGTGAGAAATTAGAGTAGTGTGAGACAGTAATCCCAATGAAGGAGCACAAAGGACCCAGAGATACACAATAGACAAAAGGTTACTTCATTTGAGGTCTTTTTTTCTAGCCTTATCTTTCTTACTTCTCACAGAGAATCCATTTAAGGCTGAAAACCTGTGCTTCTTTTAAGAAAAAATAAGTTTGCTAATAGATATCTGGAAAATACCTGCATTCAAAGGACTAACAGATTAGACCAGATCTTCAAACATTCCTATCTTTAACAAAATCAGGAGTTACCTGGCTGGAGATGTAGATATAACAAAAGGCCAAAACTGTAAGATGATCTTCAGATCTTATGGAAGGGTAACACAGAGGACTGAAAAGAGTCCAAGCTTTGGCATTAGAAGATTTAGGTTCAAATCCCCTTTCTTTTGCTTACTAGATGGGTGACCTTGAATAAATCATCTTTGTAAGTCTCAGTTTCTGCAGCTTTATAATGGAAATACTGGTTGCTTCCTCTGAGGGATACTGTGAGTGCTCGATGAATTGACATATGCCAGTGTCAGATGTGCCATAGACATTCAGTAAGTGACCATTCTCCTTCTAGTTCTATAGCTTTAAGGTATATTGCACTGAAATTGTGCCTAAAAAACCTTGGAATGTGAGTCACTGAAAATTAATCTGGATCTTATTAAGTACATTCCCATCTCTTTTCTATTTTTTAAACTGTAACCATATCCCCAGATATTTTATTTTATTTTTTTATTTTTTGGCAGGGGTAGGCTCTAGGAATCAAACAGACATTTTATTTTAAAAGAATTAAAAATGTATATAATTTGTTATCACCTCCCATAACAGTGGTACGGAACCCACACACACACACACACACAAATTTATAATACTCTGATGCTTTATTCCATCCCTAAATATTCCTTTGCCCCTATTTAAAAATTTCCCCATTCATTTCCAAGGCCCAAACATATTTCAATCCCACACTCTCAGCAGAAGATTTGAGAAAATAAAATCTATGAGACATGGCACTCCCTTGGACCCCTCTCTCCCACATCCGTTTCTCTCTGGCTCTTCACTTCTCCTTGAAGATTTGTCTTTTGATTTCAAGGAAGATTTTTTTCTTCCTTTCTAAGGAAAATCCCTTTAGCTGTCTCCTTAATCTCATACTCTTCTATCTCCTCATAACTTTATTCAATCATTTATTTCCACCATATTTCATACTGTCAATTTCTTCACCGGGTTCTCAGTCTCTTTCCCCAGACTTGCAAACTGAAAGCTTGGGCCTTGCCTCTTTCTTAATCTACATGAGCTCCTTTGGAATTCCCTTGCACTCCACTCTCCCTTTCTGGTAATTCAGATTCCCAACTCTGGTTCTGATTCGTTAGCAAATTCAAGCTCAGTGTTTTCTACTGCTGCCTGCTTGACATTTTCACTGGGATATTTTACTAACAACTCAAATTCAGTGAGGCCAAAATGTAATGTTTTACTCTTCCATCCAAGCCCATTTGGGCTTGACCCTGAGGAAAGCTAGGCCCTTTGTGCTGAGCTAATAGGAAAGAGAAGGGGTTGGAACTGGCAGGACTGGAGCTAAAGGAACAAACTCAACTGTCAGGTTGATCCAAATGTGTAAGGCAAAAATCAGGATTGCAGTGACATATGCAAGAGAAACTAATACAGTGCACAGAAGGGATCAGGGGGCAAGAGGCAGTATATTACTTCCAACTCATTCCCCTGGTTGGGAATATGGGTTATGCAAGAGCAGAGCTTTCAGTAATACAGAGCTGGAAAAATCTTGTTGGAGTTCCAGAGCCCAGTTAGAAAAAAAAGATCAGAACCAAGACAGTTTTCTTTGCCTCAATGATGGAATGGAGTACGAGTTGAAAAGGAAGGCTAAGGTTAAGTCATAGTAGGACCAGTGCAGCAGATATGAAATAAAGGTTCCTTGGATTCAGCTTAATGAAACCCATACTAAATTGAGCCAAGTTTATTGTCTCAAGTTTATTGAGCACTTACAGGTGAAGCAATATTATGCTAAGAACTGAACTAGAAATACAATTGTGAATAACAAAATTCATACCATACAGTCTAAGCTATAAGACAGTAGAACCATTTCAATATGGTGGGAGGATAAGATGTCAACATGGGGAAGTGCAGCATCCTAAAGGGCATTTAATCAGAGTTATGGAGCCCTGAAATGTGGGATGAACATATGTCATGGTAGTCCAGAACCCAGTATCTTTGGCCATTTTTGAATCCATGGGATTTAAAAAGAATAGAAATCATATGCTTCTTATCTCCCCAAGTAAAAGCCAAAAAACTTGTCCTCCCAGACTCTTTTGCAGCTGGGGCACAAACATGTTCCCCGGGTGATGCCAGTCAGACTCGCTTATGAGACACTTTGATTTAAAACTGAGAAAGGTGAACGCGAAGATCCCACATGGAACCATTTGGCCTTCAAGGCACCTGCGACGTTGGTTGGAGTGTCTGGTCACTGGCTCAGGAGTATCATCAATGCATGTGGGGTAGCTGCTGGTGGTTAGCTGATGGCTGGGGGTAAGCAGCCGTACTGAGTCAGTCACACAGACACAAAGCACACAGCACACAACTCAGGAGACAGCCCTCAGGGGAAAATGGAAGGCGTCTGCTTTATTCAGGAAGTGTACAGGTTTATATAGGCTGGGAAGCATGCAGGGACACGTGTTGGGTTGGGATTGGTGGTCGTTGTTGCTAGACTGGAGGGCAGATTACCGGGATTGGTCACCGTTGTTGCTAGGGTGGAGGGCAGATTTCAGGTCAGCCATTTTGTGTTGCCTTGCATCAGCCACGGCAGCCATGTCAGCGATGTTTTATGGCTTCTCCAACAATAGCGATATTTTATGGCTTCTCCAACAAATGCAGGTCCGGTCAAGGCAGGTTCCTGCCTGTGGACCACCTCTAGCAATCCACGGTAGGTGACAGCAGTGGTGGGCGCTTCCTCATTGCATGAGCTCTGCCGAGTGGTGTGGGGCATTTTCCTGGAAGTAAGCCTTGAGCTTGATTCTCCAGCATGCTCCAAAACTTTATGAGCCACGTAATATCCTTTTCCACTTAATAAGCCAGATTCCATTTCTACTGCTTGCAATAAGAAACCCAACAAATACAAACCTTTCCAAAGAAAGTGATATCCAAACTGATACGAGACAAAGGAGTGGGAATAGCTAGAGGAGGGGGAGAGGAAATACATTTGGGGGAAAAAGGAACGATGTGGTCCAGTGGAGAGACAATATTGCCATTTTAACAATATTAAGTCTGCCAATCTATGAACACAGGATGTCTTTCCATTTATTTAGGTTTTCTTTAATTTCTTTCAGCTGTACTTTGTCGTGTTCAGGGCATAATTGTACCACCTTGGTTAAATTTATTCCTACGTATTTTATCCTTTTTGGTGTTATTGTAAATGGAATGGTTTTCTTAATTTTCATTCCACACTGTTTGTTGCTAGTACACAGGAAAACAACTCATTTTTGTGTGTTGATCTTGTATCCTACAACTTTGATGAAGTTGTTTATTAGCTCTAATAGTCTTTTTGTGATTCCTTTAGAATTTCCTATACGTAAGATCATGTCATCTGTAAATAGAGATATTTTACTTCTTCCAATGCTATTTGGGTGCCTTTTATTTCTTTTTATTGTCTAATTTCTCTGGCTAGCACTGCCAGCGAATTGTTGAATAGAAACAGCAAAAGTAAGCATCTTTGTCTTGCTCTTGATCTAAGGTGGAAAGATTTTAGTCTTTCAACAATGAGTATGATGTTGGCTTATTGTTTTAAAAAAAACATTTTTTTTAAATAGGGTTTTTAAAAATTCCCCTTACCGTGTTGAAGGCATTCCCTTCTACATCAAGGCTGTCGAGTGTTTTTTTATCTACGAAAGGGTGTTGGTTTTTGTTGAAGGATTTTTCTGCATCAGAGATAACCAAGTGTTTTTCCTTCATTCTATAGCACTGTGTATTTAAGGCACTAAAAAAGTTACATGACATGGCTCGTGGTGAGTGGTGAAATGAGACTGAACAGGTAGCCAAGGCCTAACCATGTGGGATCTCACAGAATGTGTCAAGAAAACGTTATCAAGCTGGACTCATCAAATGATCCGGACTGTGACTGTAGGTTGATGGTTTTAGTGCCGAGGGCGAAGAGGCTAGAGCAGGTCCAAGCAGTTCTTTTTATTCTCCCAAACCTGTTTGCTGCTTCAGAGAATGATGTTTCCCCAAAACTCTTTAGCCAAGGCTGAGTCTCATTAACCTTGTCTCCCAATTAGACATTGCAAAAGCGAATGTGCCAGAGTAAGGCATCTACCACTAACTACTTCCCAGTATGAACTGGGAAACTGTCTCTGAGGTCATCCAACAGAGGTGACCAGTGGCTGAACTTACAATCCGCCATGAAAGTGTAAGAAAAGCTTTAAATCATGCCCTTTACACAGTGTCTTTCCGTGTTACCTGGGAACCTAATCCATGTTCTGTGCACCGTGTCTGAGGACCCCACTGTCCCTGCCAGCCACAGTGGACCACAGCAGTGCACCCAAGGTCAGCGTGTGGCAGGGACATGGCAGACTGTCGCAAACCCAGTGTCACTGGCCTCAGTGGATCGATGTCCATTTAGTACTTGACCTTAGAGCATCATGTTTGTAGATATTACAAGAAAAAATGGTTCTAAAATCAAATACCATTGAGAAAGAAGCATTGATTGGAACAGGGTTTATGTATTGAGGGACTTCCCTGGACGTCTAATATATACTAGATTGGGAGAAAGTACATAGCATGCTCCAAATTTATTTTATTACCACCTTGCAGAGCCGGTGTCACACTAAGTGACCCACAGAATCCGTTTTAAGTCATCCTTGCTCCTTACTATGACCTATGAGTCATGTGAAGCTGAGTCTCAAGTTGGTATTTGCCTGCTGTTACAGACTGAATTTTGTCCCCCAAAAAGATATATGTTCAAGTCCTAATATCCTGAATCATGAATGTTATTCTATTTGGAAATAGGATCTTTGAAGATGTGGTTAGTTAAGGTGAGGCCAAACTGGATTAGGTTGAACCCTAATCTAATATGACTGGTGTCCTTACTAGAGAAAGAAATTGGAATGAGAGAGAAAGAGAGAGAGATGGCCACGTGACAGAGAGAGACACTGAGTTTATATCAAAAGTCATATAACACCAGGAAGCCACCAGCAGTAGCTCACAGACATCAGTGTGGGTTTGGTCCTCCCTACCCCTTGATTTCAGACGTCTAACCTCCAGAACTGAGACAATTATTTCCTGTTCTGTTAAGCCACAAAGCCCTGAGAAACTAAAACACCTGAGAAAACTAACCAAAATAAACCTAACTCAGATCAGGTCATTTGTCCATGTCTTCCCATCTCACCCAGACTAAAAAAATCACCCATCAGGCCGACACAGTATCTACCTCACCTTGCTCTACCCTGTCTGCAAGCCTCCTTCATTTTCACTAGATCTTTACTTAAATTCTGCCTTTCCTGAGGCTCCTATGTAAAATTGCAAGCCTACTATCTCCACTTTCTCTCGAGCTGCTTTATTTTTCTACATAGCACTTACAGTTTCATATGCTAGATGGTTGACTCACCTATTTATTCATTGTCTTTCTTCCTCCACCAGAAAATAAGTTCCATGAGGACACCGACTTTTGTCTGTCTTGATCACAGTTGCAGACTCAGAGTGTAGAATGGTGTCTAACACTTAGCAGGCCTTCAATTAATACCTACCAAATGGGAGAAAGAATGAATGAAAAGAGGCAGTGCATGTTGTTCTCTGGCTTATTTGTCCTTTGGTTTCTTTGTGTAAAATCAGCAAATGTGCTTGGTTCATAGCTTTCTTTTCAGGACCAAAATCTCTCTGAAAGAAGTTTATTGCGGCAGCATCTCTGTCTATTCAAAAAAGTGTGCCTTTTATGCAGACTGTCTACTAGAAACAACTTTTTAAACCTCAGTGTTATTCCCTTTGCCACATCCCACACATTAAATCAGCCCCCCCATATCTGCAATGGTTTCCAGTTGTTTCCTTTCTTTCTCTATCCACCGTCATCATCAAATCTCTAGATTTCCTGTCAGATATGGAAGCTATTAATTAAGGTAAAATTAAATTAAAAACTCAGTCTTTCATGGCACAGCCATGTTTCAGTAGCTACTTGTGCCTAGTGGCTGCCATATTGGACCGTGCAGAGAACATTTCTACTATCGTAGTAAGTTTTATTGGACAGCGCTACAAATTCAGCCTCATGTAATTAGTTCCCAACTGGTCTCTTGAATCTCTTGCCCCCTCACTGCAGCCCACCTTCATGCTGCCTCCGCACCCCCACCCATTCACAGTGTCTGCTTAGACCAGACTTGTGGCAGCTGTGGTGGCCTCCTAAGCCTGCAGGGGCTCCATTGCCTGCTCTGTCCTCTGCCAGCCCCATGGTCACTGTGAGTTTCCTGTACCTGAAGTCTCAGCCCTCCTCAACCCCTTCTAGGGGCCTCCACCCTTAGAACCTCTTGCAAAGAGGATAATAAACATTGTGCAAAAGTAGATAGCCTATGTCACCCTTGCTTATAATCCTTGAGTTCTCCCATGCTCTATGTAAAAAATGGAGACAAAAATCTAGCATGGTATATAAGACCTTTTTTGAACTGGTTTCTGCTTCCTTGTTTCACTTCTTTGCCGTTCCATGTTTTCTATCTCCTTTGCTCCAAAAATACAAACCCACTTGCCATTCTCCCATTTTACCTTTTTCCCTCTTGTTTCTGTGATTTTTCCTCAAGTTCCACACACTTCCCATGCCTTCTCCTAATACCTTCTTCAGAACTCATCACATGCATCACTGGGAATACTCTCTGCTTTTGCCACCTTCCTAGTCTCAATTTCTTTCCTCTGACCCCACACTGCCACCCCCTGACTGACTTCTAGAGTGAATTATTATAAGCTATAGATCTTATTTCATCTTTTGTATTTCCAGAGCACAGCACAGCAATAAATACAATATGTCACTGACCATCTGAGTGATTGACTGATTGACTAAGAAAGTGGGAAGGAGCAAGAAAATTTAAGTAAAGCTGTTCATGGTAAGAGAATTGTTAAAAACTTACATACAAGTGCAAAAAGTACAAAAGTTAATCCCAAATGTAAATCCACCTGTGTTTTAATGAATGACTTACAGAAGAAAAGTTATGATCTTGCTTTCTAGCTTCAGGTAGATGTGGAATTACTAGGAAGCTCAGACTAATTCTGCATACCCAGAAGGTTCGTTCGCATTTTGGATCCTCTGTTGAGGCTTTAGGATGAAGGGAACCCATCCCAATCTTATGAAGTTCACTTGCTGAATTTTCGCCTAGAAATAACAACCCTGAGAAATCCTGAACCATCTTTTATCATTGGGTTTGTCATCATTGGATGTAGAAAAAATATAAAAGATCACTTTTTACAGGGTTACACTTATAGGGTATAAACGGATCAATGCATTGTTGAAAATGTTAATCAAGTGGTGAGAAGAGAAATTGCTTTCTTGGGAGGAATGTAGTTTGATAGGAAAATGCTAGACTGAAATCAGCTAGATCTGGGTTCAAGCTCTGGCTCTTCTATTTACTAGCTGCACTATCTCAGATAAATAATTTAACTTTGCTGAGCCTCAATTTCCTCATTTTTAAACGAAGATTGCATTAGTTTCTTTAGCAGTATTGAGGAGTTAAATGCACTTGACATATGCTGAAAATACTTAGAAACATTTACCCAGACCTGGGGTCTCAATAGATGCTCTTTTCCTTTTTATGAGAAAGACCAAGTTCCACATTTCTAACAGTTTCCTTTTCAAAAAGCTGTCACCTCTTTTGCTTCCGTTGCCGACTTCTTCGGTTGTGTTGGTCTCCTTTGTCTTGTGTAGAAAGTTCCTTCATCAGGTTCGCCTGGAAAAGCTGCACTTCCCAGAACCCATCTGACTTTTGCATACTAGCCATGGGTCTGACACATTTCCCAATTCGGATATGCACCCTCGAATGTTAACAGAGCAAGGACCTTGTGGGGTGCTCAGTGAAAGTCTCTTAATGACGTCATCTGTTTTAAAAGGCAGATGATATAGATCAAAGATGAAAAAGCTCAGGAAGCAAAGATTAATTTTAAATCAGTGTGGGGTGGGCAGTGAAGAGAGAAATCCCAGACCCTTAAAACGCTGTGCAGCTGCGGCTTCCTGCATAGACTCTGCTTCCTGACCTTGGCTTTCCCGGTGGAAGGGAATGAAACCCAGCCCCCTTTTAGTCAAAACCGTCAGAACCCCCAACAAACATGAGGGCTCTGCTGAGGCTCCATATTTGCCTAGAAGGGCGGTTCTCAAACATTAGCTGGTGCTACAGCCACCCAAGGGCTTCTTAAAGCTCTGGCTGGGGGCCCCAGACCCATAGTTCCAGATCCAGAATTCCTTCTCATCAGGTGTCCTAGCAAATCCTCAGCTGAGACTGGGGTTGTGAGCAGAGGACCACACTTTGAGAACCTGGCTTAGATAAAGCCATCTGCAGCCAGGGGGCCGACTGCAGGGCTCCTGCTGAGGCCTTTTCCTTTTCTTTCCTTTCTTATTAAAATGAAGGGCCTTGGAAATATTTTGATAATGGATGGTGGTGATAATGGTAGCACAATATTGTGAATGTAATTAACAGCATGGAAATATATATATGGATGAGGTTAAAAGGGGAAATGTTAGATTGTATAAATGGAAATTTTTGTTTAATTAAATTAAAAAAAAAAATCCATGGAACTGCACTACACAAAAAGTGGACCAACATAAGCCATGAACTATGGTTAATATCCCAATCGTAAAAATGCCCTTTCATCAATTGCAAGAAATGTTCCACACCAATACAAGGTGTACACCTGGTGCACAGTAAAACGCTCAATAAATGGTGACCCTGACAAGCAGTTTTATCAAATTTTCCAAAAAACCCAACATCCTGCCCCCAATAACAGTGAGGGATATGGGAATCCTGCATTTTATGCATGCTTGTTCTGTAAACCCACAACTTCTCTAATTAAAAAATAAAAATAAATGAAGGGCCTTATTGCAAAATGCTAACGAGCAGACTTTTAGGTCAGAGAGATTCTGGGTTCAATCTCATATATGCCACTCGGTACCCGAGGAAACAAATTACCCAATCTGAACTTCAATCGTCCAATCTGTAAAATGGTGAGAGCAGCCGCTGCCAGGTGGACTGTGCAAGTATTCAGTAGGACAACACCCAGAAAGTTCTTGTCAGCACACCTGGTGCACAGTAAAACGCTCAATAAATGGTGACCCTGATAAGCAGTTTTGTCAAATTTTCCAAAAAACCCAACATCCTGCCCCCAAACTCCAAGTACTAAGCAAAGAGGGTATATCTAGGGAGATAGAGCCTACAGGAGATATCAGTAAATATTATAAGATTTTATAAAATTGGCTTACACAGCTATGGAAATTAGAAGTCCAAATTCCGTGGGGCAGGCTGCAAGCTGGAAACTCCAGTGAAGGCGCTCAACAAATTCCTCAGGAGAAGCTGCCAGCTGAAGTAGAGATGAAAACTCTCTCATCCAAGTGCTGAGATCATCACGTCTCCTTTTGAAGCCTTCAGCTCATTGGCTGAAATGTCTCCCACGGCTGGAGGCAATCTCCTCAGTTGATTGTAGATGTAATCAACATGATGATTTAAGTCCATGAAATGTCTTCAAAGTAACAACCGGGCCAGTGTTTGTTTAACCAAACAGCTGGACTCTATAACCTGGCCAATGAGCCTAACCATCACAGAGGGTCTGGGAGTGTTAAACAGCGTCTATAAAAATCCAATAGACAAACCTTTTAAAGAGCTCTCCAGGACACCAAGGGTTCTTTTAGAACCCATCCTGAAATCACTGAGGTTCTAGGAAGATTCATTTTTGACAGGGGAATATTTTCTCCAATTTCTTTGCCTTTTTCTATAAGCAGCAGAGGTCAGAAACTTGGGCCCCTAGGCCAAAAGTTCCAGAAGACTTCCTTACTCATTACTAATTATAAAATAAGTAGAATTATAATTACTATTTTACAATATAACTGAGAAGAGTTCTAATTTTCTAGAGCATCCCCAGGTTTCAGTGTAGATATATGTTCCTCAGTGTCCCTCTCCCTGATCTGTCCCTCTCTCTCCCATCAGGCTTACCCAGAACCCCCAATATTCTTACCTCTTAGCATTTTGCACATTTGTCATCATTTCATGAGTTATTTGTAATAATTGCTTAGTATCTGTTTGCTCTCCTCTAATATTCTTTTCCAGAAAGAACATGTTCTAGTTTGCTAGCTGCTGGAATGCAACATACCAGAGACAGATTGGCTTTTAATAAAAGGGGATTTATTTCATTAGTTCTTCAGAGGAAAGGTAGCTAACTTTCAACTGAAGTTCTTTTTAACGTGGGAAGTTCTTTTTAACGTGGGATCTCTGCTGGCCTTCTCCCCAGGCCTCTGGGTTCCAATAACTTTCCCCGGAGTGACTTCTTTCTGCATCTCCAAAGGCCTGGGCTGAGCTGCGAGTGTTGAGATGAGGAATGCTGAACTGCTTGGGCTGTGCTACGTTGAGCTCTCGCATTTAAACACCAGCCAATTAAGTTAAACATCATTCATTGCAGCAGACACGCCTCCTAACCGACTGCAGATGTAAATCAGCAACAGATGAGATTCACGTAACATTGGCTCATGTCCACAGCAACAGAACTAGGTGCCTTCACCTGGCCAAGTTGACACCTGAATCTACCATCACAGACCATATCTACTATGAACCCCAATTTGCCCCCAGAACAGAACATGGCATGTAGAAACCCCAAAGCAAATATTTGAGAGGGACAATGACCAAATGACCAAATTCCCAAGAATTTTGAACAGCGTGAAGAAAAGCATTTTATTTTTCTTGTGCATGTGCTAACCATTCAGGAATGTGTGTATTGGACAAGAACAAAATAAGACTCATCCAACTTGTTTTGGTGATTGGTTCTTGGAATTTCCCACCAAATTAAGGACTCTTAATCCAGGTTAAGCAACAAAATCAAGAAGCCCCAAAACGAGAATTTTTACTCAATAAGACAAGACTTTTGGATTTTACACATTACATTTTGTAGTGACAAGTCAAATCACAGGAAGGCTCTACAAAGTATTTGGCAAAATTCATTCAACTCGATTATATTTTTCTCTTGAAACCACAGACCTTTTACCTTATTGCTTTCTTTGGTATGTGCCCTCCAATAGGGGTATCAGTGAGGATGTATTACAGGGCTTTTGCTTTTCTTTTCTCATTTTAAATTACCTCCCCACTTCACCACAGATTGTGTATTTGGAGTTCCATTTATGGCCAAAATACAATTGTTTAATTGTGCAATATGTAATTTTGTAATGTAATTATGCTGGCCAAATTATTTCTCGGGCCGCTCAATTACTGTGATTACATTTGTTACGTTTACAAGCCACATGCTGTTATTCTACTTTCCCTCTGGCTGGTAAATAGTTTTATTTTGCTTTGAGTCCTGGGATTCAGGGTTTCGAGTGGGTGTCAGAAGGGAGAGTGAAATTTGATATCTTCTTTTCTGTCATTATCGTCCCACTTGCGTTAATGAAGATGGGAGCTGAAGCTGAAAAACCACAAACGAGTTTTACTCTTGGGCATCCACTCAACACTTAGAAAGATAGATTGATGATAGCACATTTCAAAATCATCCTTCAGAACATTCCATCTTGCAGGGGGAAGTGGTTGCATTTATTGGGCGTTCTGTATGTGGCAGGCACTGGACTAAGCACTTGACATACGTATCAATGTTCATTTTCAGGACATACCTGGGAGGCCAATACGGTGATTATCATTGTGTCTTAGCTTAGGTTCTCCCCAAAGCAAGCCCGTGGCAAGGGCTTGCTGCAGGTATTTCAGTTGGGGAAGTGATTCCAAGGAAAAGGAGTGAGGGGCTGGGAGAGGGAAAGCGGGAAGAGGGCAAAGACAACCCACTGATTTCCTGTGAAAGTCTCTCGGCTCTCACCGGGGAGAGTGGCTCTGAGGACCTGTGCAGAAAGTCTCAGGGCTGTCCTGAGACTGAGGAAGGGAGTATTTTCCCTGGGATCCTGCCCTCCTTTCAGCAATGATGTATCTGGGGTGTTAACACCGTGACATTTCTAGGGTTGCAATGCCCGAGGGTTATGATGCGTGCAGACTTTCCATGTAGAGCTGGGACAGAAAGTGTAACCAGTCCCCTTCAGCTGCAGGAACTGCCATCAGTTAAACTGGGGTTAAAACGGTGGGCTAAGGTGGCATGAAGTGGGGCACATGAGGTGTCCTATACCTACTGTTTTTCACGTAAGAAAGTAGAGACTTGGAGAGGGTTCCCGAGAATGGAGAGCTAGTATCTGGCAGAGCTTGCTGCTGCATAGCCGCACAGCATTTCAGGCCAAGTGCATGCACAAAGCTGGAGGTGCATGGAATTTTGAAGACAGCAAGTGCTTCTGAGAGCTGAGGGGGGGAGAGGTTTGGGGTGAAGGGAATGATATGTTTGGGGTCAGATTGTAAGGCTCGATGGAACATTATTCTATTAATACCAGCACCAACAAAATGCACCACCACATTTTAAATTGGAATATGGATATCCCACCATATTCTTTTTCCTCCCCCCTTCTCTGTCTCTGTCTCTGTCTCTGTCTCTGTCTCTGTCTCTCCCTCTCTCTCTCTCTTACACACACACATGCAATCTGATAATGCTCTTTCCCATCTTAATATTGCAGATTCCTTTTCATCTGTACCTGAAGGGAAGAGAAAGTTTCTGTGGGTAAATTTGTTCTAAATGCAGCTCGAGATCACTCCGAACAGGTGGATATCAGTGATGGCAGCTTTTGCAATTAAAAGCATAATTTCTCTCCCATTTTCATCAAGACCACCCAGCCACCCGTCTTTACCCCTTCAATCATCCTAATGTCACTGCCAGATTCATCTTCTGGGGAAAATCAAAAGCAGATCATATCATTCCCTTGCTAAAAATCTTTCCCTAGTTCTCCAAGCCCATCAAGGAGTTCCTGCTGCTCTCAGTAACCACAGAACCCACCAGAGGGTAAAATTACTATAAGGGTGGAAATTCCCTCTTAAAATTTTAAGGGGAGAAATATACAAGGAAAGGAACTGAGTAAAGATGTTCCTTTAATATGCAATTCACAGCTGAGAATTTTTTTTTTTAAGTTTCTGTCCTAGTGGTTTGGAATGCTGGCTGGGAGGAGAGTTGTCTATCAGTCCTGTCATTTAATATCCTTGTGCGGGAAGATGGGATGTGGGAGAGAAACTGAACCAGGTGGGTGCATTAGATTTCCATGCCGCTGCTGTTGTTCATTCATGATCAGAAGTGACACTCCTCGCAATAACTGCCGTCTTCTGGTGCAGGTGTGAATGAAAAGGCGGACTTGAAACCAGCAGTCCCCATGCACAGTGCCTTTCCACAATGACGGAGCTTTGACTTCTGGCTTGTACAGCCACTGCTGCTTCGAGAAGCTCTAGCCAGTAGAACTTTCTGCCGTGATGGAAATGCCCCATACCCATGCTGTGTCATTCAGTAGCTGTTCGCTACATGTGCCTATTAAACACTCGAACTGTGCTTTAATGCAACTAAGGAACTGAATTTTTAATTGTATTTCATTTTAATTAATTGAATTTTAAATAGGCACATGTGGCTGGTGGCTCCATACTGAACGGCGCAGTTCAACACATACCCATGTCCCCTCCCCAGGCCTGGGTCTCCTCTGCGTGAGGGCTGTGGTGGGTGGGTCGTTCACTTCCTGAGGCTACTGTAACAAGTGACCACAGACTGGGTGGCATAAGACACCAGAAGTTTATTCTCTCGCAGTTGGGGAGGCCAGAAGTCCCAAATGGGGGCATCAGCAGGGTGGGTTCCTTTTGGAGGTCCTGAGGGAAACCAGGTTCCTTGCCTCTCTCCTTGCTCCCGGGGCTGGTGGCAATCCTTGGCAGTTCTTGGCTTGTAGATGCATCTTTCAAATCCTTAACATACTCACATCAGCAAAGGCCATGTTTCCAAATAAGGTCACATCCACTGGTTCAGATGATTAGGACATGGACATGTCTTTCTGGGAGACACAATCCCACCTGTTGCAGGGGGTACCCCAATACCTTCATAGCAAGCAGGGCCCCTCTGATTTCGTGCAGGGCAGGTTCAGGCTCGCGGGGGGCACAGACTACCCTCACAGTCAGCATCAGCATGCTCAGCCCTGTTGTCCAAAATCACGCAGAACCTCGTTCCCTCCTCCTGTGGCAGTCTCCCAAGCTTCACACCCCAAGCCATTTGACTCCTTATTAGTCAGCCAATTACTAGCATTTTTAAGTGCTTTCTGATATAAGGGGTGATTCCTTCCTTGGAAGTAGAAATCATTGTTGTTCTTTAAAAAAGAAACAATGGTTGGTTCTGAAGAAACCATGAGAACATTCAAAGAGTTTTTCTACTGTCTTGTAGAAATCCTTTACTCTGAAAAATACTAAATTATATTCACATAGGACTCAGCCTCGTTTCAGCCATCTGCCTTTGAGATTTCTTCTTTTCCCAGGTGTCTGAGGACATATGGACACCTCGGGACACCTGTGTGGAGAGGGGCAACCCTTTCCATCTCCTTTGGGGTAGAAGCCACTGGAAGGATGAGCAAGTTGGCTCCGTTCTTTTGTAGCAACTCCATATTTAGCATGCTGGCACAATTTTTAGACTGAGCTTTCTCCCAAGAACTTGGCAAACATTCCATGTTTCCTTTGCGGCAATATGTAGAGTTTATATTTCTGACAAAATTGGTCGCACATTCGTGTAGACCAGTAGTGTCTACTAGTCTCAATTCGATAATTTTATCTTTTTCCCAAGCAAAAGGAAAAACCATCAGTGATGTGGTGTTGAGGTCTGGGAGGGGGTTTTGACTACAGGGCTCCAGAAGATCAAGCCTCACAAGTTTTTCTTCACAAGGCTTCAACCCCATCCCTGAATTAAAACTTCTTCACCTTTGGTAAAGTTAGAATTGAAATTCCTAACTGGTCTTCTTGCTCCAGGATTCTGCTCTTAAAATCATTCTGCATCACCCTGCCAAGTTCATCTTCTAAAAACATAAAGGTGCTAATAAATACTAGCATTGAAGTCAGAGGTTTCTAGTGACTAATATATCATTTTTCTGTACTTTAATTTTTATTGAAACATTTTCCAAGTATTTTAAAACTAAATTGATAATCAAAAACACTTAACATTTTAAAAAATCTTCTAATTCCTCCAAATTCCAAACTACATTATCTGACAGCTAAGAATTTTCTATAGCCTCACCTTCTCCTTCCATTATAACATTACCTCCTACGTCTACCCTATACAAACCATTGTACAGGCATACTTCAGAGACACTGCAAGTTCTGTCCTAGACCACCACAATAAAGCAAGTATCGCAATAATGCAAGTTACACAAATTTTTTGGCTTCCTAGTGTTTATAAAAGTTCTGTTTAAAACTATACTGCAGTCTAGTAAGTGTGCAATAACATAATGTCGAAGAAAGCAATGTACATACCTTAATTTAAAAAAATGCTAACCTTCATCTGAACCTTCAGCGAGTTGTAATCTTTTTTGCTGGTGGAGGATCCTGCCTTGATGTCAATGTCTACTGACTGATCAGGGTGGTGGTTGCTGAAAGTTGGGGTGGTTGTGGCAATTTCTTAAAATAAGATAACAGTGATGTTTGCCACATCAATTAACTCTTCCTTTATGCAAGGTTTCTCTGTAACATGTGATGCTGTTTAATAGCATTTTACCCACAGCAGAACTTTCAAAGCTGGAAGCGATCCTCTCAGACCTTGCTGCTGCTTTATCAGCTAAGTTTGTGCATTATTCTAAATCTTTTGTTGTCATTTAAGCAATGTTCACGGCATCCTTCCCAGGAGTGGTTTCCATCTCAAGAAACCACTTTCTTTGCTCATTCTTAAGGAGCAATTCTTCCTTGGTTCAAGTTTTATCATGAGATTGCAGCAATTCAGTCAAATCTTCAGGCTCTACTTCTAATTCTAGTTCTCCTGCTATTTCTACCACTTCTGTAGTTACTTCCTCCACTGAAGTTTTGAACCCCTTAAAGTCATTAATGAGGGTGGGGATCAATGTCTTCCAAAATCCTGTCAATGTTGGCATTTTGCCCTCCTCCCATTAAGCATGTATGTTCTTAATGGCCTCTAGAATGGTGAATCCTTTCCAGGAGGTTTTCAATTGACTTTGCCAAGATCCACTAGAGGAGTTATCTATACCAGCTATAGCCTTATGAAATGTTTTTCTTACATAGTAAGACTTGAAAGTCTTTTACTCCTTGATCCATGGGCTGCAGAATAGATGTTGTGTTAGGGGGCATGAAAACAGCATTTGTCTCACTGGACATCTCCATCAGAGATCTTGGGTGACCAGATGCATTATCAACAAGCAGTAATATTTTGAAAGGAATTTTTTTCGAGTAGGTCTCAACAGGGGGCTTAAAATTTTCACTAAACCATGTTGTAAACAGATGTGCTGTCATCCAGGCTTTGTTGTCCCATTATTAGAGCATTGACAGAGTAGATTTAGCCTACTTTTAAAGGACCCTAGGATTTTTAGAATGGTAAATGAACATTGGCTATCACATAAGGTCACCAGTTACATTAGCCTCTAATGACAGTCAGTCTGTCCTTTGAAGCTTTGAAGCCAGGCATTGACTTTCTCTCTCTAACTATGAAAGGCTTAGATGGCATCATCTTTCTATAGAAGGTTTTCTGATCTATATTGAAAATCTGTTCTTTAGTGTAGTCACCTTCATCAGTTCTCTTCTGGACAACTTGCTGCAGCTTCTACATCAGCACTTGGTGCTTCACCTTGCACTTCTGTGTTATGGAGATGGCTTCTTTCCTCAGACCTCATGAACCAACCTCTGCTAGCTTTAAACTTTTCTACTGAAGCTCCATCACCTCTCTCAACCTTCATGGAATTGAAGACAGTTAGGGCCTTGCTAACTTGCTAACCTTGAATTAAGCATTGGCTTAAGGAAATGTTTTGTCTTATTTGATTTCCTATCCAGACCACAAAACTTTCTTCCTATCAGCAATAAAGCTATTTTGCTTTCTTATCATTTGTGTGTTCACTGGTGTAGCATCTTTAATTTCCTTCAAGAAATTTTCCTTTGTATTCACAACTTGGCCAACTGTTTAGCACAAGAAGCCTAGCTTTAGGCCTCTCTCATCTTTCAACATGCCATCCTCACTAAGCATCATCTTTTCTAGCTTTTGATTTAAAATGAAGGATGCATGGCTCTTCCTTTCACTTGAACACTTAAAGTATTAACTGACCTAATTTCAATATTGTTGTGTCTCAGAGAGTAGGGAAACCAGAGGAGAAGGAGAGAGATAGGGGAACAGCCAATGGGTGAACAGTCAGAACATATCAATTTGTGTCTTATCAATTTAAGCAACATTTATCAATTAAGTCTGCTGTCTTATATGGGTGCAGTTCGTTGTGGTCCCCCCAAAAACAATTGCAATAGTAATATTGAAGATCTCAGATCACAGATCACCATAACAGATATAAAGATAATGAAAAAGTTTGAAATATTATAAGTATTTCCAAAATGTGCTGCAGAGAACTGAAATGAGCAGACTGTTGGGAAAAAATGGTGCCAATAGACACACTTGATGCAAGGTTGCCACAAACCTTCAATTTGTAAAAAAATGTAGTATGTGTGAAGCACAGTAAAGTGAAGCAAGATAAAATGAGGATTGCTTTCAGCTGCCATTTGTTGAGTATCAACATCTTTATGTACTTTATTTTCTTTAATCTTCAAAACTCTCTGTCTCAGTTTTCTAGGGCTGCTGTACACTAGCAAACCTAATGGCTTACAACAACAAAAATTTATTCTCTTACAGTTCTGAAAGTGATAAACCCAAAATCAAGGTCTCAGAAGGGCCATGCTCTCTTGGAAGTCTGTAGGGAGGAATCTGTTCCATACCTTTCTTCTGGCTCTGGTAGAAATTTTTCATTCCTTGGGTTGTGGTGTCACTCAATCTCTGCCTCTGTCATCACATGACCATCTTCTGTCTCTTTGTCTCCTCTTCTTCTCTCATATAGACATCAGTCATTTTGGCTAAAGAGCCCACCCTACTCCAATATGACCTCATTTTAACCTGCCTAATTACATCCATAATAGTCCCATTTCCAAATAAGTTCACCTTCCCAAGTGCTAGAGGTTAGGGCTTCCATGTATCTTTCTGTAGGTAACAATTAACCCATAACACTATTCAGTGAGATAGGTATTATTTTTCCCATTTTACAGATGAGAAGACTGAGGTTCAGAAATCTTGAGAGCCTTCTCCATACCCCACCCCCAAATCACACAACTAGTAAGTGGTAGAGCTGGAATTTGAGCCCATATTTGACAACCAAGTCCACATTCTTAACTTAAGCAGAGTGCCTGGCACAGTGGTAGTCCTCAAAATCCGGTAGTTATTATTAGGTATAATCAGGTATAACCACAATCTGTCACCTCCTGCCTCCCAGCCTTTAAAAAGGTTCTCTTTTGAGAACGTTAATGATCATTGAATGAACTGCACTCTTCTGAAAGCCAGTGGCAGACATTCTGCTCACTATTGCTGCAAAGCAAAGTATTCCAAAACTTACCAGCTTAAAACAATCATTTCATTAGTCTCACAAATGCTGTGCATCAGGAATTCAAGATGGGCACGGCTGGTCTATGCTCCATATTATTTAGGGTATTAGCTGGGAAGTATGAAAAGCAGCTAGGGTGACTTTGAAGCTGGGGGATGGAGTCATCTGAATGCACAACTAGATGTCCAAGATGGCTTGCTAACAAGGCTATCTATTGATGCTTGTGTCAGCTGGGCATTTTGCTGGGGCTATTGATCTGAGCACCTACTTGTGGGCTCTTCTGCATAGCTGTCCCAGAGTACTTGGAAGCCTTACATAGAGACTAGCCTTTACCAGAGTGAAAATTCCAAAGGAACCAGGCAGAAGTTGCATTGTCTTTTTTAACCTAGCCTTGGATGTCATATTTCTACTGTATTCTATTGGTTCATAGGGAATCCATAAGGACAGCTTAATTCAAAGGGAGAGGACATAGACCCCATCTCTTAAATTAGAGGGTGTCAAAGAACTTGCAGTCACATTTTAAAATCCCTATAGTGGTATTATCCATAATGACTATTTTGGTGAGAGGATGAACATCTAGTCCTAGAAGCCACCTGTTGGAAAGATTATCTATATGAATGCTGAAGTTACCCATGATGATGGCAGTCTTTGGAGCATAAAGGAAGCATATGGACAAGTTACCAGAGACTTCAGAAAATAAACGTGATGGAGCCACCCAGAAGGGTGAAGAGGGAGGGAGGTACATGGCAGCAACATGCAGGGGTAGAAGATTCCTTAGCCAGATGGTAGTTATTATGAAGCATAGTCAGGTATAATCAAAATCTGTTTCCTCTTGTCTCCTCAAAGCAGAAGGGATTTTTTTCATAATGGTAGAGAATCATTAGTCTACCAAGGCAACTGGCATCTAGGATAATGCTAGTTTTGCCTCTGATCCCTATGACATTTGAGAATGGGAAATGGCACAATTCACTGAAAGGGTTACAACAGAAACAATACCCTAACAGGAGAGCTAGGATTCAGGTTAGGCAAGGAGTCAACAGTATTTTGTAATGGCATTAGAATTAATTACAATGAAACCCAGATTTCAGGGGCTCCAGAAAATTGAATTAGGAGGAAAGACAGCAGTAGGAGGCAGAATTATGAAAAATAAAATTAAGGAATGTATATGGTTTTAAGTAACAGAAAACATATAGAATTAAAAGTAACAGAAAATATATGGAATTAAACCAGAAGGACATACATTGTAATCGAACCAGAAATCTGAAGAGGTTGGTTCTAGGTTCCCTTGATTCTACCAATATGTCTTCTGACATGTGTCAGCAATGTCTCCCCTTTTTGGTCCAAATATGGCTGTCCCAGCTCCAAGTGTCACATTTTCAGACATCAGTATCTACCCTGAACCAGTGTGAACAAGCTCCTTCCTTACCTATTTTGTTGATCAGGAAGGAAAGCTTTTCTAGAAGCCCTCAGCTGACTGCCCTTAGATATCATCAGTCAGAACCATGCTGCACACTCATCCGTATATCTCTCATTGCCATAAAGGAGAGGAAAAATCATGACTTAAGCCAATCACGATTCATTCCTTGGACAGGGCACATTACCACCCAAACAGCAAAATTGTATTGGCAAGAAGGCAATGGCTTCTGGGAAGACAAGCAACAGTGTTGGCCATGCTGAAGGGTGGAACTTCAATTAATGTGGAGGTGGAAGCTCTAAGGCAGCAGGAGACTTGGGAAGGCCTCAGTTTACTGAATTGTAAAAAGAAGAGTGTAAACTCACTAATCTCTACTGTCCCTCCCCAATGCCAAGATCCTACTTCCAACATTTATCACTTCTCATACTTTATGTTTTATTATGGCTATTTTCCCATATTTTGTCTTTCCCATATTTATCTTTCCCATATTGATGACAGGGATCTTGTTTGCTTTGTTTTTATATTCCACATGGTCAGTAAATATAGGAGGTTGAAAGCAGTGCCCAACACTCTCCAAAGCTATGTGACTTTCTTTGTGAGACAAATCTGGTTTGCCCAGTTCGTCCCCAAAGTGAAAGATTAAAAGGAAAGGCAATCATTGTTTCCATATGTATTGAGCACCCACCATGTGCTCCCTGCTACTGTAGGATCCAAGAAAAATGTAAGAGCCACTGGCAAAAAACAACTCTTAAAAAGGAACAGGCAAACACATGGAACCCATGCTACATCTTTAGCTGGGAGCAGCTGTGTTTCCTCCACTATATTCCAAGGAGTTTCAGCCAGACAATACCCTGGTTATATTGGAATAGATAATATTTTTCTATCTGTGGCTTGAGTTGCAAAGAGCTGCTGGTGGATGAGTAAGGGAAGACAGGAAAAGCTGAGATGTTTCCTTCTTTCAGAATAAAAAATAAAAGCACAAATTTTGTTAACATTTGAACTTGGCTAAACTCTCATTATTCAAGAGATTTTTAGTTATGGATTCCATGTTAATTAATCTGCTATAGTTTCTTTCCAGTTTCTTTGCATTTTCCTATGAGACTCAAATAGCCATAAAGGATCAGACAGAAAATATCCTCATAACATATGAAAAACAATATACTTTCAAATTTAACTCAGAGTGTTTGAGACTTAATAATATGGTTTCTAAAAATATAAGTCCAATTGGGTAGAAAGATTATAGAACCATATAATCTCAGAGTTGGAAAGGACCTTAAAGATCACGTACTCTGATGACCCTTCCAGTGTTGAAACTCCCTCTATAGACAACCTTGCCATATGATCATCCAGTGATACTTGAACATCTCCAATGATGGGAAGCTCACCATGTCTCAGCACAGTCCATTCTTTCTGTGAAGCCACATGATATTAAGAAAGTCTTCCTTACATTAAATACATGACTGTATGAAGCTTCCATGCAGATGCTCTCTTAAGCCAATGAGTAAGTTTAATCTTTCTTTTTCATGACAGTCTTCAATTTGGATGATAGATAACATGAGCCCTCTGACCGCCTTTACTGTCATGGTCACTTTGGTATAACCTGGTCCTTTCTGCATTCCTCTTAATGTACAGTGCCCAGAAATGGTTCAAATTATTACATCAGCAAGGAAGGGAAGATGTTCTCCTCTTGCATCTGAAATACTAATACTTTTAACTGTTATATTGACGAAGTATAACTTGTGGCACAACCAAAATCAGACATTATTTTGTCTCCCACATTCTCTTTAAGTGTGAGTGGAAGGGGTAAAATTTCTCTCCTCATAAATGAAAACCATGATATCTTTTTCACTCTTAGGTAGCAGGCATTCCTAAAATCACCTTAAGTCATAAACATAGATTCAATTTAATAATTCAAATATCCAGATTGAGTTATTAATCAAAATTTTCAACTTGAGCAAACATTATATTGTCTCTCCAATTCCTTAGCTTGGCCATCTTCAGACTGGAAGCCTGCAGTGAGAAAAGGGTGGGGAGTTGGGGATGGGAGTGGCTTCATATCTGTTTCCTTGCTTGCTAACTAGTTTCTGACCTTCTCCCCAGCTGAAATGGGTAATTCCTATAAGAGAAAAAGCCTGAAATCATAAGCTGTCTTTGCTCATTCTGGGCTTGGCAGATGTCTAAAGCTATCTCTTTCTCCAGTAGGTTTATTTTGTGTACCTATGTTGAAAATTCCATCTCTGGAAACCTCATCCATAAAAATCTTTTGAATCTGCTGCATATATCTCTACATAAGTTTCTATCTTGATTATTGTTGCTTGAGACTCTTCCTCAGTCCCTAGAATCCAGCATTTCCCATCATATTCTTGCTGCCAAAGTCCTTCCTCTCTTCTAAGTTAAACAGAACTTAAGACAGCCTCATGCCAGCTCTTTCTGTTCTGTAATGGCCCACCTATGGTCCACTGCTTGTCTCAACAAACTTTGGGTACATCAGCTGGTCTCATGTAACCACTTGTAGCCTCAGTATGAGTTAGTCACCAACCTTCTGTGACTCTCAGTTGAGATGAACACATGTTGAAACTCTCCAAATACTTTCATAAAAGCTCCCTTTAGCCTAGAAGAGTAAAGGGCATGGCTCTTACTAAAGAATTTGCTTCTCCATGGCTCTTACTAAAGAATTTGCTTCTCCAAGTCCACCCCCCTTCTATATTTTGTTCTGGTTTGTGTCATTTGTTTTGCAATTTACAACCGGTGGTTTGTCTAACCCTCATTTTGATCTCTAATATCCATTATGTTGGTCTCTAGAATGAAACTGAGGCGGAAAGAGTCTCATTCTAACATGAATATTTATTACTCATAAACAAATAGCATGAGATCTTATCAGCTGTATTACTCTTTCAAGCTACATTGAACGTAATTTTCACTAACACCCCTATAAGAGACTGCCAAATGTTCCCCAAACTCTTTTCTTCCTTCCTCCTATCCCATCACCACAGCAGGCAGATGCATTTCTCAACTACTCTTTCAATTAGGTTGGCCCTGTTGTTAAGTTCTCACCAACGGAATATAAGTAGAAATGATATGCACACCTATCACTTCACATAGTAAGAGGAAACTATGTGGTTTGGTTCTGGTTAAGATGGAGTGAGCATACTCCCACCTTACCCTCATCATCCTACTCATTACAACTAAAATCCCTGGCAAAATGCATAAAGCAACTATTCGAAGACTATGAAAAGCAGATAAGACCAGGGGACTGGATAAGAAGTCCAAGACTTAAAGGCAAACCAGCATTGAGTTTCCTGGTTGTTGTATGTGTGTGTGTGTGTGTGTGTGTGTGTGTGTGTGTGTGTGTGTGTATGTGTGCACTCTTTTTTTTTCTATATATGCTGATAGCCCAAAACTAGAATTGCAAGAAGTAAGCTCTAAGGAAGCCCATTCTTCCTGGCCAAAAAACTGAGTGGCAGTTACAAAAACCTATGCATGTGTTAAAACTCATAGAACTGTATACTCCAAAAAAGGGAGTTTTACTATATGTAAATCTAAAAAAAAATTTTTTAAATAAGGAAAACAATCACTCGGCCTGGACATTCTCTCTTTGCACCCTACATAATAGTATGAGCATAAATCCAAGCCATTTTGACCATGTACATAAGGAAATTATTCCAGAGGGTGGCAAAGCAACAAATCAGCAGGAATCTGGATCCCTTCAGGCAACTGGAGCATGGCTGCCCCATTAGCCTGGGCTACCATTTGGGGCTCTAGTCTTGTAGAAACTTCATTTCCACCTTAACTAACAAAACTTCTAAGGCTTTTTTACATGGGCTACTATACTTCTGTGCCATCTAACATGGATGCAGGCAACTGTTTAAATTTGATAAGATCCTGCACACTCAGTCCTCTTAGAGGCAACTTAACATCCAAACCAGTCTAGAGTTTATCGAATCCAGATTCTGCCACCCTGTATATTTGCCATTCCTCCTAGCCTAGCTCCAGTCATGCAAAAATTTAATATTGATGAAGATATTGACAAACATGTTGATCAGAACCAAGGAGAGAGCCATAGGCTGCCACCAATTCCTACTTTGAGTAGGAAAGAAGAAGATGAAGACCATTTACCAAAACCTGGAGAACTGGTTGAAACTTTTGAGTAGAATTCCTGTCTAGGCTGGTAGTAATCACTTTATTAAACCAGCTGTTGATCTACCTAATTATGTCATGTCTAGCTTATTTGTATCCATTTTATCCACATGAAAATGATCAGAGACTTTTCATCATTGGCTTGCTGAAATGCAAATATTCTCTCTCACATTTCCCTGACATGATTCTGTTTTACAAGGCACAGAGGGTCTTAGTGGTAAGCTCTTCTTGTAGGCAGACACAGACTATAATGATCAATTCTAGGATGTTATTCAGGAGTGAGTGCACCAATCTGAGGTTTTCTGAATCTTTGCTTTACCCTATTTTGAAAATCAGAATGACGTTTTTATGTCCATCTTGTTCTAGTACATCTTTTCATCTTCTTGATTCCTCAATAATAATCAATAGTAGTTCAGTGAACTGAATTGCAAGTTCTCAACAGCCATGACAAATAATTATCTAGGTCTCTTGCAAGAAAGTCATGTTCAGCACCTGACCTGTCCCCTTACATATACTTTATATACTTTATCCAATTGAGGTTTCAGTCCCTTCATACCAGAGTTCATTCACTTATTGCCACGTTCATTCATTTAACACAAATATACTGAGAACCTCTAAGTGCCGGACATTGATAGAAGTGTTGGAGATTCAGTATTGAACCAAACAGACAATAATGCCTCCAGGAGCTTACATTTAATCAAATAAAAATAGAAAATAATGGAATGTCAATGGGTGTTGTATTATATAGAGATAAAAACTTTAGAGAAAGGGAAAGGGGAGGCTGGCATGAGTGTGGGGCTGATATTTAAAACAGGATAGAGAGGAAAGGACTTGCTTAAAAAAAAGGTTCACTTAATCAAAGAATTGAAGGAAGTGAAGGTACAAGCCCTGCAAGTTTTGGGGGTAGGCGGGTTCCACGCAAATGGAGTAGCACGTACAAAAGCCCCAAAACAGGAGTACGCTTGACATTTGGTGAACAGTGAGAAGTACAGTGTTGCTGGAATGGCGTGAGTGTGGCGATGAGAACTAGGAGATGATGAAAGAGGTGATAAGGGAAGAACTACAGGGAGGGGCATTAGCAACCAGGAAGCTCTACATGCTCTTTAGAGTCACTTGGAATTTCTGAGCAAATTTAAGATATTATTGGCATATTACTCTACCTCTCTTTCTGAGGAGTCTGGTGGGTTGGGTTTTTTTTTTTTAATTTATTCATTCATAAGATATTTTTTGAGCACCCACATGATCCAGGTGCCATTATAGGCACTGTATAAAGCTCTTAGGATCTTTACAATCCAGTGGGAAATAAAGCCTTATTAATTCATTGTAGGGACTTCAGTTTTCACTTTGATGGCAAAGGCAAGCCTCTGGCTCCACAGCTTAGTGACTTTGGCTGACATGTTTTAAAAGGATCACTCTGCTGCAAGCTAAAAATAGCTTCTAGTGAGAATCTACTAGGCCTCTAACAATTAGGAGGAAATTATAGCCAGAATAGTTTTGTGAGACATTGTCAGGTTCTGGGTATATTTCAGAACAAGAGCCCACAGGATGTATGTGGTTTTTGAAAGAAAGAGAGAAGTTGAGGATTGAGCCAAGGATTCAGGTTTATTACCCCCTTCTGAGGAATCCCATAAAGGTAGAGTCACCATTTTCTGAGCTCTAGATAACAATGGAAGAGATTTGAGAGAAAAATGGGGGGTTTAGCTTTGGACATTTCAATTTTTGATATGTTTATTACATATCTAAGTGGAGATGTTGAATAGGCAAGATTTGGGAAAGGCCCAGGCTGGAGAGACAAATCTAGTGGAGATAAACATACATGTGGAAGTTAAAACCCAGAGGCTAAATGAAATCAGTGAAGACAGAAAAGAGACCGAGGCTCTGAGTATTGGGCCACTCTAATACTTAGAGTTGACATAGAGGAGAATAAACAGCCAAGAGGCCTGAGAAGAAGCAGGAAGGGAGGTAGAAGGAAAAGTACTCAGTAGGGTAAGGTGTATGAGAAGTCAAGTTAAAAAAAGGATATTAAGGAGGAGAGTGTGGTCGACAGCTGCCGACAGGAAATGTCAGACAAACACTAAAGACTGGTTATGGAATTTAGTAACGTGGAGGTCATTTATGGGCTCATTTAGAGTGAAGCGTCAGGGAGCCCCTTGAATATTTGAGCTGTGAATAGAAGTTTAAGAAGAAACTCACTGTAGGAAGAAGACAGAGGCAGGGGAAGGAAGAAAGGGCAATGCAGGGGAACAGATAGAAGGAATAAAGAGCCCATAATTGGGGTGCAATGAGCAAGGCTGAGGGTGCATTTAAATACTTGGGACCAGACAGGCTCACCTAAGGGAAAAGGACAGAGAGAGAGAAGGACTGCATAAAGTGGCATTTAGAGGTCAGTTAAGTGCCCTCCTCTCCCAGATCCCTAGGTAAAAGCTGCTGATTACAGACTTTTACATAATGGATCAGAATTCCAAATCCTTTTTGTTGACAACATCTGCACAGACAGCTGCTTACCTCCTATCTCTTCATCTGTCTACCGAAGTCCCCGGCAGCAGTGGGAGGAATTCATGAAAATAGCAGCTGTACACATAAGCCTTTCTATTTTCTGTCTAAAAATGATTGCCTCTAAGGATGCTTCTCTGGTCTTTTCTTAGATTGCCATTTATTCCTCTTTGAATCTCCCCAAAAAGTACTTCAGTGAGAAAACTTGCAAGTTTCAGCAGGACCTCCATCACATCTTAGCTGCATGCCTCCAGTTGCACATCCCAACTGGCCTTTCTGGGGAGAAATTCACGGCCTTCATTACCAAATTTCTTGGCTAATTTCTTCCTCTAAAGATAAGTTTTCACCTCCATCAAAGCTGCTCTCTAGCAAGTAACCTGGTCAAATGAGCACCTACCATCAATATAACTAACTCATATTTCTTCCAATTGGAAAGTAGGGAGAGGACATCATGACTTTCCTTAGGGAATAAGTCTGTAGCCAATCCCAGCAGTCCCTAGGGAGTCTTGGTTAGGGAGCGCTCGTGGTGGCTCATTGCATGTCATCCCTCCTCCTGGGGAAAATAACCATAAAGAGCTGCCCCACTATTGCTGGATCAGCAGCTGCATCAGCATAGGAGAACAACCACTGCTTCACAAATTCCAATGCATTTCATTCTTAGGACTAATTTAACAGCTCTAACTTGAACCACTCTTAATAATGTGGTCCAAGTGCTTAAATGGGAAGGTGCATTAGCTTTTTTCCCACTCTTTTATGATTTGGGGAGATCAGACTTGGCTTCTTTTTGTGATCAGCTCCAAGAGACTTAAAAGAGTCTTTGATTCAGAAGTCTATACATACATCGGGTTTTTTTTCTTTGGGAGATGATGAAAGGCCAATATTTTCCTTTTATGTTTCAGCACTCAACAGAAGTCCTTCTGAAATTTTAAAAATAGCAGTTCTTATTAATTACAAGTGAAGGCTTAAAGAGGGTTTAAATAAGAGGAACCAAAATGATCATGTTGGTGCAGTATTATAATCATGTATTATTTCTTATATTGAACTCCCTTGCATGTGAATTCTCTCTCTTTCTCTCTCTCTCCCTCTCTGTCTCATTCTCACTGTTTCCAATTTTCAATTATTGTCCCATGACATTTCTCTCTTTGATAGCATCATTTCTGACCTCTTCCCTGGGGTTCTCCTGCCACCTCCTCACTGTGGCATCCAGGATGTACCCAATAGGGAAATCACATTGAAAATGAATCTGCAAGGCTTCAGTTCATCAAGAAGATAGTACCAATCAGAAAATGGTTCATCTAATTCTCTGGATTCTGCCTTATAACCTCCTTTAAAATTTCGAACCTCTGGTTTAAAATCAGAACCTGAAATGAATTCAAGATGTAGATATTTAAATAGAAATTTTTAGGGGTTTCCCTTCCCATATAAAATTAATATCTTGATTTTCTGCCCATTTGGTATATTGATTTCAGATATGCTGACGAATTGGGTTTTTTAAAAAGGACTACAACAATAAACGATGTGATATGTACTTATTTGGGGAAACAGTTTCTAATTAGAAAACTGTTTCATTATTATTTACAACAAGTTAAAAATTAGGTTTGTGCTGTGGTGTCTTAGCCTAAATACAAATCCTTCTCTATATTTTTAGGTGGAAATATAATATGCAGAGCTACAACATTTTATGCAAAGCAACTGATTCCCCTGGGTTAAGTATTTTAAAATCTTAAGTAAATGTAAATTTTTAAAACAGATCTGCACTGGCATAGCTGCTTGTTGAAGGAAGCCCTCAAGGGTAAAAAAAAAAAAACTCTGCTTTGAAAGAATAATCTAGAATTTGGAAACAGCCGGATTCAAAGGCATAATGGATGTACACAGAGTGCATTTTCACCAATCCCCAAACCTATCGGGTCAGGACAGCTGTAGAGCGGATTGGATGTGATTTCACATAAACGGAGGTAGGCGAGGCGTTTCTGAAGGCAGGACGCAGCTCCTGCAGAGAAAACTACTAAGCAACTTAACCATATTTTCACATTTAACCTACTTCATTACTTCAATTTTCCTAATGAGCTGCCCAAATAATTTCTAAAACACAGAAGTTATTTTGTTTTCTTCTGTAAAGAAGAAATTCAACATACAGATAGTTCTGATAGCCTTTTGAGTCTCCTAAGAAAAGCACTGGCATCTAACCCTAACCCATGCTGCAGGCTGATGAGAAGAAGCAAATTATTCTTACCCTAGCAACCTCCTTGCCCCCCCACCCCAATGGAAGAGTTCCCCATTATCAGCTCTCCTGGTCCTCTCGACTTTCCCAACATCATACTTACAATCAATTCAACAATTGGCACTTTTGGTTCAATGGACAGGCATTTTCCCCATTGAAGTATTCGAGGAATTCAGGAATCATGTCTGTCCTGTTTACTTCTCTTATATAAGGCCACCACATCTAGTCAGCTTTCAAGAAATGCTTTGCTGACTTTTAAAATGAGCATCCTCGTGCATAGACAGAGACCCCAAAGCAGCTGAGCAGTTGAGATTGGAGCCAGGTGAGAGCAGTGATCCAATGACAGGACTGCCAGAGCCCTTCTCTCAAACACCCACTCTGAGCCTTCCTGCATAATGGATGAGCTCACAGGGTCTGTGGCTTATCTATCTGAGTTTGAAACCAGTTGCCACCATCAAGTGATTTAAGCTCTCTCCCTGTGTCTCAGTTTCCCCACCCATAAAATGGGGACTCTGATGTTATTTTACCTCTCAGGTTAGTGGAAGGAATAAATGTGAAGGGCTGATTTAGCCCAGTGTCAGGTCCTCAGAAGGTAGTATATGCCAAGCACTGAGCTGGGACCCAGTTAATCTCACTTCACATACTCCTTTCAGCAAGGGTGTAGAGCAGGTTTTATTATCCCCACCTGGCAGAAGACTGAGCTGAGGTGTGGCAGCCCAAGCACCTCCTCCATCCAGGTCACCCAGGTGGAAAGTCAGAAAGCAAACCGAGGTCATGCCAGGGTGTGACCCTTTCCCAAAGGTCTCGTCTCCCTGCTTCAGGGACGGATGCTGGGCAGGCAGCTGCTCCGACCATTCAGATGCCTGATAAAGCCTGACGTCCAGCTGGGGCACATAAGGATGGGTAGTCAGCAGGGATACCCCCCACCCAGCTATGGAGGGCTCTTCCTAAAGACTCCACCCTTCCTAACCCGGCCAATTAATCACACAACCAACAAAGTGCCTATTACTAATAAGTGACTTAAGGCATTGATGAGCTTGAGTTGTGTTAAATAAAAGCAGGCTCCTGCCAAGCAAGTATCCATCAGTCAATTAGAGAAAATGCTGGATTGAATTAGTGAAGTTTCAGGAATACAGAATATACCTTTACATGCAGCTGAATCATTAAGCAAGACACTCCATAGTTCACACCAAGCCAGGGCATGGTTGTTTCTGCCTTGTGGTCAGTGGGACATTTTCCCTCCACTTGAGTCACTCTTCACACACTGTTGACGGACTGAGCTGAAGGTGCAAGTGCTGCTGGCACCCAGCGACTGCCAAAGTGAAGGCCTAGCTCTGGGACAACCAGGGGCCAGTGATGTTTCTTACAGAAAATGCAAAGATTATTGAGGTAGCCTGCAGAAAAGGATTTGCTTTCTGTCTCCAGCATCAACTAGCTTGGCAAGGGCTTTTGATCTTTCTGAGTCTTAGTTTCCAATGGAATGGGGATGTGCTTTCTCGTAGCACCATGACAGAGATTAAATGAAATGGTGTATGTCCTGTGTCCTTTCATTTCAGTCTGAAGAACTTCTGTGAGCATTGCTTTTATCTGAGAATGTTCTAACCTCTCCCTCATTTTTGAAAGAGAGTCTAGCTGGATATAAAATTCTTGATTGGTTGTTGTTGTCCTTTAGCACCTGCTGCCTTCTTGCTTCCATTGTTTTGAGAAATCAGAACTCAATCCTTGCATGCATCCTGTTCTTCTCTTGCAGGCTTTCAGAACTCCCTCCTTGTCTTTTGCATTTGCTAGTGTGGTCAGTATATGATGGGATTTATCTTTCTCTCTATGTATCCTGTTTGGTGTTCTCTGAGCTTCTTGGATGCACATACTCATGTCTTTTGTTAACTTTGGGAAGTTCTCTGCCATTATTTCTTTGACTATTCATTCTGCCCCTTTCTCTCTCTCTCCTCCTTCTGGGACTCCCATAAAGCATATATTGGTGTGCTTGATGGTGCCCCAGGGCTGTCTTAGGCTATTTTCACTTTTAATATTTCTTTATTCTTTCTGCTCTTCAGTCTGACCCATTTCAAGTGTCTTGTCTTCAACTTCAGTGATTCTTTCTTCTGCCTGCTCCAGTCTGCTCTTGAAACCAACCTGGGCATTTTCCATTTCAGTTATTGTAGTCTTCAACTCCAGTGGCTCTGTTTGGGTCCTTTTTAAAATTTCTATTTCTTTACTTAGATTCTCATATTGTTCATTTGTTGTTTTCCTGTATGATATGGTTCTTTCTCTGTACTGTCATCTCCTTAAGCATTTTTAAGATCATTTTTTAAAGGCTTTGTTTGGTATGTCCATATTTTTCATTTTCTTCATAGATGTTTTCTGTATTTCTATGCTCTTCATTTGGATGGATCATCATTTCCAGTTTGTTTGCTACTCTTTTTGCACACTGTACATTTTAATATTTTAAAATGCTAACTCTGGGGTTTACTCCCTGGGTGTCTCATTCCTGGTTTTGTAATCAGCTGATAATAAGACAGATCTTCTTGAGCTTCTGCCCTCCTATCAGGAAGGTCTGCCCAAAGCGAATGCAGGACAGGGTTTCCTGTTTTACTGGGCCTCTGACCTGTCCTGGCCTCTTACTTGCGAGTTGCTTTGGAGTTCCCCTGTTTACAGGAGTTTGGTTGTCCCCTGTGTTTCCCAGGGACAAACCTTCCTCTAAAGACAGCATGCCTTTGTCCCAGACTGTCCACCTTATAGTTTGTCACACTCCTTCCACTGCCTCACTCTGCTTTTTTCCTGGGGGGATAATCCTGGGAGGAGGGTTACCCTAGGGAAGACTTTCCTAATTTGGTCTTTTCCAGCCAAATCAGGGCCTGGGACCCACAAAGGGGCCCTTGGAGGAGGTCAGGAAAGGGGCCAAAAATCCTCTCCAATGACTCCTCAAAGCTGAGCTTTCCTGCTCTGCCCAGCAAATGTAGCTCTTCCGCTCTCTTTTCTTTGCAGCCCTGACAAAACGCCATGTCTTTAAATCCCCTCTGCCTCCACCTGGGCCCTGAGCTGCCACTGCCTTTGTCAGGACTGGGTGGAAACAATGGCTGGATTTCAGCAAACCAAATTTGCTAATCAAAAGCTATGACCAGGGTGGGTAACTGTGGCTCAGAGGCAGAGTTTTCACCTGCTATGCCAGAGGCCCAGGTTTGATTCCCAGAGACCCAGGTTCAATTCCCAGAGCCTGCCCATGTCAAAAAAAAAAAAAAAGAAAGAAAGAAATTGGCTGTGCACACTCCTGTTCCCAGGGAAGAGGACTTTTCTGTCGCCAGCAGCTAGGTGGGTACGGGACTCCTCACTGACTGCCATGAGAGCAGGGGGTGGGTGCAGGGGCCAACATGCGCAAAGAACAATGATATTCCCTCACCATAGTGTATCATCCTGTTCCTCCTGCCTGTGCCTGGATGCCATGTGGTGCTCCTCTGGCCTCTGGACTTCCAAAAAGGTTGTTTCAGACCCTTCTTGTTAGTTTAATTGTTGTTTTGTTGGAAGGACTGAGTCCTGGACCTCTCCACTCTTCCATCTTCCTGGAAGCCCCTATCATAGTCATCTTTTATGGGCAGATTAGTGTCTCCATTTATAACAGTGGAAAATGAATTTCAGACGCATTTGGTGATTGTCAAAATGTACCCCATAGTTCAGTGGAGGAGGCAAGATTTGAGCTCAGGAATTTTTTACTCCAAAATCCTCCCAAGTCAGTGGCCTTGGCAAGTAGAGGAAGGAGCTACCTAATCTGCTCATCACACAGAGTCCCTCCAAGTCCTTCCAGCATGGACCCCTCTGGGCTCCACATCCAGTCTCATCTGAAGGCTTGACTGGGAATGAATCCCCTTCAAAGCTCATGCAGGCAACTGGCAGAATTCCTTTCTGTGTGAGGCCATATGGCTGCAGGCCCTGACGTTCCCTCTCCGTGAGCTGGAGGCTGCCAAGACCCTACTGGCTGCCCACACTGGGCTTCCTCCACGTGGCCACTAGACACATCACGACAGCAAGGAGAGTCCCTGGTTCCAGTCTGCCAGGACCGTGTCTTACTTAACATACTGTAGCCACAGGAGTGACATCCAGTCACCTCTGCAATAAATGTAGCCTGACGATGGGAGTCACACCCCACCCCCGTGGTCATACGCTGTTGGTTAGAAGCAAGTCGCAGGTCCCTCCCACACTTGAGCAGAAAGAATAGAAGGATTGGGACACAGCAGGGATCAGGGGGCTACCTTGAAGTCTGTCTATCATGGTTCCACATTAGAATCATCTTGGGATTTAAAAAAAAAAAAAAATCCTGACACATATATTCTACCCAATACAGATTCTGATTTAATTAGGTGCTGCCTAGACACCCAGACCTTTAAAAGTCCCCACGTGATTCTGACATGCAGCTGAGGGTAAGAAGGAAAGGCTTAGGTCAGTTAATGTGCATGCAAATCGCCTGAGGATCATTTTAAAATGCAGATTCTACTTCACACAGTTTGGGGCTGGGCCTGAGATGCTGACACTGCTGGTTTCAGTGACCACCGGTGGACGGCAAGGGTGTGGGAGCAGCCCCAGGACACAACCACAGGGCACTCCTGTGCTAAAAGGTTGGGGAAATGAGGCAGAATTTGTGAAGAAGGCTGAAAAAAGATGGTCAGTCAGTAAGCTGGGAGGCGAATCCATAGAAGAATGTTCTGAGATCCAAATGAAAAAATTGTTTCTTCTCTTTTGTCAAATGCGGTAGATGATCAAGCAAGGTGAGAACTGAGATGTCACCATTAGATCTAGAACAATGGCAATCACTGGTGAATCTTTAAAACAGTAATTTTAGTGTGGCGGTAGAAGTGAAGCCTGATAGGAGTGGGTGCCAGAGGGAATAGAAGACATAAATCAGAGAAGTGAAGGTGGATCATTATTTCCGGAAATTTTGGTGGAAATGCAAACAGAGGAACAGTGGTAGCTAAAAAGCAGGCAGGGTCAAGGGAGGGTTTTGTTGTTTTTTGTTTTGTTTTTTAAAGGTGAAATGAAATTGATGATCTGTATGCTGATAGAAATTATCCAGTAAAATGAGGAAATGATGATGCTGAAAGGAAGCAGGTTATTACTGAAGCAATGCTCTTTAGTAAACAAAAGAGGATGCAATTTTATGCAAAGGAGGAGGGGTTGGCCTTGCATGACAGCACAGAAAAATTATCCATGATATCCAGAGAGAAGGCAGAGTGTCTGGGGTACAGATATCATTGGGGGAGCAGCTCTGATCCCAGGAACAGGTGCAAGGTATCTTCTGAGTGCTTCAGTCTTCTTAGTGCCATAGTGAGCCAGGGACAGGAGAGAGTGAAGATGGGAAAGAGGCGCTGTAAGTATCGGTGAAAAAGTACAAAAGAAGCCTCTCAAACTTTAATGTGCATACAAACCGCCCGGAGATTTTGTTGAAATGTTGACTCTGATTCAGTAGGTCTCGGGCGGGGTCTGATCTGCTTTTATAACAGGGTCCCAAGTAGAGTAGTTACTTTCAGTCCAGGCACCACACCTTGCGTAGCAAATCTTCGGGACAGGGTTTCTCAACCTTGACATTCTTGACACTTTGGGCCGGTTCATTCTTTGGAGTGGGGGGATGCCCTATGCCTTGCAGGATGTTTAGGTACATTCCTGGCCTCTACCCACTGGATGTCTCTAGCAGCCCCTTCCTTGTCATGAACATCCAGTGTCTCCAGACATTGCCACATTTCCCTTGAGGGACAAATTCAGCCTTGATTGAGAGCCCCTGCTCAAGGAAGATAGAGTAAATGGGTTAGAGAAATGTAGCAGAGGTGAGGGGTAGCCTTGAGGGTCTACTTAATGCTGAGGGATTTAAATCATGGTTGTGTGCTTTCTACAGAAATGGTAGTCTAGATAGGTATAGAAATGGAGCAGGTGGGGGGTGTGCTTTGAGTAGGATTGAGTTTTCTCCAGTTGCATATGACAGAGGGAGAAAAAGGCTAGGGAGTTGAGGGTATACCTAAGGAAGGATTTCAGGGATGATTACAGTGATGGAATAAGGTGGAAAGGAAAGTTAGAGCATGAGGGGGTGAGGGATACTAAAAAGATAATGATAGCAGTTGATTAAAGGTCCTAGTGGGATCAAAGAATTATTGGTGTTGGGGAACTAAGGAGAGAACACTGGAAAAATGGTGTGCAGCTTAGGTTTGCCACAGTCAATTTCTGTTGCTTTCAACTCAAGATCTCAAATGATACAATGGCGCTTTTTCAATATCTGAAGGGATTGTTTGTAGAAAAGAATTTGATCAGATTGAGAGAGCAAAGCTAGGAACCAATGGTGGGAACCAGAACTCAAGACAATGTGGATAAGAACTTTCTAAAATCATAATAACCCTGAATCCTAAAGGACTGTGAGCTGGTGAAAGTCCATCCATCGAAGGGGTTCAAGAAGAGACATGATGGCCAACAGATAGGGACAAGATTCCTGGCCTAACTGGGAAAACAGACTGGATTGGATGCTTTCTCATGCTTTTCTGTCATTGTTTTTAAACCTAGAGTGCGTTTATTAAGTGAAATCTTCAACAGAAAGGGAAACACAACACCCAGAAACACAGCCACGATGGGGGCCATGGGTGAGGATGGAAGTTCCCCCCATTTATCCTTCCCTTAAATTCATAGGTGCCCTGGAATAGCACTTGGGAATCCTGGATTCATTGAAACATTGCTATTATCATCAAGTGATTTTTAAACTAACATTTTTTGAGTACTTCCAACGTCTCAGACACTCTGCTAAGCACTTTTTATATATTGGTTCATTTAACCCTTCCATAAACTGTATGAAGTCAGTACTGCTATTGGTCTCAATTTGCAGATGGAAGGAAATGGAAGCAGAGGGGAGCAGCCTGCTCAGCGCTGCACAGCAGGAAGGCAGGAAGCCAACTGAGATACAGGTGGTCTGACTGCTGAGCCTGCACTCTGAACTGCTATGCTGTTTCGCTCCTAAGATTTTATGATTGAATGAAGTTTGATTTTCAGTGCTTATCTTTCCTTTGGGTTCTGTGTTCTTGTCATTTATTTATCATCAGATTAATTTAAGCTTTTCTAGACTTTTCTAAAAGAGCATAACTCAAAATGAATTTAATTTGTTTTTCATGACCCTCGGTTCCCCGTTCCCTTTAACTGGTTTTCCACAGTTAGGAATTTTTTTCAAGTGATTTCACATTCTTCTCCAAAACCGGTAGCTTTAAGATGTCCGTTCTTGTGGTCGGCGGGAAGAGGCAGGGCTGCCTCCTGGGTCCTGTGTTGCTTCAGTTTGGGCATCAATTGTGGCTCCTTTCGTGTTTTTTTCACAGCCACACAAAGAGAGAAAAGAGAGGCTTGTTTTTTGTTTTGTTTTGTTTTGTTTTTTGCAGGCTTCATTTGGCCAAATGAATACGGGGCTGTCTTTGTGACCGCAGCCTGGAGTGGGAGGCAGGAGCGGAGAGAGCAAGGGTGCACGCTAATTGTCCTGCTGTGCGCGGTGACCACTCCTGCCTCCTGCACACAGGCAGGTTTGAGCCAGCAGGAGCGGCCTGCCCTCATCAAACGCTGTCCTGAGCAGTCCCAGGAACGCAGCCAGCTGCGGCTCACAGGGGTTGGCAGCCAGCGTGGGCAGGGTGGCTGTCACCTCTTCTCCTTGGCTCAGCGTGATCGTCAGTCCTTTCACGCTGCAGTCTCCAGCCCCAGCTGAGAAGGCCAGCAGCTACCAGCACAGGGCACCCAAGGGCCCAAGAAAATGGGTGCAGACAAGGAGCCTCTCCTCTCTCATATGTGGGGGCCCCTCTTCCCACAGGTGGGTCCTCTGACGCCCCTGGCCCACCCCCTTTCCATCCCGCTACTCACCGGCACTCACAGGCTGTCATCTTCTCGGTTTTCTCGCTGCGACGTGCTTGCGAGGGCGCTTTGTCTCCCATCACCTGTGTGCCCCTGAAGCACCACCGTTATTTCATATTTTCTAAGAGTGTGTAAGTTCAGCACTCCATAAATACAGAACGGTGAATAGCAAATTTCCCCCATACCGAAGCCATTTCATTTTCTTCAGCAAAACGGCTCCTTTTACTTCCACGCAAAAAGCCCAAAGAGGGAAATTTCTTCATTGCTCCGACAGCTTCCAATGTGCTCACATTTCTCCCCACAGCTGATGCGCTCTTATGTATAAAATTTAAATTTGAAAGTCTGAGCAGATGGCCTATAAAGCTCACATTTTCTCTCTGAATTTAATTTCTTCCTACTAAGAGTGGGATTTTTTTTTAATCATTTGAAAAGGAACAATAAAAGGTTTCTACAAATTCTAATAATCATTATCAGGATGTCTGTGCTGTTGGGTGCTTGGTCTTAAGTCTGGAATCCTACCTGCCCCATTAGGTTCACGGACACTGATCAGTACCACAGAACCTGGCCACCTGGGCCCTGCTCGTTTTAGCATTGTTGCCCATTCTTACTCAAACTAGGTAGAAGTTCGCCTCCACCTTATTTTAGAGAACAGAAGCCCAGGGGAGAAAATGGCCAAGGGAATTATATAACTTCAGATACTCTTTTATACAGTTCTTCTTGTGTAACTCTTTGCAAGAATACAGGTGAAATGCTTAGGCTCTTTTAGAAAATGTTTTTAAGTGTCTTCATTGAGTGCCATTAATGAGCTAATCAATCATCTCTTAGTAAAGGAGGCTCGTTGAGGCTCACAGGGCTTCAATTTAGCAATATGCAGTCAACTAGCAGTTTGGGAGGTGAGGTCCCTCACTGAAGCACACAGGGGAGTGTGGAGGACATCTCCCTGTGTTGGCTGTTGAGTGAGACCTGCTGGCCGTGGGGAGCTACACCTACTAGCAGGCTGACTTGCTTATTCTCTTCTCTATGTGAGTACATCTTGTTCCGTCCAGTGCCTGGGTAACTCATGCTTCTGTTGGTAACCCTGATACCTACAAACCACAAAGTGGTCGGGGCCCTGGGACTGCTGGTCCCAGTCGCAGGCATTGCTGTGCTCTTTGCTACACGCCATGTGGGGAGACACCTCCCTGGAGGTGGTGACAGCTGTCTCTTCCTTGACACTGCACTCAAGGAGCTTACAGTCTAGTTGAGAAGATCAGAAATGCAGATGAAAGTCTAAGTGGCAAAGAAGAAATAAAAATTAAGTCAATGGTTTGTCTTCAGAGGTGGTTAGGAAATAAGAACTACTAAGTACACAAGTCTTTTTTTTAAAACCACTTATATAAATTGTCTACCTACCTCCTGAATCAGTCTTCATGACCCTCCTTGAAAGGAGGTTAGTGCTACCCTATGGAACACTCTGGAAATTAAGAGGTTAAGATTTTGGCTTCCATCCCTGAGCAAATCTAATACAGGCAGGATTAGAAGTAGAAAGGTTTAGCTCCCAGGTCAGCACATTGTGTGCCAACCCATCTGCCCACATCAATGCCTATTTAAAAGGGAAGCCAATCAGACAAGCCCCATCTTCACCTGTCCTGCTGATCGCCCATGCAAGGGAGGCCAGAGAGCTCACAAGCTGGTCTGGAAAATTGAGCCTCTGTACAACTTCCAGTCATGTGTCTGCTTCAAGGCACACAGCCAACAAAACCATCAATCTGGCCGTTTTTTTAACACTGACCCGGTATATATTTGCTAGGCCATTTGTGCCATCTGCCATACAAATGTCAGTTAGAGAAACAGCCTAGAGTTGTGGGAATACCAGGGTCAAAATGGCATTTAGCAGGAATGCACCAGTTCAGCAGCAACTGCCCACAGGAGAACAAAGAGCTGGGAAAGCCAAGAGTAATAAAAAAGAGAGTGGAAATGTAACAGACCAAGTCTCCCAAGCTTGCTTCCCCTCCACTCCAGGCTTACTGCGACGTTGTCCGATCCATGGGCCTTACCGACAAAGATACTCTATTCCACTGGGTTAAAATGATCACGTAGCAATGATTCATATATACATATGCACACAGAGAGAGCTAGGGGTAGAGGTGGAGGCAGAGAGGGTAGAATGAGAGGTAAACATAGAGATGATAAAGATACTGACATGTATATAGGTATATTTAAAAGGTAAAAATAGCACCTGTAGTTTGTCTCTAACATTGCTCCCCCATCATCCTGAATATCGCCTTCTGGTTTTCCACATTAGCAATACTCAGAGCAAAACCTTCTACTGAGTTCTTAATATATTATGTTGAGTTCAGTATTGGCTTCTAATTGTTTATCTCTCTAATGTTTATACCAAATAAAAGGTTGATTTTTCTTCTAGTTTTATAGAAACAACAAACAAGGCATAAAGAAGCCTTTTTTTTTTTTTTTTTAACAGCCGAGATCGCACAGCTCAAAACGAAAGACCAGACTTCAAATCAGCTCATTCTGTCCCAATACCCAGGTCCCTTGCATGGTAGCCACTGGGTCCTGGATATTTGCACACTCATTTGTACATGGCTATAATCATAGAATATATAATATTTTGGTTTAGCTTTTTGTTTAGTTAATAGTAAATCATAAACATTTTCATGTTGTTTATTGCCTTCGTGCTTCTCACTTTCAATAGCTATGTAATCGTTCAGCTAATGATTTATCTACTAAACACTGCTTTTAAACATTTACGCAATCTCTCTTTCTCTCCCCCCTTCCATCCCTCCCTCTCATTCTCACTCTTTCTCTCTCATAGTTAGTACAGCAATGAATGTGGTGGCATAGGTAGGGGGTTTGCAACTGTTGTATTATTTCCTTAGTATAATTTTCCAGGTGTAGATTAACAGGTCAAAGGATATGCCATTTTCATGGCACTTGGTACATAATGTCATATTGATTTTCAAAAATATTCCGTTAGAAGAATTTGAGTGTTTCAACTTACAACAACCTTTCGAGCCCTAGATATTCATTAAAGTTTCTTTCTGCTAATTTATGACATTTTAAATGGCACCCAGCTTGCTTTGTTTTACACTTTTTATTCCAGGTCGTGATGGATGTTTTCCCCAGCGGCTCGCATCGCTCATCCCCCTCCCTTGTCCACCTGTCACAGGTGCTTTGTATCAATAGCTCTGCCCTCTCTATGTGGAGGAACTATTAATGCTTTGTCTCCTTTCCTCTGATCTTGAGGAAGTGCCTTAAAAGGAAACATTCACATTACATATAAAGTGCCAGTGACCCCTGATACCAAAATCAACAAGAGGGAGCAGCGTGGGCATGTTATTTGGGGAGTGGGAGGTAAATCTCAAGAACAACTGCTGAAGAGACCTTAGAGTGATAGCCTCTAAGGGGGCATGGATGGTGGTGGCAGCCCAGGGAGCTGCTATTTTTCAGACCTTGCACAACTATTTGGTTCTTTATATGGCAATTGTAACCAATGAAAACATTACATTTTAAAAGGCTTCTCAACAAATGAGTTTGAGGCAAACATAAAGCTTGGGGGGAAATCTCCTATTAAGCTTTCTTCTCTCAAAAAGTAACTTATGCTTTATATCTCCTTCCCATGGCTCAGTCCTAGGAGGCTAAAAGGAAGGGCCAGAACCTGACCAAATTGCATTCCAGGTTGTGTTCACAGCCACGATTCTCATTATCTCCCTCTTTGTGTGTAGTTTGCACAGATTTAATTAAAGCTCCCGGGCTGCAGTGGGGAGCTGTAACAGGATGGGGTCCTCTATCCAGAGAAAGATTGATGCCCACTAACAAAGGCGAAACAGAGCTCCAAATTAATTTTATCTTGGGAACCTAGTATTCAAATATGTAAGTGTAGTGGGCTGTCATTTTATTCTCCTATAGGAGCAAATCAGAATAACCTGAGATGGATTGTTTTCCCTAAAGCCAGGCTCATTTCTAGTTCTGAACCCCCTGAGCTGAATCCACACGGTCACTTTTCATATGTATGGCCTTGTGCAATGTATTTAAACCTCTGTACCTCTATTCTACCTAAAATGGAGAAGATAACACCTACCTATTATAAACTCATAGTTTTGCGGAGAACTTCATGAATAAATACCTTTAAAGAGCTTCATACAATCTCAGTAAATAAGAACTTCATAAATGTTACCAATTAGCATTCTTGTAATTATTTTCATTTTGGCAATTTATCCTGTGATACAGGGAAGTTTGTCCATGATCATGCAGCATGGCTTGTCTGTGAACAGAGATGTTCACTGAATTATGAATCAGGCAGATTTAGATACCAACTTCAACTCCACTGCTTGACTGCAAAAGACAATTTTCTTATGCATACGTTGGAATCTGATACCTAGGTCATAAGATCTCCTGGGATGATCAGAGAACAAATATATCTGAAATCTGTTCTCCTCATTTTTGCCATGGGTACGTTGTTCAAAGGGATGAAGATAGCAAGGCACAGGAAGAATTATGGTGAAATGGATCAGATGAGATAGTCAGAGCTGAACCATCTTCTATTGCCCTACTGGTGCTAGTTGTAGGTGATTGGTAGGAGAACAGTAGGCGCACAGAGGGCTTTTGATCACATGTTTATTAACACACAATTGCTGAGCAAGGTGCTGGGCCAGAAGATAAGTCAGGTCACTGTCCTTAATGAGCTTAGTGCAGCACAGGAAACAAAAACTGCTTTGGAATACTGTATCTAGGTACAAGAATAGATCCATGAAGATGTCTGTATAAAGGAAAGGTGCCCAGGGTTTGAGGAAGCTTCTTGGGAGAAAGATGTACTGGCCTTTACTGCTGCATAACAAATTACCCCAAAACTTAGTGGCTTAAAATTGCACAACGTGCTATCAAATAGTTTCTGCCAGTCAGGAATCTGGGCACGTAGCTCAGCTGGATCCCCTGTGTCATGGGTTCTCACAGGTGGGGTGTTAGCCCACGTATCCTGTCTCATCTGAAACCTCTGCCGGGGAAGGACCCACTTCTCAGCTCTCATGGTTTTTGGCAGAATTCCTTTCCATATGGGCTAATGGGCTGAGGGCATCAATTCTCTGATGTTGGACAGAAGCTGCCCTCAGTGTCCTGCCATGTGGAGTTCTCCCACAGGGCAGCTGGCTTCAGCTGGCTTCATCTGAGCATGTAAGCCAAGGAAGCAAAAGAGTCTCCTAGCAAGGTGGGTATCATCATCTTTTGTCCTTTTATTCTGGAAGTGACAGCCCATCACTTTTGCCTTATTATATTTACTATAAGCAAATGACTAGGTTCAGCCCACTCTCTAGAGGAGGTGATTCTACGAGAGCATGACTTCTAAGAAGCAGAGATCATTGCGGAGTATCTGAGAAGTCTGCCTACCAACAAGAAGACTCCTGAGCTGATTCTTAAAGCAGGAGAAGCAGTCTCCATGGCAGAAAGCAGGGGGCACACGACAGACTAGACAAGAAGAAATAAAAGATAATTTATCTTATTTCTTACAGTGTAATCTAGGAGGAAAAGGATGGAAAAAATGTGCTTCAAATAACGGAAGGAAATAAAACAGTTGATATAGATAAGGGAAGAACAGGGACGAATTTTGAAGGGCAAGACAAAGACATAAGACTTGCCTGTGGCATAGTTTCAAAGCCACACTGCTGATGAGGGTTATTTTCCTAAATCTGTTTTGGATAGTGAGAGGAATAGAGGTCAGCATGGCAGAGGTGGGCAGCCCCCAGAGAATGAGGGCTGAAGTAAGCGTGGCAGTTTCAGTCTTTTCCTCTGGCTTTTTATTTCCAATGCATTTGCTTAATAAATAGACCCCTTCCTTAGAACATATTCTCTGATGGCCATTTGACTTAATTAATCAATCAAGTAATTCCTGTTGTGATACATCCCCGTGTCTTTAATTTTAATGTACCCCATGTTCTCATGTCCTTCTTGTTTCCCTGATGTGCTTGTAAAAAACCGTTACAAAGAAAGAATCACAGCCATCAGATGGAATTTGGCATTCGAACTGGTCCCCATTATTCCAAACAGGTAAGCAAATAGTCTAAGCACATTTGAAATTATGATGATGAAGAGAAATGGTGAGTGCTTTCAACTGAACTTTGGGGTCCAATCTGATCATTCTCCTCTTCCTCGGTGCCCTTAGCTATAAAATATGAATAACAGGACCCACCTCCACTATCCTTTAGAGTTGATGTCAGTACAGAATGAGATAATGTAGTAAAGCAGATTGAAAATTATAAATAATGTATATAACATTCAAGAAAGTAACTTATTTCACAAATGGTTATTGATACTGTACAAGACAGACTGAAAAGTGTTCTAGGGTAGAACCCAGTCCTGACCCTTCAGTGGTTCAAGAGTTATAGGACGGCCCTCAATCTTGGGGTTTGTTCATGTGAAACTTAACCCCACAAAGAATAAGATAAGCCTACTTGAAATTAGGCCTAAGAGTCACCCCCAGAGAACCTCTTCCGTTGCTCAGATGTGGCCTCTCTCTCTCTGCCAACATGACAAGCAAACTCATTGCCCTCCCCCTCTCTACTTGGGACATGACTCCCAGGAGTGTAAACCTTTCTGGCAATGTGGGACAGAAATCCTAGAATGAGCTGGAACTCAGCACCAAGGGATTGAGAAAACCTTCTCAACCAAAAGGGGGAAGAAAGAAATGAAACACAATCAAGTGTCAATGGCTGAGAGATTCCAAACAGAGTCAAGAGGTTGTCCTGGAGGTTATTCTTACACATTATATAGATATCACCTTTTTAGTTAAGGTATAACAGAGAGGCTGGAGGGAAGTACCTGAAAATCTAGAGCTGTGTTCCAGTAGCTATGTTTCTTGAAGATGATGGTATAATATAGCTTTCACAATGTGACTGTGTGATTGTGAAAACCTTGCATCTGATGCTCCTTTTATCTATGGTATGGACAGATGAGTAAAACATAGGGGTTAAAATTAAATAAAGAATAAGGGGAACAAATATTAAAATAAATTTAGTAGATTGAAATGCTAGTGATCAATGAAAGGGAGTAAGGGGTATAGAAAAAATAGGGTAAATAAAGGCTAAAATATATCGGGTAGATGGAAATACTAGCAATCAATGAGAGGGAGGGGTAAGGGATATGGTATATATGAGTTTTTTCTTTTTTCTTTTTATTTCTTTTTTCTGAATTGATGCAAATATTCTAAGAAATGATCATGGTGATGAATATACAACTATGTGATGATATTGTGAGTTATTGATTATATACCAAGAATGAAATGGTCGTGTGGTAAGAATGTTCATTTTTGTATGTGGTTATGTTTAAAAAAAATCAAAAAAGAAAAAAAAGAGTCGTAGGAGGGGAAGGTTTTCAATATATCCTTAGAATATACTTTTCTGAATGAGACTGTGGAGATTTATCCAAAGGCCCTTAAGACCATTGACAGATTTATCACATTATACTACATGCACCCTGTTTTAGTAAATGTACGGAATATCCAACAAATATTATTGAGTACCTATTTTTCTTTTTTGATGTGCCGTATTGTAGTTGTTGGGGCACAGACTCGAATTCAAATCCTGGCTCTGATACTTACTAACTGTGCTAACTTGGGCAAGTTACTTAACTGTGCTCTGTCTAAGCTGCCTTTCCTGTAAAACGTGGGTACTAACAGCACCTTTTTCATAGGAGTGTGTGAGGATTAAATGAGTTAATTCAAGTGAAGCTCTTAGAACAGTGCCTGGTGGGTAGGAAGACAGTATAGGTGTTTGCTTTTATATTTTAGCTTACAACAACAGTAACTGATTATTTCTCATTCTGTAGGTCAATTGGACTCATCTGAATGGTCCTTCTGCTCCATGCAGTGTTGGCTGGGGTCTCCAAAGAGAATGCATTCATCTAAGAGCTCCAACTCTTAATTGGCCTGTCTGGGGAAAGCCCTGTTACAGGAACAAGGGGTGAAGCAATGAACAAGAAAAATATCATCCCTGTCTTCCAGGAACTTAGAGCTTAGTAGATGAGTCTTGTGTTCTATTTTCCTGCAAGTTCAGGAACCTGCAAGTTACACTAGACCTCTCCCCATTCCTCAATCCCACTGCTACACTCCCAATCCTCACAACTGGTCACTGGGTCAGATCATGGAGATTCCCGAGTATCTGAGGTCTGTTCTTTATCCTCATCTCCAGGCCCCTTCTTTCCTTACCTGCCCCAATGTAAAGGCCTCCTAAGTAGCCCCAATGCTGGCACCGTGCTATTGGCAGTGTGTCAAATGGAGCACCTGTTACCCTTGGTTCAAACCCCCTTCAGTGTCTCCTCAGTGCTTCCTGGAACAAATACAATTTTCTTTAACAAGACCCTTCCTAATCTTCTCCTTGTAAACCTCGGTACTTTCCCAGAGGTAGTGTGGTGTATTGGTTAAGAACACAGACTCAGAAACCAGACCATTTGAATCCAGCCACACCACTGGCAAGCTCTATAACCTTGGTCAAGTTGCCTAGCTTAGCCAGACCCAGTTTCCTCATCTGTTGGTGATGATAATATCCACATACAAGGCATTCTGTACAGGGTAAGCATTATACAGGATTAGAACAAGTATTACCTGCCCACTCTTATCTTGAGTCCATCTTCCTTGACTCCAACATCCCATTTTCATAAATAGCCACACTGTTCAGTCCCAACATGCTCTCTAAGGTACAGGTTCCTCCCACTCCTCTCAGTGTCCCAGCTGGCAGGCAGGATGGTTCCCTCATCCTGTTGGTGCCTTTTTGTAATCCCCTTTCCTTGAGTGCAAGCACTACTTGTGACTTGCTCCTGACCAACAGAATAAGTCAAAATTGGTGAGATGTCCGTTGTATGATTAGGATATCTTATACAGCAAAGTTGATGTGATGTCACTTTCTTAATTTCACTGCATTATATAAGACCCTATCTTGGGAGACTGGAGCTAAAGGCTCTCTTTGTAGATTTGATGAAGTGAGCAGTCCTGTGGGAGAAGCCCCTCTGGGAGAGAACTTGGGGCTGCCTCTAGGAAGTGTGGGTGCTCTCTAGGATCCAAGAATGGCCACCGGCCATTCACCAGCTAAAAGCTGGGGCCTTCATGAGGCAGCCACAGGGAAATGAATTCTGCCAATGGCGTGAATGAATGTGGAGTTGGGTTCTTCCCCCACCAAGCCTACAGATGAGAACTCAACCCACCCGATATCTTGTAGCTTCATGATGATTCGAGTAATTTAGTAAGATAAATTGTGCCTGACCCATGGAAACTGAGATACTAAATGTATATTGTTTTAAGCCACCCAGTGAATGGTTATTTGTTACACAGCAATATAAACTTAATACACTCCCAGCTGTATCCACTTGGTGGACTTCTACTCACATCTCTGCTGAGAGCTACTTTGTCTGTGAAGCCCACCATGAGCTCCCTGGCAGAATGAGCACTCCCTCCTGATGCCCCCAACGCACCTCTTACTTCCTTCCAGGGCAAAACCAGTTGTGTTGCATTTTGCTGTCTATTAAGCTCCAAGTCCTTAAAGATAGGGACTGTATTTATTCATCTTTGAATTCTCAGTTCCTTAAACAATTTCATAGAAGGAGGGAAGGGAGGGAACAAAAAAGAAGAAGACAGAATATGGGATAATAGTAGAACTGGTGAGCCTAAGCATTCATTAGTTTCATTCAACACATATTTATTGATCTATTTTGAATGCTAAGTATTGGGAATACAGCAATGAGCAAGAGAGACAACACCGTTTCCTTGTAAGGCTTAAATGCTAGTTGGGAGAGAGGGAGTATCAGATGAAAAGAAATAAGCAACTAGACATGGAACATACTGAAAGACAGTAAATATTGCAGAGGCAAGGGGAGAGCAGCTATTTTAGAGTGGTGGAGACAGCCTCTCTAAGAAGAGAGTTGTGAGCAGAGTTCTGGAGAAAAGGAGCCCCACGGATGTCTGAGAACGTTGTCCCAGGAAGAGGAAAAGGCAAGAGCACAGCACTTGAAAGACAAATTTAAGTTTATATATTCTGGAAAGGAAGTGAAGAGACAGGTTGCAAAAGAGGCTGGTCAAAATGAGGAATAACCTTGCAAAGACTGGAACAGAGTATTTAGACGTGGGAACATTTAAATATTGTTATTGTTCAGATGAAATATGCAGACATTTTGAGCTGAACTTCCAGAAAAGCATTTTTCTGTTATTGCTGCACATCAGCCACAAGGACGACAATGCCAAAGACCAGGAACAACCTCAGATCAGGATTAGTTTAATCCTCTCTGGGCCCATGCACCCAGCACAGTGCCTGGCAACTCAAATTTTCAATAAATGTCTGGTGATAAGTGAATGAATAAACAGTATTTTGATTATTTTCTTCTCCGGTCTGTTGATTCCGCAGAGATGCTTTCATTTCACTTTGTTGGCATCTCAAACATCGAAGTTATCATAATAGAAGATTGAATTATCACTAACTTAGATTGCAAGGAAAAATGAAAATAGCATTAAAAAAAGGATATTACAACAAGAAAAATATTTTGTTTACTTTCATTCTTGAAAGAAGGCCTTAGAAAAAATAAGATCCAACTAATAGATTAAGATATGACAGGGTAATCTCTTTAGTATCCTGAGTACTTGAGATGCATGTTGATAATAGAATAACTGATAGGAAACGTGGATAAAACTTAACGAACTCGGAGACATACCATTTAACTTTACTCAACAGAAATAAAAAATAGAAGGACAGGCAGGATCTCAATTCTCAAACTTTTTATGAAAACAAAATAAGATTCATAAGAAATTATTTCTTTCATGGAAAAGCAAAATAGTTAAGTTACCAGTTCTTCCTTTTGTAGGAAGCTTTTATGGGATACTCCATGAGAGAGCCCATTTTGAGTGTAGATATTCATAAAGTCGATTATTTATCCTTATTGTGAAGTCTTATTGTTCACTGTGTATGTTATGGCACATTCAAGGAGAAATAAAAACAGAAGAGGCCCACTGTAAGTGAAAAAAATATATGTTTAAGCTGACCAAGGCATAATTTAGCCACAAGTAAAGTCTGAGTTTTCCCTTGTGTCTGTTTTCTGCAGATCAGGGCCACTACGGGCTGGCAGATGATGAACAATCCAGCTGCTGAGACAGAATGATGGATGGGTCTATGGACTGGAACATGCTGATAATCATTTGGTGACAGCAGCTACCCTGTGGTGTTAGGTTAGTTGCTAGGAGGAATAAATTAAGTACTAACTTCTAGCAATAATGGCTATTCCCACTGCAGGTGTGTGCAGCAATTCGGGTCATTTGAGAAGACATACCAAATGTCAAACATGTAGGGCCTAGTATCTGGCACATAGTAGGGATGCATTAATATCTATTAAATGTAAAATTGGCTCACTACTCCATAACTGTTCTCCGACTTTGGGAACTGGGCACTTGCAATTAGGACAGGCATTACCTATACTTAGGTTCGTTTGGGTGGCCTCTTAGCCTAGTAGGTTAAGCATTGAAAGTGCAACAATGAGACCCAAAATCTGATGGGAAAGCTTTTTAAAATTCATGTTTGCACATGCCAACAAGGAAAAACAAAAACAAAAATTAAAACATTGGATTTTATTATGGTCTTTTGGAATCAAGAAAAAAAAAGGTCAGCAAGCTGGGGAGAAAAGGCAACTAACTCAGCTGATTTGATTGGAGAGGCTGATGGACTTTGTTGATACAAGCTTTGTGTAACCTCATGAGCCTCCCATCTGGGGCCACACCAAGGATAATCATTGCATTGGTTTCCTATTTTGCTGGTGTAACAAATTACCACTAATTTAATGCCTTAAAACAGCACAACTTCTGGAGGGCAGAAGTCCAAAATCAGCCCCACTGGGCTAAAGATAAGGTATCAGTAGGGCTGGTTCTTTCCAGAGGCTCTGGGCTGAGATCTGTTTCCCTGGTCTGTTTTAGCCTCTAGTGGTTGCCTGTAGTCCTTGGCTTGTAGCCCCTTCTTCCCTCTCCAAAGTACATCACTCCAATATCTGCTTCCCTCATGACATCACCTCCCCTTCTGTTAAGGACCTTTGTGCTTGTATCAGGTCCACTGCAATAAGCACAAATAATCTCCCTATCTCAAGATTCTTAACTTAGTCACACCTGCAAAGTCCCTTTTCCCAGGTAAGGTGACACGTTCACAGGCTCCGGTGATCAACACATGGACCCCTTGGGGGCCACTATTGAGCCTACTGCACAGATTTAGCTAAAGTTCACATTGATAGACTATTCAGAGTTAAATTTTAAAAATGCAGTTAGAGTCAAAACCAAATCTTGGACTAACAAAATGCCTTTTACCGGAAAATAAGGCATGCTGCTTTGATTCTTTCATCCTATTTTGCCTCCACAGGACAGGTTAACATGTCCGAACTTCTTGTCAATAAAGATTGCTCGCTCTAATCCCCACAGTATCTCATGGCTGAGCACCACTGTTTTCAGCCCTACAGGGGTCCACAGAGTGCCCGAGGCTTAGTAATTTACTAGCTTTTTCTCTGAGGAGTCTTAGTAGTCCCTTAGTGACCTGTATATGTGAATTTATTCCTGATTGTGCTAACAAACTAAGAAGAAACTTATCTCAATCAGCATAAAAATGTTCCCACATCATGCTTTCTCCTGCATGGCTTCATTTCCTCTCTCATGCTCAGCCAACATAAAATAAAATCAGCTCTTGGGTTTTATATCCTGTGACTTGTGCACATCAGGCCTTATTGTTGCCAGTGGGTGGGTAAAAATTGAGAGCCGGGGGATCCTGTGCTGGACTAAGCATGACTCATTCCCCCCCCTGGTTTATTTGGCTCCTGATGTCATCAAAGACCAGTGTTCTATTCTATTTCCTGTATTAGTCAGGGACAGAGTTGCCAGCTGGGAGCAGCTTGCCCTCCACCCTTGCAATGATGCCGAGTAAAGTTTCACTTGCCAATTTCATGCCCCATCCACACATTCACAGGCAGAGATATTCTCTACTTCATTAGAACCTGTCGTGGAGGGCTTGCCAGGCCCTAGGAACTCAAAGATCCTCCAACACAGCAGCTTTCTTTCTCTCCCCCTCTTCTTCTGGTTTGGCACAGCCTTGTCAACAGGTGTGATCAACAGTAAGAAAGCATGCAGTGCCAGTTCTCCCATTCTGGTCCAAGATGAGAACCCACCACTGAAAAGATGGCACTCACAGCTTTAGGCATGCTGCCACGGAATCGCTGTTCCCTGGCACGGGTGCCCATGGCGAGCATCTAGGCAACTTTTGATTGGGCACCATGCCCTCCCAACAGATGGCATGAATGTAGGCAGGCAAGAGACCATTTATTTATATCAACTGTATTTGCTGAGGGCAGGGTTCCCAGCTGGGAACATCAAAACAGTTCTTTGTTCTGGCCGTCTGTAGCTCTGATGGAGGTGATACAGCCTTGCAAATTCAGCTGGATTAATATTGAAAAATAAGAACAATGTTTCTATGGACACCGGGGGACAGCTTTTGGCTCCCTTCAATGGTTCAAGGCACAGTGCAGGCCAGGCCCAATCATATTAATGAAATCTTACATCCCTGTTTGGATTTGATGGGAAAGAATCAAGAAAGCTTTCCAAATCAGACCCAATTTAGGTGAAGAGTTAGGCCCACATGGAAACCAGCTTTGTGAGTTCTTGCAGACACAATGGCAAGTGGTTTTCAAAGAAAATTAAGCTGAAGCCACCCAGCCTCGGGAACAAGGAATGGCATTCTGGTTAGGTTCACCACTGCGTTTTTTCTAGGCATTCACTAGCCTTCATTTTATCCCTTCTGTAAATGCTAAATAAGATCCACCACGGGCTGAAAGCACAAGAAAGACATTAAGGCTGACTTCAGTAGCAGCTTCAGTTGGCTTTAACGTAAATAAATTTTTAAGAGACAACGACAGAGAAATTTCTGCCTTTAGAAATATGAGCTTTATTATTAATATTAGTATTAAGTACTAAAAGCCATCACTTGCTTACAATGCATCTGGCATTGTCTTAAGCACTTTACATGCAATTTTTCAGTTAATTTTCACAATAGCTCTAGGGAGATAGGTACTGTTATTAGTTTCATTACACTGAGAAGCAATCAGAGGCTTAAGAAGACTTACCCAAGGTCACACAGCTAGTAACTGGGACAAGCAGGGCTCAACCCCAGGACTGCCTGACAAAGTCCACGGCTACACTCCAGCTGCTCCAGAAACTCTAGAAACCTCAAATCTGTTTAGTACTTGGCTTGCCTAACTTGAGAGTGTTTCATAAAATAGTAGTTTAGGCCAGTGCTTCTCAAACTTTAATGTGTCTTCAAATCACACTAGGCTTTTGCTAAAATGCAAATTCTGAATCAGTGGACCTGGGGTGGGGCCTGAGATTTCTGCATTTCTAACAAGTCCTCGCTGCTGGCCACACTAAGAGAAGCATGGTTTAAGGTTAGTACACTGGATCTCAACCTTGGCTACACATTGGAATGACCTGAGAAGCTTTAAAAAGATTCCTATGCCCAGGTCACACACCTGGAGATTCTGATTTAATTGGTTGACAATTCAGAAGGCTAGAGATTCCCTTAATTGCCTGCATTTCGTCATTTATGTGACAGGAGTGCTGAATTGTTCAAAATGCCCTTGGATGGATTCCATGCAGAATGAAAATAAGACCGTGGATGAAGATGTGTTGTTGAAGTGCCTTCCCGGTGCCTAGTCAGTTCATTTTCCTGATGCTGATTATTTATAACAATGCTGGAGGCAGGTGAGGGGATGGACTTGTTACTCACACCGTCTTCACTGTGAACAGCAAAAGCAGCCTGAGCCCAGCAACACAGTTACAATCATTTAAGAGCAGAGTCTGACAAAATGTATGTGGATGGAGGGACGAGAAATTACAGTCAGAAACATCATCTTTCTATCATATAGTTTTCTTGAATGTCATTTTTTGGTTGAGAGGATCTGAATAGGGAAACCTGGGGCCTTTCAAATCTTGACTCTCTCAGACCTTTAATCAATTACACATAACAAGCAATCGTATGGATCAGGTGCTCAATGATTGCATTAATTAGAGAGAAGCAACGGATTCCATGTTGGTGGGTATGTGGCCATGCTCTTTTGGAGTTTCCTGCTAAGTGTGATCAAACAAAAAGGACTGCAGATTATTAAACCCAAATCGATATTTTTTTTCTGGCGAAAGCAAAGCATTCAGTGAGGAGGGGGAGGGAAAGCATCCGCTTTTCAGAAGCTCTCAACCTCATATATTATTGATGCAAAGATGATCAGATAAAAACTGGAACTTGGCAAGCTGTCAAATAAAAAATGCAGAGTGGATCAAAAATTTAAAATAGTATTGAGTTATTACAATTCTATTACAGATGCTGGTAATCATTTTTACTGAAACAAAGCCCTTATGTGACTGTTCAGCTGGGATGTTAGGGGATGAGGATTTAGGATTTGACCTCATTTTGGGAGGAAAATATCACCAAATTAAAAATTAAATGTAAAGAGTAAATGATTTAGTCACAGTTCAGTGACAGATTGAATAAAAACAATAGAGTTTAAAAATAATGGCAGTGTTTTCCTTCTTGGGCTGCATTTTGCTGACTTTCCTGAAAAATCACTGGCATTAGATTCAGAGCAGGATGAATTGCTTTACAGAATCTGTAAACTTAATTTGTGCATGTGCTTGGCACACGCACAGCACAAGACGTTTGGGGAGGAAAAATGACTTGGTGAGATATTTTGTCATTTATGGATTTTCTTTTATAGAAAAAAATCTCAGCCCTACAGTTTTATCAGCTATCTCACCCTTGTGTATGAGCCTTCTCCCTCTCCTGCTGAGGCTGAAGCTCTGACATTACTAGAAATATATTCAAGAATGAGAGAAGGCTGTCACCTTTCCTAAATATTCAGAAGATAATTGCCAAACAAAGTTAGAGCATCTTGACATAAAACATCCCTTCAGCTCCCAGGCCGATTTGCCTATCCAAGATCAAATAAATAGCTATATTCATAAAATCAAGCAAGCCCTGATACATAGTCAGCTTTAAGAAAGTGACACCAAGAGCGTTTGACAGTGAGGTGGGCTCTGTGTCATTGGCTTTTTCCCAGTGCATGGAAATGACTCTGAAGCCAGGTAAGTTTCGAGTGCAACCAGAAGCCTCAACCTTAGGTTTTCCCACTTCAGGACTGAATATGAAACTTGACGTTATTGTAGTGATTTGAATGTGAAAACACTTTGCCTTTAAGAAATAGAACTGACTCCATTTAAATGGACTTTAATATTAAAACAGAAAGGGGGAGACATTTTGATTAATCAGGACTAGAACTGTACTGCCTTGTGCCAAGGCCACATTTAATTCTACTCAGGCAAGAAGGGTATGGTAAACCCTAATAAGGCTTTTGAGAGGGAAAACTTTAAAGTGAATTATGTATTTACAGTAGCCTTTGTACTATATGCTGAGCACTTCACCTAAAATGTGAATGCCAAGAAAACCTGCAGGAATCATCAATCCCTGTATGCATGAAATAACTCATTCACACACACACACACACACACACACACACACACACACAAAAGATTCCCTGCCATGATCTATGAATTATGTTGAATCATTACTTTTTGACTAGATATTTCATTCACGTCACTGTAACTGTTTTCAAGAATGTGGATAAAATGCAAAGGCAGGGGGAATTTTAATTTCCCTCCTAAACTAATTTTAAAGGGGCTTCCATGACATTTGCATTCGTCTTGGGTAACTGGTTACATGCTCTGTCATGCTCCTCACACCAAGACTAGGGATTAGTTATGCAGGGGTGGTCCCCGCCACTTGTCCAGGGAATGCAAACACAAGAGATTAGGGCTGGAGAGCCAGTGTGCTGTGACACCATGAGCAAGAACAAACTCACACATTGTCCAAAGCAGGCCTGCTTTCAGGGTCCAGCCAGGAAAACACAAACCACGCTAGGTGTTTCATGCAGAGGGTATTTAGTGTAAGAGATTGGTTACATGAGTATATACATTTAACATATACATGTAATATACATAGATACATATTAAACCTTTAGGGCTAGGTTTAGACAAAGATTTCTAGGGCCAAATGTCTCAAAATCCACATAAGAGTTTTTAGGCTTATCCAACTAAACATCCTGGTCCAAATTGCATTTCAGCCATTTTTATTGCCTGACTTTCCTCTATTGGGAAGTTTAAAACTTTTTCTTACTTCCTGCCATCATCTGCTGAAAATTGTTCAGGCAATTACTGTGTTTCACCAACTGGATGCCTTTGGCCTTAAGGGGCCTTTTGCGTTTGCAAAAGCTCTGCTGTCATTTCTCTTCTTCGGCTGATCCTAACATAAATTGCGGATGGCTCCAAACGTGGTCACCCCACTCACTGCAGAGGAAGCCAGATTCCTGCAAAAATGCAATTTTGCTTTTCAGTGCATGTAGTGATGATGGGAGTAGAAAGGTAGTGGTGGCAAGGGAGGCTAGGAATAGAGATCACTCACCCCCAACACTAATCGCCACCACTAATGCACCCTGTTGATTCCACCTCCTCATTACCTCTCAAATTCATCCCCTTCTCTATTCCCATGGCCCCTTTGTTCCTGCAGGCCACTTCCTGTCTCGGTTTAAATACTGCCGTAGCTTCCTAACTAGTTCTCTGCCTTCTATCCTATGCTATCTAGTGTATGCTATCCGTCATTCTCCATAGAACTGGCTCTCGACCAGGCTCATACAGTCTCACTACCCCGGCTCCACCAGAGGAATGTTTGGGTGGTCACAATAAGTGATAGAGCACTAGGACTGAGATCAAAGTTCCCTTGCTAGCTGGCTGTCAGAGATCATTCCAAACTTTGGGAAACCTCCTGTGTTTCTTGGTTTATGCTCCTCTTCATCTTCAAAGCCAGTAATTATGGGTCAAATCCTCCTCACTCTACTGCCTTCTCTTCTACCCCATCTCTCTCTGACTCTTCTGCTTCCTCTTCCACTTTAAGAGACCAAATAATTAGAGTGGGCCCACTGTCCCAGATAATCCAGGATAATTCCCCCATTTTTAAAGTTTGTAACCATAATTCTGTCTGAAAAGTTTCTTTTGCCATGAAATGTAGCACACTCACAAATTCCAGACCTGAACATTTTGGGAGGACCCTAGCTGGAATAATGCCTACCATACCTCCATAACTAAGAATCGTCCCATGCAAAATGCCAGTAGAAGCCAATTCAGAAACAATGAATGTGTCCAAAACCTAAATTTTCTGTAGCACTAATCTAACTCAACCTACCTGGCTAGTTCATTTAAACAACCCAAACACATGGAGCCTAGAACGGATACAAAGGCCTGTAATTATGTTTAGCTTAATGTAATACCCTGATACATCTCGAGTATGTTGGGCAGATAATTAAAAAGTATTGCTAAAGTCCCTTGAGGGACTGGAGAAAAAATATGGAACTAAACTTTCCCATTTAGGAAATCCTTGATACTCTCTCAAACACTAGGGACTCCCAAGTTAATGGGCCAACCCCTTGATCTTGAGGCTTGCTCTTATGGAATTTATTTCTGTGGCAGAGAAACTAAGCTAATCTATAATTATACCTAAGAGTTACTTCTGGAGAACCTCTTTTGTTGCTCAAATGTGGTCTCTCTCTCTCTGTCTCTCTCTTTGTAAGCCCAACTCTGCAAGTAAAATCATTACCCTCCCCACTATGTGGGACATGACATACAGGGGTGAAAGTTGCCCTGGCAATGTGGGACATGGCTCCCAGGGATGAGCCTGGCCCTGGCACTGTGGGATCAGCAGTGTCTTCCTGATCAAAAGGGGGAAAAGAAATGTAACAAATAAGGCATCAGTGGCTAAGAGAGTTCAATAGAGTCGAGAAGCTATTCTGGAGGCTGCTCTTTTGCAAGCTTCAGCTAGATACTGCTAATTGCCATGGATTACCAACTCCCAACCAACATCATTCCTGTTAGCCCTAAAGAACACCCAGGGCTCTATCTGAGAGCCTACAAAAGTTCCATGCATTAAGTTTACCTTTATGAAATCTAAAACCTTCAGATGGTTCCCTGGCCAGGTAAGTTTGAAACCTAGAGGTGCCAGTCTCTCCAAGAACATCAACAGTTCCATCCCTCGATCCCATATTGTAGACACCCCTTTTCAACATGAAAGTTAGAATGGGCATAACTCAAATATCTCCAAAGATTGGGAGAAGGATCAAAGGAGAAGGAGGAGATAAACAGAGAAGTTTGGATTTAACAAATGAGTTTGACTACTGAATCATTATATTGATACTTCTTTTACTATCTAGTATCTTGGAGCAGCTAGAAGGAAAAACCTAAAATTGTTGAACTGTAACCCATACCAGACTCTGAAATCTGTTCTATAACTACTTGCTAAAATGTACTTTGAAATTTATTGCTTTTTTGTATATATGTTATATTTCACAATACAAATGTTTTTTTAAAAGAACCACTGTATGGATGATCTTTCTAAAATGCAGATCTGATGTCTCGTTTTTGTTTAAAATCCTTCAGGAAATCCTGATTGCCCTCAAGATAAAATTCAAAATAAAGCCATAGCATGCTTAGAAGAAAATTCTTTATGATCATGCATCTCTTCAATTCTCCAATTCACATATAACTATTCTGCCTCTAAATCTTAGCTCTGGCCACACTAAGGGATATTTTTACCATCCTATGTATTCTCTTACTTCCTATTCTTTCTGAAGGCTCTTTTCTTCACCTAGGAGACTCTTCACTCAAATCCTCTTCTACCTCTCTTTACCTAACCAACTCCAACTTAAACTTTCACTTCTTACCTTCGTTCTTACTTCTTCATGACGATTTTCCATGATGCTACAAGTCTAAATTAGGCACCACTCCTACATGTTCCCATAATACCCACACATACCCACCTTCCCACTTATCATACTGCTTTCTGATTTCTTGTCTGCCTATTGATTCCCTCATAGTTCCTCTAAGCACGGAGAAGGTAGGGAGAGTGTCTGTCTTTTTACCATTGTATCCATAGCACACATTCACATATAGTGCATTTGATGTGAGCTTGATTTGTTATTCATTTAACAAATCACTTAGTTATATTGACTTTGATATAAAGGATGCAGTCAATCTGGTTCCGATTCCTCTACAACAACAAAATTATAATAGTCATATATCAAACTTTGCCCATCAGACAATATTTCATCTGGCTTCCATTTCAACTGCATGAAGTTGGAATTATTTTTCTTAGAACAGCGTTACAGGAAAGAAAAGTAAAACTCAAAGATGATAAATAACTACTCCCCAAATCCTGGGGCCGGCAAATAGGAGAACTGGGACCCAAGTCTAGCTTTTGATCTCCAATCCAATGCTCTGCCACTATACCATATTACTTTTTCTGAACAAGCAAATATTGCCTGATAGTTTGTAAAGCATTATGTTACATAGTCCTTGGAACCTCACTATAAGATAAAGATATTGATTCTTTTTTTAAAACTGAGGAAAAAGATTTATCAAGCCTAAGTGACTTGGCCAAGGTTATAAAGCTAGTAGGTGGCAAATTCAGAACCAGAAGCGAAATCTTTTGATTTCATTCCTTTTGTTCTAATTATACCACCTATGAACTGAGAAGAGATGAGAACATGGAGATTGGAAGAGACTCTGGTTTAGTTTCCTTGGCTGCTTAAGCAAATACCATGCAAGGGATTAGCTGCAACAATGGCAATGGGGGCTTACTGGATCATGGTTTTGAGGTTAGGAGAAGTTCCAATCAAGGCATCATCAGGATGATGTTTTCCTCTAGGAACCGCCACTCAGGGGCTGGCTGCCAGTGGTCCTTGGTTCCAGGCTCCTCCTTCCATATAGCAATGCACATGGAGGCCTCTCCTGGACTCTTTCTTCTCATCCAGGTTCCACTGAAGCTCAGTTTCTGGGTTTTGGTGTCTTTCTCTCCATCTGTCTGAATTTCACTCTGCTTATGAAGGACTCTGATGATAGGATAATGGCCCATCCTGATTGGGTTGGGCCACATCTTAACTGAAGTAGCCTCATCAAAAAGTCCTACTTACTTTGGGTTCACACCATAGGAATGGAGTAAGTTTAAGAACATGTTTTTCTGGGGCATACAGCTCTAAACCACCACACATGCTTGGAAATGTATTCTCAATTGCTTTATGCCCTTTCTCATACTTCTGTGCATACACACAGCTGGTAAAGAACTTAAGACTAGTGAAAAATCAAATTAGACAAAATATGAACTCTTCTATTCAGGTATTATTCATATATTATGTATGTAACAAAAAGAGAAGGAAGTATGTTAGGTGAGTTTAACATCCAAAAAGATGATCGCTTAAGACTAAGTATTGATTATTATAGTGACCTGAATACCTATCTGGTATAAAATCTAATCTTGAGGTAGAGAAATCTGTCTCCACATTGTACCGGTCAGGACTATTTTGGCTCTTTGGTAGCCAGCCTCTGGATAGTCTCCAATAGTGTTCATTCCATGGTATTAATGCCTTGTGAGTTCCCCTCTCATATTGAATCAGGGCTGGCCTCAGTAACCATAGAATGGTGAGAAAGGGATGGTGCGGGGTTTTCAAGGCTATAAGAGACATTCGCAACTTCCACCTGGCTCTTGGATCACTTGCTCTAGGGGAAGCGACCTGTCATGCCATAAGAATACAAGCAATCACATGGAGAGATTGTATGAGTAGGAAGTAAATCTTGCTGCCAGCAGCCAGCAGCCAGCAACAACTTTCTATCATAAAAGTGAGTTCCCCTGGAAGCAGATCCTTCAGCTGCAGTCCAGCCTTCAGATGATTGTAGCTCCAGCCAACATCTGAATGAAAATATGAGAATTCCTAAGTCAAAACTGTCTAACCGAGCTGCTCCTGTATTTCTGACCCACAGAAACTCTGAGAGATAATACATATTGTGTATTGTTGTCTTAGGCCACTAGCTTGTGGATTAATTTATTATCCAGCTATAGATGATAATACAGACTGTAAGTGAGAGAACCTCAAGTTGAACTAGTTTTAAATGAAGAGTGAGACCTTTTAACCTACATAACTACAGGAAGATCTAGAGGTACATGGCTTCAGGGATAATGGAACTAGGGGCCCAAAATGTGTCAGAGCTTTTTTCTCTTTATCTTTCATCTCTCTGCACATACGTTTCATCCTCTCACACAGGCCTCCTCCAGATGGTGGAAACCAAGGCAATCAACACAACCAGGCATTGTCTCTCATTTTCTCCCATTCCAAGTTCAGCAGCATGGAATGTGCTCCAATTGGCCCAACACAATTCATGTGCTTATCCTAAACCAATTAGTGGAAGCCAAGTTGTAAGGATATGTCAGTCCTCATCCAAACCACATGATTAGGGTAATGAAATGAACATTTCATAGAAGGAGGATGGATGGACAGAGTTTCCTTGGAAGGAAAATAAGAGATCCACTACCCAGTATATATTGGCATAGGGGCATGCATGCTCAAGGGCTCACTCTGTGCTAATTCCATGGGGACATCTGATGTCATCATTTTTAGGTACCATTTTACCACTTGTCCTAAGACAAGACTCTTTCCAGCCAGGAGACCATATAAGCCAGATTTTCAATAAGAAATAATTCTTGTTTTTCAAAGAGGGAGAGAAAAAAGAATTAGGCAAAAGCAGCTCCAAATAAGGAAGCACTAGAACCTAGAACTCAATGATGAGAGAACATGATAATAATTATTATTGTTAGTGATAATAGAGACCAGCCATCCAGTGCCTGCCAGGCCCATAAAGCTTCTGGAGATCACATGACCTGCTTCAGCTCCTACAGCTGATAAATGTCAGAGCCAATACTATACCTCTGCTGCCAAAGTCCAAGCTTCTAATCTCTGTGCAAAATACCGGAAAAGATTCCGCATGAGCCCCTGACTCAGTCAAGCACATCTTCAGTACCCAAGCTAAAGAGAAAGTAAAACAAGCTGGACTCAGCTCAATATTTGTTCCCCTCTAGATTGTACATCTAGCTGGACCCCACCTTGGCACTCCTCTGAGCTCCAGTTTGGAGAAGTGAATTCAAATCCACTTCGACTGCTCTCATCTATGAAGCAAAGGAATACGCAATGCAAAAAGTTTTCAAAATTTTATTATAGCAAAATCTCTGCTTTTTATTTTCCTCATAAATAAGCTTTGCTAAATCAGTTCCATCTTTGAGTGGCTCTCAGAGGCAATTACATAAAAAGAAACCCTGTCTGACTCACTCTGGCTGGGAGCCGGCCACTTTGCTATCTCGGAACAAAAGATTTTGAGTGTTCATCAAGGCAGGCACAACATGCTCACAGCAGCCAAAGACTGTGTCTACTGCATGTCATCTCTACCTTAATGAAAAAGTATTTCTTAAGTCGTGGTTCCTTTATCTGCAAAATGGGTATATGTCACATATGTCACAAAGTGGTTGTGAAGACCAAATGAGATAACATATATGGAAACATCTAGTATGGCAACTGATAATCATTTGTGGAATCTGTCTTTCATATCAGGCTTTTATTTTGTTCTGTGTTACAATGCATGAAACTTGTCTCCCCAAGGACAGTATGAGTTCCTGATGGCAAAGACACTCTTATTCCTCTCCTGTACTCCACACATCACCTATGCACGGGTAGTGTTTTATAAGCCAGCCTAGTGGGCAGTGCTGGACTACACAGGATGCAAATTAAACAAAACAGCAGGCAGAATTCTTTCTGCAATAAACCCTCATCTCATTCAGATAACAATTATGTGAATAATACTCAAAATGTAGGACCATCGTTATGAAAGCTAACAGATCAGAGACTAAAAGAGATAGGCCTATAGATACATGTAAATATTTTAATCATACATGTCAAAAAATAATGTCACTGGGTATCAGAGTTCAGTTTCAGTGTCTATTCTTCCACTACATTACCTGAGCATCCATGCATTTTCTATGCCCACTGTTGACAAGGAAACTCCAGCCAGTCGTGTTGTGAACCCATGACCTCTTCACCTCTATTCAGCCACACAGAAACAGCAACTTATGATACAACTAGACACAGAATGATGAATTGGGCCAATAGGATTCTTTCCCTTGGGAACCCAAACTTAGAAATGCTGAGAGAATGAGGTAGTGCCAGATGGAAGTTAAAACAGAAAGAATATGACAGAAGCTTTGAACAAACAGCAAGAACTGGCATAAACATCATTCTCAAAGCTTCAGAAAATAAAGGATTGCAGTAACAAGATGTGCAAGAGAAAGGCCACTTAAAAGCAGTGGGATTTCCAGATGCCTGGCCAGCTCCTCCCACACCCTCACTGGCCTGATACAGAGCCAGCCTGTGCTCCCAGTGCAGCCCTCTGGGCCCAGCTCGGATGGGGGGACAGCAGGTCTCATGCACTTTCTGGGAGCATGTATGTCTGGCCCAATGTGTCTGGTGGTAGCCTGAGGACTCGCCAGGCCAGAACGTGTCCTGCATGTGGGAGACAGCTCACCAAGCTCTCTTACATGATGTTGTGAGAGAGCAGTCAGGTGGCTGTCTAGGACATGGGACTGATGACTGTTAGATACAGTGCAGTGCCTGGGACTGTTTCCTAGGGAAGAAGGGACGTTCATGTCACTGTAAATGGGATATTAGATTTAATATCCTAAATCTATAACAATCTTGTTTACTTTGATACTCACTTAATGCAAATGTGTACACACACTATGTTCCTATACCCGTCTATCCCTCCACTTTTGTATAGTTCCTGGCATAAGTTGCATGTTTATACCTTATGAGTCCCACACTCCTGGACATGTCTTTTGTCTTGGTATTGCATGTGTGGCCTTCGGTATCCCAGAATCCCAGAATACTGAAGGCCACACAGGTAATCCCAAGACAAAAGACATGTCCAGAAAGGGTCAGGGCAACCTCTACACTTTAGCCTCCAGATATTGTCTAAATTTACTGTATGGACAAACCCTGAAGGAGATCATTCACACAGGTAAATCTACAAAGACTGGGATAGCTGCTTTCTTTTTTTCCTTCCTTTTTTTTTTTTTTTTTTTAGTTCTTTGCATTCAAGAAAAGCTCTATCATAACACTAGATGGAAATAAGATGCCTCAGAGTCTAAATTCCAGCAAAAACACACTAAAATATCAAAATGTCCAGGTTTCAAGAAAAGATTACAAACATACAAAGAAACAGGAAGCAATGCTTCCAGGCAGAGGAAAATATCAAAGCATTAGAAATCATTAATGAGGAAGATCAGACCTGAGACAATCCAGACAAAGACAGTTTATAAATGTTCCTAAATCATTCAAAGAGCTAAAAGAGAACATAGACAAAAGGCTAAAGGAAATCAGGAGAACAATAGACAAACACAAAGAAAATATTGATAGAAAGATGAAGATTATGAAAAGGAACCAAACAGAGCTGAAGACCACAATAACAGAAGTTTAAAATTCCCTAGAGAGGTTCTACGGCAGATGGGAGTTGGCAAAAGGAAAAATCACTGAAACTGAAGCTAAAACAACTGAAATCATCCAGTCTGAGAAGCAGAAGGAAGAAAGAATGAAGAAATGTGAGCACACTTGAAGGACCTGTGGTGCACCATCAAGCACGCCAGTTCACACATGGGGGGAGGTGCAGAAGGAGAAAGAGAGAATATTCAATTAATAGTGGCTGAAACTTCTCCAATTTAATGAAAGATACTCAACGAACTCCAAACTAGAGAAATCATTTTATCATCAAACTGTTGAATGCTAAAGCTAAAGAGAAGATTCTGAAAGCTACAAGAGACAAGCAACATGTCACATGCAAAGGAGCCTCAATAAGATTGAATGCCAATTACTAATCAGAAACCATGGAGACAAGAAAGCAGTGGGAAGACATTTAAAACGCTGAAAGCATGGGCGGTGCAAGGATAGCTCAGTGGTAGAATTCTCACCTGCAATGCCAGTAGCCTGGGTCTGATTCCCGGAACCTGCACATGTCAAAAAAAAAAAAAGCAAAAAAATGTCAATTAAGAATTCTACATCCAGTGAAACTGTCTTTCAAAAATGAGGGGGAGTGGGTGGGCCATGGTGGCTCACTGGTAGCGTTCTCACCGGCCATGCCAGAGACCCAGGTTCAATTCCCAGTGCCTGCCTATGCAAAAAAAAAAAAAAAAAAATTAGGGGGCGCTTAAGACATGGAGAAACAAAAGCTGAGGGAGGTCATGACCACTAGACTGGCCCTACAAGAGATGCTAAGGAGAGTTCTGAAGGTTTAACAAAAAGGACAATACACAATAGATCAGAGCCACTTGGAGAAATAAAGATCTCCAGTAATGATAATGACATGGGTAAATATAAATGCCAATACTATTGAATTATTGATTTGTAACTCAGCTTTTTACTTCCTGCAGGATCTAAAATGCAGAAAATGCAATGATAGATCAGGAGTGTGGGGCTCATGAGGTATAAACATGCAACTTATTGCAGGAACTACACAAAAGTGGAGGGATAGATGGGTATAGTTTGTGTACACATTTGCAGTAAATGAGTATCAAAGTAAACAAGATTGTTATAGATTTAGAATATTAAATCTAATATTCCTGGTACTTACAAAGAAAATATTGGAGAACATGAAAGCTTGTAGGGACAGAAATATAATACAAAATGGTTGTACAGCTTCTGTTTGGTGAGATGGGAAAGCTTTAGTAATGGAAGGTGGTGATGGAATCACAACACAGTGAGTATGATTAATCCCACTGAATGATCTGCTTGGGAGTAGTTAAGATGGGAAAGTTTATGCTGAATATATGTTTCCACAACTAAAAAAAGAAAGAAAGAGCAAGTAAAGAGGCAATGACAGTTAAGGCAACACATGTTCCCGAATGGGATTTAAAAGAAAAGGCTACAAAGGACATTATTGGAACATATGAAAAATTGGAATACAGACTGTAAGCATTTATCAATATTAAATTTCTTGAACTTGATAACCACACTTAAGGTGGATATGTAAGTAGATATCCTTGTATTTAGTATGTACATGGCAGTGTTGAATGTTCAAGGAGCATATAATCTATGCTCAAGTGTTTGGAAAACGGATTGATAAATAGACAGAGAGAGAGGGATGGATGGATGGATGGATTTTTGGATAGACAGATAGATGCAGAGATGGATATATGGAAGGGAGGGAGGGAGGAGAAGGGAAGAGAAGAAAAGACAAGAAAGAGTAAATACGACAAAATGTTAAAATTTGTGAATTTAGGTGTCTGGGGGGATAGGGTTATGTTGGAGTTCTCTGTATGGGGTTTGTATTATTTCTGCAACTGTTCCATAAGTTTGAAAACATTTCAAAATAGGAAGTTTAAAAAATTTTAAATGCTGACAGAATTCAATTAGAAGGCAGACTGAAGAAGGGGACAAAGACTGGAGCGAGGCAGCTGGGTCTGTGCACCAGCTGCGGCACTTCTTCCCTGTGTGATCTTCGGCCAGGTGCTTCTCCTCTCCACATCTCAGTGTCCTCATCTGAAAGGCAGATGAGAATAGAACCTGACTACACGAGGATTATAAAGGATGGGGAAAGAACTCGGAATGATGGCTGGCATACAGTTGATGTGTGTAAGTGATGTCTGTTGTGATTAGGTCAATTCCAAGACCAAGGGAAGGCCAAGTCACGTGCAGGCAGTCATGAGACAGTAGAAACTAAAGGAGAGTGGAGGAAGCTGGTCAAGAAGGAGAGAAAAGTGGGGCAGGCACAGAGAGAAGCCAAGTCTCCCACACCCACAAAGGTCAGGCAGAGAGCACCATCTGTCTTCCAGTTGAGGCTGCTCCAAGCTCCTTAAAACAAACTCCTTGTAGGATGAGTCAATCTGCCCGGCTCTCTGAACTGAGCAACCTAAAGAACCTTAAATTTGGTACAAGAAAGACCTCGAGAAAGCGGAAGAATTGTGTCATTACCATCAGGCAGTCTGCAAAGGTTTCATCGAGATAATGTATACGATTATTTTCCAGTAAAGGAGGGGAAATGAGGCTCTGAAAGGAACAAAACATCAAAAGCCCCTTACCTTGTCATGAATTTCTGGTGCAAGTCCAAAGTTGGCACAGCTGAGATTTTTCCATCGAGCCAAGTGATAACCCTTATCAAAGGGGCAGAGTCTGAAGCAAGACTGTCTTGCAGCCCAGATAAGCTCCGAGGCGCTGGGCCAGGGTAATGGACCATAGGAGATGGACCAGGTCCTGCCAAGCTCAATAATGCAGCATTGTTGCTGTATTGGAAAATGTTTTAATTTACATTTTCAAGCACAAAGTATTTTCCCCTCATGCTTTGGCTAAATTAGGTAGTTCAAGTCTGTGAAGTGGCAGTAATTGGAAACGATGGATTTTATATCTGGCATTTATTATTTTAGTAGAATCTGTTTTACATTTACATCAAATATCCAAGGACCCCTGCAGAAGTTTCTTTTGCTATTGCATTACCATTAGCTCTAATAATGCACTCTGAATCCCCAATTCTCAATTATAATTATATCGTTTCAGATGCAGTAAGAGATGGGGCAGAGACAAACTTTATTGGAAAATTTCACCCCACACTTTCCTCTTCTTCTGTTGAATTTCTCATAAGTTGATAATTTGTTGAATGTATTTTCACCCTATTTCTTTGTAGTCTCATATAGTTGTCTTATTACTTTATGTATTTTCTTGTTGCATCACCAAAAGGCAACTTAAAGACAAAGATCCTGTTTTATACCTCCATGGCATTTGCTTCTGCTCCAAATACATAGTAAGCAATGAAGGAATGTCTGACCATTCAAAATAGATTAGTGCCAATATATAGGAAACAAATAGTAAAGGGGAGGCTGTTGGAAGAAAAAGGTTTCCAGTTTGCCAAAAGGTAATACTTTCTTAGCAAATTGCCCAGGGTGCAATAGGCTGATTTGGAAAGTGACAAGAACTTTGTCCCCAAAAGCGAACAAAGAGAACTCAACCACCATGTGGTGAGGAGAAATAAGCCAGGAATTAAAAGGTTTGGGGGCAGAAAGAATTGGATTTAACTTCTAACTTCATTCTTTAACAATGAAACCATGGGCATGTTACTTTCTCCTCTGAGCCTCGGGCACATCATCTTTCAATGGGAAGAATAACCTACCTCTTGTAAAAAGTGAGTAAACTTATCCATGTAAGAAAGCAGATGCTTGAGAGCCTTCCACTATTCACTGATCTTTTCCCCCTTTAAATATCCCTGTCATTTCATAGTGGGAGAAGGTTTTTAAAAAATCATTTCATTCTTAACTTTGATAACTAGGGAAATATAGGCTCAGAAATCACCACTAGAAATCAAAATAGGATGTGTCCCTTCCAAATCATAGAAGAAACTGAAATGACAAAGAATGAAGAAAAAAGAAGGGAAAACTAAGGTAACAGCTGAACACACAAGATGGCATAACAAAAATAGCCTATATTTATTAATGCAAAGTAAGTATTGGTACCGGGGGTTGCCACAAGGACGTCACATATTTTATCTGAGTCCTACACTGTCCTTGAGGATGGTGGGTTTATTATGCCTATCTTTTGGGTGAGAAAATGGAGACCTAGGGAAGTAGAAATTTCCTAAATTTACGGAAGAACTAGTAAATTTGAACCCAACTCATCTAATTTCCCAGCTCGTACTACTGAACTTGACGCAACCCAGCAGGGATGAAAGAAGGGTGCATCTGTTTCTATATCGGTAGGAAAAATGGTCATAAATATAGGCAGTGGGGCCGTGAGCAAGCTTCATTTTCATTATTAGAGTTTTCTACCTTTTCCAACTTTGCTATAAAGACCATCTATTTTATAGTCAGGGAAAATGCTGTAAAAATTACCCTATATTGCCCCTTTTTCCTGTTTTACCAGGAAGCCTTAAGCCACGGTGCAAAATTCTTGAGATTTTCATGGGGTTTGTGCTTTCTGAGGGAAAATGCTTCCAAAATATTCTTCTCATTTCTTCTGAAACTAAAACTAAAACTAGTAGATGAACGTGTTTGTTTTGTTGTATCTAGTTTTTCGTGTAAGGATTAAAAAGAAAAGTGGAGGGGAGAGGTAATGTACTAGTCCAAGGAAATTTTAAATAATTCCAAAGGATTATTTATTAGAGGACAGATCCTGTGATCTAATTTGAATCAAAATTACATTTCTAAAATAGAGTGTTCAGCAGGTGGGTGGATAAGTTGGAACCCCATCTGAAGCATGGAATTCCATGCATGATGAAATAAATGTCCCATACAAGGAGTTCTGAGGAGTCCCAAATCCAGGAGAAGGCACCACCCCTAAAGATATCACATGAGAGCGCACGTCTGCACACCCTGTCCTCATTGACAGTAGCCTTGTGCTCACATAGCAACAGACTCTCTGCCAAAGTATTTCCATTGCGTTGCACCACAGATCATGCCAGAAAGGATCCTAATGCTCAGTCTCTTTGCAGAAGAAAGGTTCTGGCATTTCATTTCCACCACTACCCTCCCAGACCAACCACCCTGACTGCTCACCTAGGTTCCTGCACCCACCTCCCAGCTCCTCTGCCTCGTACCCACTCCCCTCCACCACGCCTGCCACGTGGTCACCCCTACTCCCCCCTCAGGCTTCTTACTGTTCTTGAAATAAAGACCAATGCTCTTAGCATGTTGTGCAAGACACTGCCTAATCTGACCCTTACCTCTCCCACATTCCCTCAGGCCACCTCTTCTCTAGTTCTCGAAGCTCCAGGTGCACATGTCCTCTTCTGTTATCTGTATTTGACACCTTCCTTCCCACCCAAGATCCTGTGCACACGCTCTTCTCTCCCTGCTCAGCAGCCCAAGCCCCCTCTCCCTGCCATCCTCCTGTTTACCTTCCATTCAGAAGCCCTCCTGGTTCAAGTTAGACCCCTCTCACCAGTCAGGTACGGGTCTCTTTCAGCACGCAGCTCAGGAGTAGCTTTGATTTCTGTCACTGTCTTCTTCCACCAGCTTACAGACCCCAAGAGGGAGGGCCACACCACCCCCCCGCCCCATCTCATCCCCTGCACCCAGCCCCGTGCTGGTCTCACAGGACGCTCCCCGTCAACACGCGGCCACATGGAGGAGGCCACACAGGGGGTCTGGAAGCCCAGGGTCAAGGCACCACCCCCACTGTCTCTTTCAAGAGGAGAGAAAGGAACCCCTGAAGTCCCAGCATTGTGCCCATCCTGCTCTGGCTCATATTATTTACTTATTTCTCTCCCATCTTGGAAACAAAGAGTTAAATGGGCCTCTTCAGAGATCATCTAATGCGCACTTCTCACTTTGTAGTCAGAAAAACATGGCCCTAAAGAGGTTGGGTGGCACTTCTCCCCAGGGCACCCCCACTCCCCTCAGTGATGGAGCTGGGGCCAGGCGGCAGCTCTAGCCGGGCGCCCAGGGCAGTGCATGGGCCCCCCGAGGGCAGCTCGGCCCATCACGCAGCCTTAGTCCAGCCGGCCTTTTTCTCCCAGGTTAAAATGCCAGGCCCCAACCTTCTGACGTCTCTCAAAGTCCTCCCCTTCCACCTTCAACCCTCAAAGTTCCCATAGGATTCCTTGGTCTCACTTAGAGTTGCAAAATTACTTGCTTGTGTTTGTCTCAACATGTTTCCCTGACATTCTGAGCTCTCAATAAATCAACCAGTGACAAATATGCATCCATCCCTCTGGTACTCTCAGAACAAAGCTGGGCACCACAGGGAAGCGAAGGAGGACACACGTGTCCTTCTGACCAACAAGAAACAAAAGCTATTTGAGCAAGTAGGGTTTGCACACCTAATGTGTTAGTGGAAAAAGAAACCAGTGATAACGATAATCAAGGGTGTCGAACACAGACTCAGTAATACCGAAATTCAGCCAAATAAAGATGAAGACAACTTCACATGGAAAGCAGAAGCTGATCTAGACCCTGAAGAAGGGAAAAGTTTTGACCTGCAGAGAGGAGAGAGAACGAGCAACTGAAATCATCTTCCAACAATGGAATACATCTCACAAATAAATTTCACTGGGTGCCAATTCAATGGAGAACAGGAAAAGATAACGGGATATAAAGAGAAATGAAGGCAGAAAGTCTTGCCCCAATCACAAGGGCGCACCACAGGTAAGGCAGGGAAGCTGCCGGGACAAAGGAATTGTCAAATGCTTTTATGGCCTCTCTACTGTTCAGAGGTTCATTTTAATAGTTAATAATGAAGTTAACCTTTATTGAGCTCTGCCTTTGTGACAGGCACTAAGTTAAGTTCTTCACAGATATTCTCATTTATTCACCCTTCATCCTCATGATAACTGTATGAGGGTAGGTAGTGTCGTTGCCCTCATCTTACCTACGTGGAAACTGAGGTTTTGCCAGGTTAACTTGCCAAAAAACATGATACAGCTGGATTACATAGAGCCAGAATCTGAACCCAAACTCGCTGACTTTGGAGCCTGAAGAAAATTAAAAACCACTTAGAAGGTCTTACTGCTGGCTTACAAAACCTAAATCATAGCACAGAGTATGAATTGAGAAAACTGTGCATTCTACATATTATATATAATCATATGGTATTTTACTGAGTCATGCAGGAATAGAGAGAGCCAAAGGGGTCAGTTTTCAGAACTTTATGGTATTAAAATTTCATTACAGTAGAACAATTAAGTCACAAATAAGAGGAAGAAACTACAATGCATCTGAGCTGATGACCCCAAACTTCTGTGAATTCCCCTCTATCCCTCCCCCATCACTGAATTTTTCCTATTCATTTCTGTCACAGCATTTTAACCCATCCATCACACGCGGCAGAGAAAGAGAAGATGTAAACTGCAGCATGCTAATACAAGGAAGGGAGGGAGGAAAGGAGGGATCCAGAAAAATCGTCTCTGTGATTGTCAAGTGATTCCCGCCACCACCTCTTACCTCCCCTCCATCGCGGGTAATGTGTGCTGACAATAGTGACACCTCCTGGTGAAAACAAACTTGACCCCCTGCAGGATTTCATTTTGCTCACTCGCCGCAAATTACTCTTGACTCTTCTTGTTGCCTGCAGGTGCAATTTTTCTTTTCCTTATCTGGAAGAGTATACACTAGCACAATCCATCCTCAATCCTAGAAACTCAATAACCCAGTGCTGACCTGACCACAGAACTCTGCTAGGCAAAGCCCCTGGAGTTTTATCCTGAACACGTCAGCATGATTAGCCCAGGGACTGAATTCACAGGCTTCCTACTTAGAGCTACATTAAATATAAATAAAGCAAACCAAATACCAGCTACTGAAAAATAGTTCAATTAAATCCAATGAGAGCGCCTCTTGATTTTAATGGGTATAATCCCCTGGGAAACATATTTGGTGAGTGCCCTTCTTTTCTCGTAGAATTTTTTTTTTTGTCTCCAATATGTGTAAATCATACAGCCACCAAAAAGGCTGAAAGCTGTAGGTATGACTGTTAACTAAAAACAGGAAAAGATTTGTTTAATGAGTATGGAAGGTTTTGTTTCATCTCATTTGTGGAACATTCTTGGGTGTAATCCCCATGGTTATTCTGGCTTGAAAATAATGCACTGCAAAATATAGTAAGGTGTTTTGTTCCAACTTTGAAAGCTGTCCAGCATTTTGTTTGTTAAACTACACCATCAGCATAATTACAGAAGAGACAAATTGACCAATCACAGCAGAAAATGGAAATCTCGGGCCCCATGGAATTTTTCTTTTCATGAATTTTATAAAATAGCTGAGGGTTTCTGTTGTTCTCTCTAGAAAGAACTCAATTCAGAGATTTACAGCATGAATAATTTACCTTGAAACTGGTTTACTTCTATTCCAATCACAGTTTGCCAAAAGAAACCCCTCTGTTTGGCCCACTAGGACAAATAAGTTCACTGGTTAGAAAATGTCAACGAACTTTCCCTTAGTTATACTTTTATTTGGAGAAGGTTTCTATGAGAGAGCTTGCATATTAGTTCTCAGGTGAACTCACATCCCAAATTAATAAAAATTCAAACTCTTGTTCCTTTCTACAACTAGTGCTTCTCTCGGCACATAAATCTTAAAGATTGCTTTATGTCTGCTATGCATGGCAGAAAACACTTGAACTAGAACAAAAGTCCTTCAAACTGATTCTAAAAGAAAAGGCAGTTGAACTGTGGTGGTTACTTTTGGTTTCTGTTTTGAGTTTTCATGAAAATTGTGGGTGGAGTTTCAACTTCATCCTGACACAGTAAAGATTACAAACATGGGAATTTCAACTCATTTATACAAAGGCAAAGGGAGGTAGGAGTGGTCAGTTTCTAAGCTTTCAGCTTGCTTTAAACCTCACATGAAAGATAGACAAGGAAACTAAAAGCACATGCTTCATGATCAATATGGAGTCAAAACAATAGATCTGGAACATGTCAGCACATAATATGCAAATAAATAATACACGTTTGGACAAGACACATATTTATTGAGTGAGTGCAGTGGGCAAAATGCTAGGTGCTGAGAAACAGTGAGAGCCCTGCCTTCAGGTGTGTGCAGTCTAGTAGGGAGAAGGTAGGGTTACATGGGGCTTAGGTATCCTAAAAAAGCATCCATTATTTATGTGAAATTTAAGTTTAACTGGGTGTCCTATATTTTCATGTGCTAGATCTGGCAACCCCAGGAGAAAGTATATGGGCAACCTCAATACAGTGGGAAATGCTAAGAGTGGTCTAAGTGTTAAAGAAGTGGTCACAGGTAATCCAGGCTAGGGAGCCAGCATCTGAAAGATGATTGGCGTGAACCAGGAAAAGAGAAGGAGGTAAGGGGCTCCAGGAGGAAATGCAAAGTCCATGAGCAGATGGGAGACTGGCAGATGCCTGCAACTATGGTTCAAAAGGACTGGGCACGGGACAATGAGTGGAGAGGTGAGCGGGCACAAGACCAAAGAGACCTTCCACGTCCCACTGAAGACATTTGGACTCCATCCTGAGGACAATGGAAGGTTGTTGATGGCTTCTAAGCAGAGGAATTACATAGTCCGCTGCATGATTTATGATTTAAGAAGATAATTTTGGGTGAAGGGTGAGAAACGGAATGAACACTGGCAGTGTGGAAGGCAAGGAAACCAGTTAAATGGCCATCAAAATAATCTGCCATAGGGATACTAACGGCTTAGATTAAAGCCCTAGCAGTGGGGAAAATAGAAGTGGGTAAGTTAGAAAAATAGAAATGGGTAAATTAGAAAGACACTTGTGAAGTTGGACTAGGAGATAAGAACAAAAAAATTTCAAGAGCAACTGGAGGTAGAGTTGATGGAAAGGAAGGAATCAAGTATAACAACAGATAACATTTATTGAATGCTTATCAGGCTATGTATGTTAAATGCTATATACCCATATGTGAAGTCCTCACAAAAATTCTATGAAATAGTGACTATTGCTCCTGTTTCATAAATAAGGAAACTGTCTAGTAAGTGGTACAGCAAGGATGGCCCAGAGTTTAAACAATGGTGCCACTGACCAAGGCTAAAAGTACAGGGCAGGGTACAGATCAGTGGGAAAGGTGCTAAATTCTTCTTCAACTTGAGTCTAACCTGCCTCTAGACAATGTCTGAAGGAAACAATTTAGATGGATTGAGAAGTGAGTGGAGAGTTAGGGCCTGGGGACTCATTAGCCTAGTGATTATAATTGAAGCTATGGGAGTAGATAAGATGGTCTAGAGAAGGTATAGAGACAAGAAGCCTAGGACAGTCTCCTGACAAACAGCAGCATTTAAACCCAGTAGTAGCCAGAGCAGAAGGAGAAAGACCAGGGAGCATGCAAGGAAGCAAGAAAGGAGAACATTCCAAGAGACAGGAAGTGTCCACCTTGTGATATGAGTTAGCGAGACAAGCTGAGAGGAAAATCAGAGGGTCAATCTATTGTATATAGGGGAGAGAAAAGTTTCAAAGTTAGCAACTTGAAATAAAAGGAGTTAATTAGTAAATTAGGGGTAATTATATTGATGCATGAAAGCCAGATAAAATGGGGGAAAGGGTGGTAGAAATGTGAAATGCTGTGCATTCACCAACAATAAAGTGAGTCAGGGACACAGTAGGAACATGACCAGATTGAGTGAAGGTTACTTTCAATAAAGACCAAACCTATGCTTGGTTGCCCTACTCATGGGGGTCTCCACCCCATGCTGATAGTATTATTATGAAAACACAAACATGAGGTGAAGCCACATGTGGTTAAGTTTGTTCTGCCTTAGGGGAGGACCTTGGGGTGAGTGTAAGGACACTGTATGCTACAGATAAAAGATGTACTCATGAGGATTAGAGCTTAACTTCCCTGTAAAGGTTATAAACTGAGCCTCCATGCTTGAAGAGCTTCTAGATACAGCACCAATTTGTTGTTCTCCCAATTTTTTGACCAGACCATGTATCATTATTCCATGTTCTTTTTAAGAGGGAAAAAACACTCCTGCATGAAGCTAGAAAATGAAAAGCCTTCCCCACCTCATGTAAGGGATAATGAAAACTAAACCCACCACACAAAGAGGGACAAAAGTAAGGAGTGGATGCAGCCTTAGGACTAGGAGAAGAGGAGATCCAAAACTCTCCCCACAGAATTTGAATGAAAGCACAGGTGTCTGTGTGAATTCACACCATCAGTGTGGTCAAGAAAAACAGAGAATTCACAGTGGTTTCAGGTTGACAGTGGGACCAAGGGACTGGCAGAAGGAAATTCAGATCTTCCTGGGGAGAACTCACTGTCAATCCAGGCTAATGTAATTCAAAACGCCATGGATTATAAAAGATGTTTAAAATGTGAAGGAAAAAATGCGTCCTAGAATCTATGGACAATTGTCGTTTCCCACACCTACCAGTTGGCCTGGAAGGACCCTTGAACTTCTCCTGGTGACCTGTGAGTTTGGCTTAGGATACAAACTTACCTGGATTGGCCTGGGATCAGAGCTTGGATTGCTCCTGCTTGGCCTCCCCTTACCCAGTAAGGCAATTGGAGGTCCTAGGACAATAGAGAGTCGACAGCTTGGATCAATGGTCAGGGTGAAGGTAGTGTTTGGTCCATCGATGCTCCAGTCTAACAGAAATGTTCTCAGGGCAGATGGCAAAATGTGTCACTGGGTTCACTTCAGGGTCTAGATCACACCTTTCCTCTAAAAAGTTAAATTAAATAAGGGCTAAACGAGTCCAATGGATTTAGCAACTACACCACTGCTCCTCTTTGCAAGATCAATTTTGATGAAGTGAAGAGAAATCTCATTGGATTGAAGTTGGAAAGAACTGACTAAACAGAGGGAACATGTAGAAATGATGTTCATAATAAGTTTGCTTCTGAATGGGGGGATAGAGATTTTAATTCCCCTAAATGGTATCTTGTCCATTTTCTCACTGAAGGTCAAAATAATGCATTCCTGAAATTTTTCAGGTTTCACCATGGGGGAATCTAGTCTAAAATCAGTAGCCATATCCAACCAAAGACTCTTGATATGAAGGATTTTTGTTGAATGAACATGTGTCCAGGTTGGTTAAATTTGATCATTGAAGAGGCATAATAAAGTTTTGCAAAAAGCTTGTGGTCTAGTGTGAGAGAATATAAGCTTATTCTAAGTTATACCTTTAAATTAATTCAACTTGCTTTATTCCACTGATTAACATTCATTTATATCTTTGTGTCTAGTCTGTACTGTAGTTGACAGCAAATTGCTCTTCTATAAAAACTGTCCACAGCCAGACTCTCAGTCATCATTTCTTCTTCTACCCTCATCCCACTGTTCCCAATTAGTGGAATCCTGCTTCCCCTGTAATAATTGTGTTTAGGAATAAGTCAGATCTTTCTTAAAGTTCTATTTGTGATTTTCAAAGTTAGACAATGAGAAAACGTAAAATAAGTGTTGTCTCTGAAAAAGAGGCTGTCCAGCAAAAGATCCTATTTTTATTCTCTCCTTGGAGAAAAAAAAAGAATCACACAAGTATGTTTAGAACCCAGTGATTCAGATTTTTTCTTTGGGATATATTATTTTTTCTGGTTGCACTATTCTAGCCAGAGAAATGTTTTGATTTATTTCTTTTCTGAGCTTGTTTCTCTAAGTAAAATGGTGGTGATGAAACCAAAAGTAGGAGGTCTTAGGAGGAAATTTGGACAATGAAAAGCCTCATGTCCCACTTCTGAGATAACAGACTTGACTGAGTGAACTTTAAAGGAACAGGACATTTTTTATTCCCTGGGTGGGTGAGAAGTCAGAGCCTTGACTTCTCAAGGACTTCTCAAGAATTCTCAGAATCCCAAGGATAAGAATTCTGTGGGGTACATCTTGCTGGACCACATGACACTCTGTGATGCCAGCTGATCCGTGACTTCCCTATAAGAATGTGGCAAGCAACTGACAATGGAAACACATAACACCCCGATCCTGCCCCAGGATGGGTCCTTTGTATCATTTCCAATGTCATCTACTTCCTTCCTGAGAAAGAGTATCCAGGTTGTAAAAGCTGTACCTTGAGGCTGGGAAAGATGATGGATACCAGGTCTACATTTTACTCTTGGTCCACAACCCTCAAATCAGCAGACATCTCTGTCTTTTGTTAAAGATCATGTGCTTATGAGACTGAATTTGTTTGAAACAGATAGCTTAACTGTTCCAATTAGCCTCCCCAAATCATTTGTACCAACAGAACTTCCAGACATTATGTAGGTTCACTGTCAGGCTGGTAGGACCCAATTTTTTTATATTTTTTTATATTGTGAGAGTTCTTCAGTGTATCAGTCTCTCGTTGTGGCTATAACAACTTATCACAGTCTTGGTGGCTTTCTCTCACAATTCTGGAGGCATGAGATTCAAAGTTAGTTTCACTGCGCTGAAATCAAGGTGTCGGCAGGGCTCTGTTCCCTCCATGAGGTCTAGGGAAGAATTTGTTCTTTGCCTCTTCCAGCTTCTGGTGGCAGCCGGCATTCCTTGGCTTGTAGCTGTATCACTCCAGAGTGAGAGTAAAATCAGAAATCTGGACTTCCCCATAACCTCACTTTTGCTACCTCTCCCCTCACTTTCTTTCAATAGGGCAGGTGTGACAAAGCACAAGCCATATACTTTGATATTGGAAGAGGACAAGAGTCTCTGAGCAATAAAACTTCAACTCAAATCAATCCCCAGCTCAAGAGGGAAAGCAGAATTGGATTCCAAGGACTAAACCACTCAGAATTTAAATATTTCAAATTCCTAATGTATCTGAATGTTATTTTATTGCAAATCCATGCAAAATGGTCTGGTGGAAGAAATCAAGGGTGGGGCACCTGGGAGTATAATCTCGACCTTGGGGCTTGTAACTCAGAGGAGCATACAGTGACCTTGAATCTCAGAGCGGAAGAGAAATTCAACCGATGAATTTATGAAAAATCTTGGCCTTTCAATTCCACCTTTATTTCCACAATTTCTTTCATTAAACATTTTCTAATCCTATAATAAATTTGACAATCTGAGTGGGTGTGGGCAAGAGGCGTTCTGGGATTTAGAACAGACAGCACCAATGGAGCAACACACACACACTCACACACACATGCTCATATGCTCTCATACACACACTCTCTCTGCTGGGAGCACTCTGTGAAGATACCAATGTATCGCACCGAAGGTAAAGTGATTCACGAAGCTGAGTTGTACCAACGGCTTCTAATCCCAGCTCACCAGGGATTTAAATTGTACAATGAGAAATGACTCATTGGATAACTTCCAGAGTTAGTCTTAAAATGTAATTGTAGCATACCTAATGCTTTCATAAAATATATACATTTTACTTACGTTTCTTAGTCAAAATATTCCTCTAACCTTTTTTTCAGTAAGTGACAAAACTGTTTCTTGTTGTAATTAATGAAGTACAAAAATATTGGGGAAACATGCCTAAAGGCTTAAACTATAATTCTATTACTAATATATTCCCCTGGCTTGCCTTTTGAACTCTGCTGCTTCTTGCCTTGCAGCTGTGTTTAATGAGTGGAGAAATTATCCCAATGAACCAAAGCAGAGAATTATTTCTGAGGCTCCAGGCACCTTGAGCAGGCATCTTCTCTTACAAACGGACATTAAGAGTGGACCCCACTCTTTACTTACGTGGCTGTGTACGTGGTAATATAATCTGTAGGCTCAGACCACAGTCCTGGGTTTGGAGAGAAGCTACTGTTCTCAGTTGATTACTGATTCTGTAACCAACAAAAGGAGAAAAATGAGAAGATACCTCCACTGGCCTCCACTATGCTTCAGCCTTCAACAGGCCACCACCTGTCAGCCACGGAGACCATTAGAATCTTCTGATAAAGCCATGCACTGCCAAAACCGCCTCTATAAAAAGCACCAGATGTGGGCATGTGACCTTTGCCCCAACTAACACATTGCAAATAGGCCAATGTTTAATGACTTCTGGGATGTTGAAGTGAGTTCCTTCTCATTTAAGAGTTAAAAGTAAGAATAACTCTCTTGGAGAGAAACCCCTGAGACACTTACAAGGTTGTCAAGAAAATGTAAGAAGAACTAATTTTGAACTGATAAATATTCAACCTAATATGGTAGCATTAAGCAGTAAGAATTCTTCCTGAGATGATGCACAGAGATAAGCATCTCATGAATAAGTAAATTCTGAACCAGGAAGCTACAATGTTTATTGATTTTTAAATAATTTGTTTGAAAGATTGCCCTTGAGGAAAAAACTATTATGGCTGATAATATAATAGTTATAGTCAGAGACAACCCACTTCTTTGGCTCATGGCAGAATAGAAAAATTACCCATCCAATACAAAATTCATAAACAAAAGTTTGATCTGCAAAACCCACTTATTATTAGTCTTTCATTTCCTAATTCCTAGAAATTATTTTTCAGATTAATACAAAAGTAAAAAATAAGTAAAAGCTAAATAACCAGGGTCCTCAATTCACTAAACACTTTTGATACAACTAGAATTGAAGAATTATTTTGAAAAAAGGCTGTCTCCAGGGACATTCTAAGATCCTTAACTTAGAAAATCAGGAAAATTAGAATTAAAATTTGAAGGAAACTCCTGAGACATTTCAAATTTTTCAAAACAAAATATTTTTGTTAGTTTACTATACTCATTAAAACAAAAATAATCCAGAAAGATGCACTTTTTAACAATTATGGAAATATTCAAGGTTGTGGGTGTGTATGTGTGAATTCTGAGTTTAGCCAAAAATTCTACTGCAGCACTCTGTGTTTTCTCCTAATTGGTAGTTATATATGTTTTTCCTAACTGTCTTTTTTCAAGTCTCCCAGTTGCCACCATTTTTAGCTCCCATCCAACATAAAGTGAGGTAGCAGGAAGCAACTGAGTTGTCAATAAAGACTCAACTTCTATAATAACACTTTCTTCCATGACTCGACTCAGTCTGGGGTTCCACATTAGTGGTGAGATGCCCACCCCCTCCTGTAACTGCTGGTATCTGAGAGAAAAGTGAGCTCCTCTCATCAGGGCAAACACTCCCTCTCCCTATCCTCCCAATTCCATCCCTCCTGACTCTCCAGGATCTCATTCTGTCAATTGTGCCCTCTTCTATGTTTATTCCAGCCTCTTCTGTTGGCTCTTTCCCCTTATCCTACCAGCATGCTCAAGTGGCCTCTCTTGATTAAAAATTGCAAGACTATTCTCTTGAGTTGTCAGCTCATCTCCATCCACTCACTATCTGTCACATTCTTCAATGGTTACATGCAGATTTCTTCACAGTCTCTCCACACAGCTTCATCCTGGGATCCATCTTCCACCAGCACCAACCACGGAACATCTGAAATCTCACCAGTGCTCATCATTGTGGGGTCCTCTCCAACATGTGCCGTCATTGGTCATCCCCTCGACCCCTCTCCCTTTTCTGTGACCCTCCAGCCTCCTGCTGCTCCTGACAGGTCCTCCTGTGGGTCTAGCCTGAAATTTCTTTCCATCTTCTCTTCCTAGTAAACACATAAACAAAAGTTAAAAGTAAACAAATAAAATGAAATTGCTTCCTCTTACCTCACTTTATGTTGGATGGGCATCCTTCAATGCATGTAAAACATTTCCCTGACTCCTTCCAAAAGTATTAATAATTGGTCTCTGCTTCCAAGCAGTAATAATAGATCTATGCCTTGTACATACTTCTATAATAACTAATCAAAGCAAATGTAATTTCCATTCTTTAATTAACCAAACATGACTAGCATCTTCTTGGAGGTGGGTCCTATTCTAGGCACTTGGAACATCTCAATGGACAATTATGAAACATAAGAATATTATTCGGTGCATTAGAAGGTGATAAGTTCTATGAAGAAAAGGAAAAAATATGTATAGTATATTAGGGTAAGAGGAAGTAGGAATGCCATATGGAGCAAGGCAGCATTTCAAGATCAAATGTGACGATTATATATGTTTTCCCTACCAGACTGTGATCTTCTTGAAGGCAAGAATCATGTGTTATTCATTTTTTTACATCCAGAGCTTAGCTCAGTGCCTGGTGTATTGCAGATTTTCATTCATTCATCCATTCAATCAGCAAACATCTACTGAGGAGTTACTCTACCCCAGCGACTATGCTAAGCACTATGACTAATAATAATAGCAATATTGATTGAGGATTTATTCCATATCAATTACTTCCATTTCATAGATGAAGACACTGAGGCTCAAGGAGGTTAAAAATCTTAGTAGTCCAAGGTCGCAAAGTTAAGAAATGGACAACCCACAATTTGAATGCTGCCAGTCTGACTCCAAAAACTGTGGGACCTTAGCCACTAGACTGTACTGCCTTTCTACCTCTTATCCTCAACTTGCTTCAACCTAACAGAGAGAACAAATACCTACATTTAATTCTAGGATGAAACCAGTTAGTTATCTTGATTTGCTCAGGACTTTTCTGGTTTCAGTACTGAAAATCCTGCTTCCTGGGAACTCCTCAGTTCTGGGAAAATTAGAAAAATTGTTTACCCTAAGTCACAGCTAAAATTTCTCTTTCTCAATCAGGCCTCCTATGACCATCTGATTTCTCCCAATCTCCCATATTTGGGACCACTTTTCCTACCACACTTACCATCTTATAATAATTTACATATTTATTCATTTTTGTGTTTATTGCCTTTTCCTCAATTAGAGTGTGACCCAAGCACCTAGAACAGTACCTGGCGCTTATGAAATAGCTGTTGGTTGAAATAATGAACAACCCAGCATGGTAAATGCAAGAGAAGAAATATGTCTCTGATTTTGTAGCGCACATGAGAGTCCAGAAAGCTTCCCTGGAGGAAGGCTTTAAGGAACTTCTTAAAGACTGAGAAGGAGTTAGACTAGCTGGCAGGGAAGGATCCAGAGGGTAGGATACAGATGTTTCAAACTGAGGGAATGACAACTGCAGAGGCCCAAAGTCAAGGATGAGTGTGATGGTATTAACAGGTGTATATGAGAGCTGCGGAGGTTTAGACGTGCTAGAGTGTAGGGAGTAAGGCAGGAATTGGCCAGAGAGAAGGCCGAAGAACTCAGCAGAAAATATATTTGAGTTTCCCTTTGTCTTTTGGATAAAGTTCAAGCTCTTTAACATACAAGGCTCTCTATTATCTCCATCTTATAGCTCACATTACTGCTTCATGTATCCTTCATTCTAGTCAAGATGAACAATGTGTTATTTCTTCTTCATGGCCTACATTGTCTTGCCTTTATTTCTTTGCTGAAAATCAACCCATACTTAAAATGCTTTTCCCATCCAGCATCTCAGGTGCTGTTCTTCAAGGTACAATTCAAAAATACCCTTTCTATGAACACCAAATGCCCCAAACAAAGCAACAACTTTTGTATCTATTGGAGATTCAATCACGCCCCCACCAGAAAAAAAGATACGTTCAAATACTAACCCCTGGTGCTGTGGGTGTGAGCTCATTTAATCAGGGTGGGCCTCAGTCCACATGACCGAAGTCCTTGTGAGGAGAGGAAATATAGACCAAGATGCAGAAGACGGAGCAGAAGTAGAAGCCAGAGAATGAGGCCAATCACCATGTGATGAAGGCAGAGAGATGCAAGGAACCCCAAAGATTATGGCCAGCCGGCCCCAGCACCCTGCAGCCTCTCAGGAGAAAGCGTGGCCTGGCGATACCTTTATATTAGACTGATAGCCTCCAAAACCTGTTGTTTAACCCAACCCATTCTGTGGTGTTTGTCATAGCAGCCCTGGAAAACTAACATTTCTTCCAAGTGCTCAGAACCATTGATCTGCATCTCTTGCTCTTACCTACTGTTTTCTCTCTGACAAAGTGATCTTTATGCAGAATTCTTATCCCCTCCACCTCTCCCACCTTATCTCTGACCACCTATCCTCTCTGAGGATGGTGGCTGCTTCCTGTTCCTTGTGGTAGGGAATTCCTAACTGGAGGCTTTGGCACTGTTGCTCCCTCTGAGCTTCCTGATCTTTACATGGCTTCTCCTTTGCAGCATTCAGATCTCCTGCTCAGACAGGCCATCCCAGAACTCTTTCCCTGTCCCAGTTACTCTATCACATTACCTCTGTGTTCATTTCTTTGTGGCTCTCATATTACCTATTTTTTAATTTGTTTCCTTGAATGTAACCTCAACAGCAGCAGGGACCTTGTCTGTCTTGCTCACTGCTGCCTTCTCAACACTTATAACAATGATGGGCACATAATAGGACTCAGTAAATAAATATCTATTGAACAAATGATACCTCATGGCTTCTATCAACTAATCAGCTATTTTAAGAATATAGAAATTACTTTATATATCATTGAATTCCCAGTGGTGCATAGTCTCTTTCCTGATAGATAATAGCCATTCCAATATTTATAGAATGAAGGGATGAATAAATGAACCGAGTTCTTTGGGTCTATTCTGATAACAAAAGTCCTATAAACCATTAGCTTTCAACCCTTATTGCCCATTAGAATCATCTAGAGAGCTTTTAGAAAACACCAGTGCCCTGGTCCCACCCCCAGAGATTCTGATTTAATTGGTCTGGGAAGAGACTCAGGCACTAATTTTTTTAAAAAGCCTCCCAGATGATTCTAATGGGCAGCCCAGGTTGAAAACCACTGCTTTAAACCTTACAGAGTAATGCCAACTCCAAATAAAACTGTGAATTCTGAACAAGCTTTAGGACATGGCCATTGATTTAATTCTTGAATTGCTCTTCATGGGGAATTGTGAGCAAGTGCCTTCTTTTGCAAAGGCCTACTGAAAGAGACCACTTTGAAGCAAAAAAACACTACTTCGATGCCATACACTGAAGGAGGTAGCCTCTCAAAGCAAACACTACTTGGAACCATCTACTATTCCTTGGGAAAATCATTGGCTATTGCACATGCAGGCCTTCAGAGCTGGGAACAGGAGAATGCATGCCATGTCATAAACGCATCTGGTATCACTCTCAGAGAGATTGGGAGCCTATATGCAAAGTGGTGGATTATCTCTCCCAGTCATGGAATTCATAGGAATGGCCCAGGCTACTGTGCTCAGCCTTGCAATGACTCAGGCAGAGGGTGTTTATAATGCAGAAGAGTGCCTGCCTAATTAGAAAACAAGGAAGATAAAAAATAAATAAAGGGTTTGAAGAAAGTCAGCTCTGGCTCTAATTTGCCTGGAGACATCCTAACACTTGCTGCAAAACAAATCAAATTTTTGCTGTATACATTCAATATTTGTTAATAAGCTTCCAGCTAATGGCGCTCTGTATTTCCTTCACACATAGGGAATGCTGTGCACATTGTGAAGCTGACATGTGCAATAAGCTGCACGGGGGCAACTCCCAGTCCTTGGAGGAACAGCCCAGACTCGAGAGAAGATTGCCCCCAAGCCACAATGAGGTGGGGGTGGGGGTAGGCAGGGCATGACCCAGGTGAGCTCCATGGGCTTCACATATTGTCTTAGAGAGGAAAACAATGATTTTCAGAGGCAATTTGACAAGGAATTTTTACCCTGCTAGTCTGGGTTAGTGTCTCAGAATGTGATAAATAGCAGGGCTCTTGGACGGCCCATTTCTTCTTTATTTTGATGCCCTTACAGCAGTAATCATGCCTCCTTGTCAGGTGTTATGATGATAAAGACAAATGTTCCCTATTGCTATTCTATCAATGCAGCTCAACCCAAGCCAAAGAGGGGCCCCCTGCCGGGCGCGTGGAATGCACCATTTGTCTTGTCTCCATCGCAGATCAAGGCTCATCCTGTCCCCACAGGGTCCCCAGGCCAGGAAAATAAAACTCCACTGCTGACGGTGCTGGAGCTTGCTTTGCCTGTTCCAGAAACCAGTGCTCCTTACATGTTTCCTCCACCCTCACGGCAAGATTTATTTTCCTTTTCTGGGAATATCGATCAGACTGCGCACCATACCCATAAGGTCAACTAGGAGAGCAATCCTTTTCTCAAATAAGATGGGCATTGGCATCAGTGAATTTTTTTTTTTAACCAGGAAGACTCTACATAGCCACTTATCGATAGTAGCAGTATTTGAAAAACACAAAATGATTTCCAAAGATGTGGTTCAGGAACCCATCTGAAAAATTGTTTATGCCAAAACAGATGGAGTTCGGCTTAATTGTTGAAATAATTGCCATATGGAACAAAACACAGCTGATTATTGCATTAACACTAATTTTAATATGTCTCATCATTCTGTTGTCATTGTAGCTACAGTTGTCACCATACTTTAATCAATATGTTTATAAGGGAGCTCAAATTGTAGAATTAAGGATCCAAAGATTTCAGAGATTATCTAGTTATTTTACAAATAAGGAAACTGAGCCCCACGAAGGTTGGGGGGGTTGTATAAGGGCATTTAATTGGTCTGGGAAGAGGTTCAGGCATTAATTTTTTTAAAAAAGCTTCCCAGATGATTCTAATGGGCAGTATTCTGAAAATGTACGACACATGGTCAAGGTATTCGTAATACACAAGACCATTATAACTCAACATGAAATAATCACTACTGCAAATGAGCATAACAGAAGATTTGGTGCAATTATATGAAATACAAAAGGCTACCTACTTTGAAAAGACTCTTCTTCATGCTTAGCATCTCTTAGTTAACACACAAGATATTATTTATGTTCTCTCCTCGAACTTCCACAATGGTTTCTCATTTAATTATATTCTTCCCAGGATAATCTCAATATAAAATTAAAGCCATTGTGGGCGATAGAAGGAAAATACAAATAAGTCACAGGAGATGGAAGGGGGTGGGGGAAACAGGACAAGAGAACAAAGAGATAGCGTCCATTTCCAGGTGTGGTGAGTGAAGTTTGTTCCTCTTAGTGTTTCTCATAACTGTTGATCCTTCCCTGGTCCTCTCTTCTCTGTAAAGTGGAAAATGAATGGGAATTGATCGGAAAAGCTATTTCAAAAGTTATTACGGGATTGTCAGTAATCCTTCTAAACCTCACCTCCGCCCCTACTGCCATCCCTATAGCCAACACACAAAACCCTTTGAAAAGGTAGTATTGGAAGTCTGAAGTGAGGAACAGTAAGCAGCGAGCAGCTCCACCCCAACCCATCTCAAGTCCAGTGACCCAGAAACAGGTGAGACCAGGCCACCAGATTCTGTTAAAGTAATTGTGCAGGTGCATTGAATGGATGCTTCGTTTCATGATTTGTGCTTTATCTCACAGCAGCAAACTTTTAAGAGATGTCCAAATCCTTTCATTTTCCCTGGATTCCACCCTGACAGAGTCCTCTTGTTTTATTTTGTTAAAGCTGCTGGAATGCAACATACCAGAAACATAATGGCTTTTAAAAGGGAGAATTTATTAAGTTGCAAGTTTACAGCTCTAAGGCCATTAAAATGTCCAAACTAAGGCATCCAAGCAAATATACCTTGATTAAAGAAAGGCTGATGGGTCCAGAACGCCTCTGGCAGCTGGAAATGTGACACCTGCTAGCTTTCTCTCCTCATTTCATAGGACTTCCCTGGGGGCGTTTTCCTCCTGCATCTCCAAAGGTCTCTGGCTATATGGGCTCTGGTGGCTATGAACTTTTACAAAATGGTTCCCTCTTAAAGAATTCCAATTAGCAACTCCACCTTGGATGGGTGGAGACACATCTCCATGGAAACAGCTAATCAAAAGGTCCCACCCACAATTGGATGGGTCACCTCTCTATACAACCAATCAAAAAGATCCCATCCAGCAATACTGAATGAGGATTTAAGGACATGGCTTTTCTAGGGTACATAATAGCTTCAAACTGGCATACTTCTGTTATACTACTCTTCATCTTTAATTTCCCTTTTGTTCCTATACTTTCCAACTAGATTGTCAGCTTCTGGCCAAACACACACATACACACATACACAAATTGTAATCATCTATACAACTCATCTATACTGAGCACAACAGTAGGTGCTCAGTAAGTGCTTACTGAATGAATGCAGGAATATAACATTTATAAGGCTCCTGAGTTCTGAATGCTGTGTTAGGTAGTGTGTATTAATATGTGAGAATGCCTGCTGTGTATTTACGTATGAGTTAGGGTAAAGGTCAAGTTGCTATAACAAGGAAAACTGAGAACATTGTGACGTAAGACAGAAGTTTCATTTTCTCCCACCTTGGCGCAGCCCAGTACAGGAGTGGTTCAGGGCAGATAACTGGTTCTGCAGTGAGAACTCACCTCATGATCTGAGCTGCTGGGTTAGCGCCATCACCTGCCCTCCGTGTATGGCTTCCATCTCTCTGCAATAAGTTGCTCCAGTGGTCACCATTTATCATTGAGGGAAAATGAAAGAGGACAGGAGAGAGGGAGCAGAAGAGGGGGAGGGGAGAGGACGGGAGAGAGAACAAGTAGTTTTCTTCTACACACAGCCCATTGGCCAAAACTTTGTCACATGACCACATTGTGCTGCAAGGGAGATTGGGAGATTCACTCTGGAGGTGGACAGCCATGTGCCCAGCCGAAGCTCAAATGAATGTGCTGGGGGGTGGAATGGGGGTGAAGGTGGAGAGTTGAGAAGTCCATTAGTAAAAGGAGAAAAGAGTAAACGGATATTTGGGGACTAATTGCTCTGCCACACTGTGTGTTTTGAAGGAAGGAAAAGTAAAAAGAAAACATCCTTTGGACTTCACAAAATGTAAACAAGAAGGAAACGATCTATATCAATTAGGTTTTGCTGCTCCAATTTAGTACTAAAACATTTGCTTCTCATCATACTGTGGATCAGCAGTTTGGGCTGGGCTCAGCTGGGTGGCTCATTTCTGGCCCAATGGTGTGGGCTGGGTTCAATCATGCAGTTGTGGTCAGCTGGCTGGCAATAGGCTCTCTCACCTGCCTGGTGGTTGACTGCCCGTTGGCAGAAGCAATGGATTAGCTAATCAGATTAGCTTGGATTTGCTCACAGGGCAGTGGTCACAGGGTTACCAAAAGCAGCAAGAGAGAGCAAGGGCCAGTACGTAAGTACTTTTCAAGGCTCAAACTTGCATGCCCTGTGCTAATGTCCCATTGACCAGTGTGATTCCTGTGGCTAATCCCAGACTCAAGGGGTAGAAAACTCAACACCAGCGTTTCATGGGAGTTGCCTCAAAGTGACATGACAAAAGGTACAGATTCAGGGAGAGGAAGAATTTCTGGCCACCTTTGCAAACAATGTAGCATAAAAGTTAGAGTCAAAGTCAATTAATCTTTGTTACATATGGCATGCATTAGAATACATACATACTTCTATGCATGTATGCATAGATGTATAAGCATGTGTATACATATCCTCATCAAATGCTAGGAAGTAGGCACTTTTATCCCTATTTTACAGATAAGTAGACTAAGGTACAGGCAAGTTAGGCAATTTGCCCACATTCAAAGATCCAGGAAATGTTGGAGACAGACAAGCTGACCACAAAAAATCTGACCCCATAGTCCATATATTTAAATACTACATCCTATATATATTTAAAGTTATCAAAGAAAAGCATTTAGATAGCTCCAAAGACTGAGGGAAAATGCTATAAAAAAAAAAAGCAGATGATAGAAATATCTGGGACTAACTCAGACTAACGGCCAGAGAAGTTAAGCCACGTGCCCCAGTTCACACAGTGAGTTACCAGCAGAGACAAAATGAAATGAGTCTCTAGAGGCTGGGCTGCTGCCCTTTATTCCAGCTCATGGCTAGGTAGAGGGGACTCCTGCGAGGTGACTGAGGGAGAGAAAAAAGATGAGAAATGTAGCTGAATCCCATGTAATTGTGAGACGTAATGAAGTAGTCAGGCAAGGATGGGTCTCAGGACACTGCAAACTCACTCTCTATAAACACTTCTCTGCAGATGAATTTTCTTAGGCTGTAAAATCAAACAACTAAATCCATGGATCCAAGAGAAAAGCTGGGAAAGAATGCAAATGGACAGCACCAAAAAAACAACAGCAAACTCTTTTCTTGGATACTTTCCATGTGCTGGGTTCTGTGTTAGCACTTGATTTAATTTAATCCTCACAACCACTCCATAGTTATTATTATTAGCCTCATTTTATAGGGAACAATCTAAGAGAAATTGAGTAGCTTTTCCAAGGTCACAAAGCAGGCAGTAGCACTGAGATGCATGTTCCAAATGAGTGAACTTTCCAGATGATAAGTCCTTAAAGTCCTAACATCTTTTTAAAAAATGAAGCCATTGTGGATTTCAACACCTTCATACAGAGTACACATTTCCCTGCTTCCCAAGAGAGAAGGTTGGAATATATTTTATTGTCCCCATGGCCAGGCCCTTTCAAAATACTTGTAAAGAAGCAATTATCACACAAGGATGCCTTACTAAGACGGTGTGCTGGTGCCTAACAATAAGTGGTCTCCTAAATACTTCTTCTTAGTTCCTTTGCCTGCTTTTATTGTTTCCCCTCCTCTCCCTCACCAAAATGCAGGAGGTGCTATTTCTGACAGTTCTAAGCCATCATCATCCCACCTCTCCCTGCCACAGGCTAGGAAATCACACATCTGTCATTATTAGAATGCAGTCAAAATTCAGTTGTTCAAGGCTTGCTCTTGTGAGGCTTATAGATGTAGCAGAGAAGCTTAGCCTACCCATAGGCATGCCTAAGAGTCACTTTCAGGAAGACCTCTTCTGTTGCTCAGATGTGGCCTCACGCTCTCTAAGCCCAACTCTGCAAGTGAAATCATTGCCCTCCCCCTTACATGGGCCATGACATCCGAGGGTGGAAGTCTCCCTGGCAGCATGAGCAATGACTCCCAGGGATGAGCCTGGCCCTGGCACCGTGGGATCAACAATGCCATCCTGACCAAAGTGGGGAAAGAAGTGTAACAAATAAGGTATCAGTGGTTGAAAGAGTTCACGTAGAGTCGAGAGGCTATTCTGAAGGACACTCTTATGCAAGCTTCAGTTAGACATTGCTACCTATCATAACTTGCCAAACCCCAACCAAAACCATTCTGGCCAATCCTAAAGAATACCTAGTGCAATATACAAGATTCTACAAAGGTTCCATGCACCAGGGTAGCTTTCCAGAAACCTACAACCTCCAGATGGGTCCCTAGGCCAGATAAGTCCTGAAATGCAGAGGGGCTAGACTTTCCAGAACATCAGCTAGTTCTAACCCCCTATTCCATATTATCAATAGCCTCTTCCAACATGAAAAAGTTAGAATGAGCATTCCCCCAAATACCCCTAAAGATTGGGAGAAAGATCAAAGGTGATGGTGGAGTTGTACAGAGAAGATAGGATTTAACAAATGAATATGAGTGATGAATCATTATATTGATATTTCTTTTAGTCTCAAGTACCTTAGAGCAGCTAGAAATAAAAACCTAAAATTGTGAAATTGTAACTCTTACCAAACTTTGAAGTATGCTCTAGAGCTAATTATTGCAATGTACTTTGAAAATTATTGTTTTTTTGTATATATGCTATTTTTTACAAAGAAAAGAAAAAAAGAGAAGGAGGAGTGTAATAGAGAGGATAGGATTTTACAAATGAATATGACTGCTAAATCAATATATTGATATTTCTTTTGGTCTCTAGTGTCTTGGAGCAGCTAGAAGAAAAAAAAGAAAAAAAAATGTGAAACTGTAACACCTACCAAACTTTAAAATCTGTTGTATAACTCCTTGTTAAAATGTGCTTGGAAATATATTGCCTTTTTGTGTACATATGCTATTTTTCACAATTAAAAAAATGTAAAATAATTTTAAAATTTTTTTAAAAATACAAGGTTGTTCAAATTTAAGTGAGGAGCTGAGATACCACACCACAATAAAGTGCCTGAACAGAAGTGAAGTCATGACTTCTCTTTTGGCTGGTCAGAACTCCTTTCTTTAGCCATATGCAAGATAATATAAACGCTAAATAAATATGGGGGGAGTATGTGACCATATAACACTACCTTGTAAAAATAAGTGTGGCTGGGTGAATAAAAAAGCAACATTTTAATGAAAAAAATTAATAGAATATTTTATTAGGATCAGATTGTAGAAATTCAAATGTTGATTATTAATTGTTATTATGTTTAGAGAAATGATAGGGTGAGAAGTAAGAGCCAGGACAACAGATCTAGAGATACTTAAGGTATAATTTGTCCCCACTGCTCTCTGACAATTGGCTTTGGGTAAGTAACCTAATTTCTCACAGCCTCCATTTTCAAAATTTTCATTTTCCTTAAAATATGGATAATGATAAAACCTATCTCATAAAGTATGTAAAACACCTGACACATAATGGTTAGCTTTAAAAGCTGATGTAAAAGGGTTGAGATCATATTTTTTTTTACTTGAACTTAAAATATGCTTAGTCTCAAAGTTACATGCATGGGCTGGCATTTATAACTCATAATTATGCAACAAAAAAGATAAAGAATTTATGTTGTCTTTTTAGAAACCCTGAAGCTAGCAGAGTTTTATCTTCCAAGTTGACATAGCTTGAATTTGCCAGTCATCATTTGAGAGTGATGACTTAAATTTAGTAGTTTTTGATAAATACCAATTGGATGGATGGATGAATTTGGACACAAAGTAAATATTTATAAAGAATGGATTTATGTATATATATAAATCCATCTCTGCTAAGAAAACCCTTCTACCTGGTTTAGAAACATTATTTAGTACAAGAAAATCAACATGGTGGTATGTACCCAGTCTTGGGTTTGACGCAGGAAGGGACCTCGGCAACAGGGAACTGGAAGGAGGAAGAGAGAAACCAGTTAGGGTAGGAAGAGGGAGGGGCCAGCTTGGAGTCTGCCCCAGCTACAGAGGCCAGCCCAGGGTCTTTTCTAAGACTTAGAATCCCAGGGGTCTAGCAAACTTGACACAATCCAGGAAGCCTTCCCGGGTGAGCTGCTGTGACAGAGACAATGCACGGCAATGGCAAATTCAAAGTATAGGAGAGCGAGAACGCAAGAAATTGGATGGGACCATAACGGGAGTTGTAGAAGATACACTGGGGTCTAGTCTCAGATGCTGGGATGAGGCTCAGACCTCAGGGAAGGGGACGGGAAGGGACAGGAAGATGTGGGCCGAGAGATGCAGCAGACAAAAGAGTGGGGGCAAGGGTAAGGGCCAAGGCAGAAGCCTGAGGTGGGGGAGTTGCCAGGTCAGAGTTATAGACAGCATAGCAAATACTATAACTCTTGCCCTGTGTCAAAATAGTCTGCTGTCAAGGAAGAGATTCAAGGAAGCAGCGGTGTCCCAGCAGCCGTGGCTGGCCTCTGGGTGCTGGATCTCAGGTCAGGGAGTGGGATTTCTTTTCAAGTCCTCCAGAATAGTGAAAGTGAGACTTTCTTTCTGCCTCCCTCAGGGTTGGCTTTAGAATCAGGATATACTTGATGCCGGATGGGGGAATCAACAGCCCCAGTTCTGAGCCATGTGGAAGGCAGAAGCCTGAGAATCAAAGCTGACAGCGGGCTTCCCATGCTAACACTCTGAAGAGCTCCTGAGAGCAGGAACCAGGCCTTCTTTCCCCATGCACACCATAGAACAGTGCCTCGCTCTGTGCCACGCACAAACTCCCTAGTATTTACTGCAGCCTCTCTGAACCGACTTATCTTAGACTTTCTACTATCATAATAGGATGTCCTTTACCCTCCAAGTAGCTGGGGCTGACAAAGGACTTTTATGTCTCTGGCACAGGTTCTCGGGCATAAAAGAAGTAGACACTGTGGTCAATCCTTAGCTAAAGCTGTAAGGAGTATATACTCACTGGCACAAGCTCAGGACTGCCGTCGCTCCCTAACCATCACTACCACCACTTGCCTTTTTCTCCTGTGTATTTACTCACAAGACCACCCTGCCATACCCCCTTGCTCCTCATAAACATTTTCCTAGCTTCTGATCTCATCCCTTTCTATCTATGCCCTGACTACTGTTCAGAGGAAAATGCTAATTATCTCCATAGCATTTCTCTATTATTCTCAAATTCTCATCAAAGATATGTTAACCCATGCAGATTAGAGCTCTGAGCTTCTGCATAATTTTCTCTTCAGAGTACTGCTAAATTCAGTGAAATAAACATTCTTTTAACAACAACTATGTGTATTAGGTACAAAAGATGTAGAGGAAAAACAGGTATTTGGAACAAATAGGAATATGGAAAGGTCTCTGTCCTCAAGAAGCTTTAATAGTAGACATAAACAAACACAAAGAACATGGAAGAGGGAACAATTGATTCCCACTCAAAGTGTGCATATTATTAATCTCAATATTGACTCCTTTTTGCATTTCCTGGACCCTACAACAAAATGTACCGACCTTCTACTGTGAAACTTCCTAGTATTTACTGCGGCCTCTCTGAACAGACTTATCTTAGACTTTCTACTATCATAGGAGGGTGTCCTCTACCCTCCAAGTAGCTGGGGCTGAGATTTCATGTCTCTGGCACAGATTCTTGGACATGGGGGCACCTAATCTCCATTTCCTGAATTGACCAGAAATGCTCACGCATGCACATGCATGCCCTCACTCATACACACCAGAATGAAGACCCATTATTTGGGGAGATAATAATTATTCTTAATACATTGATGCCAAAATACTCCCCTGAACGCATCTCTCCTGAATTAGAGATGGTTTGTCCTCCTACTAGTTCAAAACAACTGCTTTGGCTATTTTTAATAAAGAAAATTGCAAAATCATTATTCAATTTCCTGATATAGCAGCACAAATAATTTGGGAAAAGTCCAAACAAATCACTACTTTAAGACATACAATGTATAAAAAATCTATAAAATGAAATTTTAGCTCTTTCTAGGCATTAAAAGTATTCAACAAAGTTATGATCAAATAGTAAAAATTGACTCTTTGAAAAGACAATAACTATAAATAGTCACCCGGTTTCTATAGCAATATTTAAGTTCATTAAAGAAAAGCCAATGATATTTATCATGTGTATTAATTAGGAAGGACTAAAATCTTGAAGTTGAGGCCAAATCCAGAATGTACACCACTGAAATCAATAAATGCATAATTTTCACCAAACTATATTCCTCTAAGGCACAGAATATGGAGAATTTCTGAAGTAAACATTCTATTATCAAAAGACATCTGATCCTTACCAAAGTAAACCTCTTTACTTGGCCCCATTTCCCACTGGGAATTGAGAGACTGGCATTCAATTTCCACACTCAAAATTCCTGTATCTCCAAACTATGCTAGTTATTTCCCCAAGGAGTTTGATAAACAAGGACGGCTGGATTAATTATGTTTCTTCTTAAAGTGGCTATGATTGTGGTAGGTCCAGAGGCCTTAATTAACAGGAGGAAGGAAGGGAGGGAGGGAGAGAGGGAGGGAGAAGGAAGGAAGGAAGGAAGGAAGGAAGGAAGGAAGGAAGGAAGGAAGGAAGGAAGGAAGGAAGGAAGGAAGGAAGGAAGGAAGGAAGGAAGGAAGGAAGGAAGCAGGGAAGGAAGCAGGGAAGGAAGCAGGGATGGAGGGAAAGAGGATGGATTCCATGCCATTCAATGGATGTGTTCTTGAAAATCTATCCTAGATTTTTTTATCCAAGATTTTTTAATTGACTATTTTATGTGTGTAGAAATGGTTTGCATTGTAATTGTACTTGATGATAAATCTCTTAGTACTTAGGTAAATCACCTACTGCTTTGCCTTCTGTGTAAATCAGGGTGTGATAGAGTACAGAATATGAGAGTTACACCTGAAGTGGTTAAGTCACGTTTCCATAACTGGGATAAAACTTTCATCTTTGTTGAATTTGGTCCTGAAGTTATTTCATAATATATCTTTCCTTTCTTTACTATTGATTTTAAGGATCAGATGGTTTAATTCTTGATTTGGTTCTGCACCACTAAAATCTTCTAGTCTCTGGTACGAAAGTAAAATTAAGTTCCATTTAAAGCTGTTGGGAGCCCTATCAAATACCCATTCACAGAGCCCAGCAAAGGGAAAACCTCAGTTAAGGCAGACCCCTGGAAATGGGGTATTATGGTTGAATTGTGTCCCCCAAAAAAGATATATTGAAACCCCCAGAACCTCAGAATATGACCTTATTTGGAAATAGGGTCACTGCAGATGTAATTAGTTAGGTTATGAGATGGTCATACTGGAGTAGGATGGACCATTAATCCAATATGATTGGTATCCTTATAGAAAGAAAAGAAACACAGACATAGAGATGCAGAAAGGAGAATGAGGGTGAAGACGGGTACACACAGGGAAAGGACAGTCATGTAAAGATGGAAGCTGAGGTAGGAGTGATACATCTGCAAGCCAAGTTAATAAGGATACTAGGAATTACAAGAAGCTAGAAGAGGCAAAAAAGAATTTATTTTCTAGAGCATCAGAGGGAGTATGGTCATGCCAACACCTTAATTTTTGGACTTCCAGCCTCCAGAATTGTGCTAGAATAAATTCCTGTTGTTTAAGTCCCCCAGTTTTTAGTACTTGGCTATGGCAGCCCTGGGGTGGGGGTGGGGGGTCACCTTTTACCCAGTACTGGGGCCCCAGTAGAAAGAGTGGACCCCTGAGAGGAACTTGGAGAAATTTTTGAATATAGAGAAAACAGCATCTCTCTGCGGAGAAAAGTTCTCCCATTTCAGAGACACATGTAGTGGGATAGTCGCATGGACCTGCCACAAAGCACATGCATGTACCCAATGAGAAAGCACAGATGTGATGCTGCCAGACAGAGAACATCAGATTTTAGTCAGGGAAACTGAAAGATATGTTAAAGGATTATAAATATCTTCCAAGTTACATTTAAAAAGGTAATTATACATTCCATTATTCCATTAATTCCTCCTCCCCAATATAAAAAAGGAAATGGAAGGAGACATGAAAAAGCAGGGTTTTTTCCATACCCCTCCTCACTTCAGGTCTTTCAAGTTACTAGTTAAGTTTGTTGGGAGAGGTTCATGGTAGGGTGAAGGAAAAATGAGAATAAAATCAAGTTTGAGAAGCCGCTTTGATCAAGATGGCAGAATACAATTCTTCTGTTCCACTACAGAAACTTTGAAAAAACAGCAAGAACCAGCAGAACACCTTTCTAAAAGATCTAGAGAACAGTTAAAGGATTGTAGCAATAGTGCAAGCCCTGAATCAAGAGAAAGGGCACTGAGAAGTGCCCTGGGTGGCTCCTCCCCATCTCGCCACGGCTCAGCACAGAGCTGGCTTTTACTTCCAGTGAGGATCCCTGGTCCAGCCATGAGGGAGCAGAGTAACCCACACGCACATACTGGGGGCATGTATGTCTAGCCCAACCTGTCTCATGGTGGCCTGAAGGACCCATTGCCCCAGACCTTGCCCTGCATGGAGAAGGAGCTCGGCAAGCTCTCCTACAGAAGGCTGTGGAAGAGCAGTCGAGTCGGGCTGCCTAGGGCAAGGGATTGCTGTAGGATATCAATTCCAGTGCCCAGGACCATATGGAAACTGTTTCCTAGGGCAGAGGGGGCATTCACATCCCTACAAAACATGGAAATTCCTAGGGCCACATGGTCATGCCTAAGATAAGACATATATGCAGAAAGGATCAGGGAGGCCCCTTAGCTTTGGCCTAGAGCTATGCTTTAAACTCATTATATGGGTAAACCCTGAAGGAGAGCACTCGCACAGGTCAATTTTCAATGACTGAAAGAAGTGTTTTGTTTTTCCCTTCTCCTTCTTCTTCCCCTCCCCCCCACCAAGGAAAGCTCTGTAATAACATTAGCTGGCTATAAGCTTAAGAAACAGATACTTCAGTGTCTAAATTCCAGTGATAACACATTAAAATATCAAAATGTCCCAGTTTTAACAAAAAGTTACAAAAGATTCAAGTAAGTTAGAAGCACTGTACCAGGCAAAGGAGAAGATTGGGAAATTCCAGGGAAGACTCTAAAAAATGATCCTAAATATACTCAGAGTGCTAAAGAAAAACAAGGACAAAGAACTAAAGGAAATCAGGAAAACGGATGCATTTAGTTGTTTTTATAACATAGAAATTATAAGTTATTTATGCTCCCATCTTTTCCAATAAAGATTTAGGCTTACTTTCAAAAACACATGAATAATCATGATAAGATGGAAGTAGGCAAGAAAACAAAATAAATGCAACCATGAAAACACAAACCAGAGCTAAGAAGGAGATGAATTCAAAATGTCAAACCTTGACATACATGCTATATAGTTATTCCAGGTAGACCAAAATGTGGTTCTATTCTAAGCCTTTGGGTAGCTACTGAGAAGGCAAAACCTGATCTTTCATACAAGTCCATTTCCTGTCCCTTCCATATCACCACTTAGACAACCCTGAAAGCATATATTCCTGAGTATGATCACCTTCCATATTTACCAGCTGTGTCACCTTGGACCAGTGACAAGAGCCCATCTCCTCACCTGCAGGGTGAAATAATGCACCTTTCACAAAGTTCCTGCAACGAGTTCCTGAGATGATGTACATTGCAGCTCCCACATTTTCCTGATTTAAAACAAGTACTCAAAACCTGTTACTTCCTACTCCTCCCCACTCCCTTTTTCATTCCTTTCCTTACCACTTCTGGTTCCAGTTTAGAGGGTGTTCTAGTTTGCCAGCTGCCAGAATGCAACACACCAGAGACGGATTGGCTTTTAATAAAAGGGGATTTATTTCCTTAGTTCTTCAGAGGAAAGGCAGCTAACTTTCATCTGAGGTTCTTTCTTACGTGGGAAGGCACAGGGTGATCTCTGCTGGCCTCCCCTCCAGGCCTCTGGGTTCCAACAACTTTTCCCGGGGTGATTCCTTTCTGCATCTCCAAAGGCCTGGGCTGAGCTGTGAATGCTGAGATGAGGTATGTTGAGCTGCTTGGGCTATGTTATGATGAGCTCTCTCATTTAAGCACCAGCCAATTAAGTCAAGCATCATTCATTGCAGCAGGCATGCCTCCTAGCCAACTGGAGATGTAAATCAGCAACAGATGAGGTTCACATACCATTGGCTCATGTCCACAGCAACAGAACTAGGTGCCTTCACCTGGCCAAGCTGACAATGAAACCTAACTACCACAGATGAAAATATAAATAGCTTCACAAATATTTTCATTCCTTTCGGCTTTTATTAAAGAATGGAATGAAGGATATTAGATCACGTTATTTTAAGAAAAAAATTGTCATGTTTGGAGGACAGCAAGATAGTAGGAACACCCCATAGATTTCCATTTTTATATCTTTTCTGAGTGATTAGTTTTGTCAGCCTGGAACACAGAGAGGCAGCCTTAAGCCCATCAAGAGGAAAGCACTTTGTGCCTTGATTTCCTCATCTGAAAAAATGGCAATTGGTCTAATTGCCAAATAATATTTTTATAAGGATTAGATGAGTTATAAAATGTGAAATATTTAGAGAAAATATATAAGCAGATCATAGTAAAACTCTTATTTCTCCTATCTAATGCTTCATCCAGTGAGAAACTAAATTTAAAATAATGAAGAAGTTCACACAAGCCTCAAACTCCTCACTCACTCCTCTGCTAACCCCAGCCAAAAAAGTTATCACCCATTCTTGAATGAGGATTTTGTTTACTCTTCAGGAGGATATTGCTCTGTTGGAGCAAGGGCAATAATTCATACACATTCGATATTAGCATTTCTAAAATCCTCAGAGTTAGAATCAGGGAATTTATTGCCGCTTTAGGCAATGCTGAAGCTGCCCCACAGCAATAATTGATGCTTCTGGAAGCACACACAGAAAAAATCATCTAAATTCTTTCAAGTACTTTTCTTCAAATTTATGAAATATTGATAGGAAAATATAAATAGGTATTAATTTTGTTTTAGTAAAGATTAGGTCTGGTGAAGACAGAGCATAATTTATTTCCAGCCCACAGGATTAACACTGGAGTTGCCACAGATTCCATATTAATGAGCAGAGAAGTGTTTCTTCAGCCTCTGAACGCTAGGCTTCTCCTGCAGGAAATAAGCACTAAGCTTAATGAGCTTAGAGGCCTCAACTCCTAGAGAGTTACCCTGCCCACAAAACCATGGTCCAGAGATACCATGTGGTCCTGTTTCTACCATTTTCCTAATGCCTGTCTCTATCGATCAGAGACTGCATTTGATTGTGATTTCAGAAAATCCAGAGATAGGGCTTAAACAAGAAGTCCTGGAAGTGGTTGCCAGTGTTGATTCATCAGCCAAAGGATATTAGGGCAATTCCTTCTGTAATTCTTTTAGCCTACTGTCATGATCGTTTCATTGCTGCTAGAGCACCAGCTATCACATCTCTATCCCAGGCAAGAAAAAAGAGGCAGGGGTATAACATAAAGGCAGGTGATACTGTCCATTGTGTGAAGAGAGCAAAGCTGTTTCCAGAAATCCTAAGCAAGACTTCCTATTTATGTTTCACTGGTCAGAACAGTGTTAAATGGCCGCCTCTAGCTTCAAGGCAGTCTGAAAATGTAAGCTTTTAGCTTTGCAGTTTCTATAAATGGAGGCAAGCCTAAGTGGGTTGGAATGGGCACTGAGAGCACTAACACACAATGTCTTGACCACAAGCTCTTGGCGTTGGCACATGAATACGATAATCAGAACTGATTCTTGCCCCGCTGGAATTTAGAAGAGGGTGCTTTGGTGATGACCAGAAGCACCTCTGGCAGACCCAAATTAAGGCTCCCCAAATGAAACTATAAGTCTGGTCAGTAATATAGATTATAAACTTGACTGAAAGCAAATACATATAAATATATATATACTAAATAGAATAAAACCTTTTATGTTGGCCACCTCAGAATCCCAAAACCTCCTATCCACCCCCCTCCTCACACAAACACATACACACACCAAATGCATGTCCCATTAACAATATAAAGGAAATGCAAGTGGAGGAAACTGACAGAGAGCTCACACCCCAACCTTGCACATGTGTGCATATAGGGGAAGGAATTGAGGGCATATATGGGGAAGAAGAAACATAAATCTCTGCTCCAGAATGTGCATCCAAGACATAAGAGAAAGAAGCACCCTGGCCCAGCAGCATACATGGGGCCTTTTTTCCATCCTCAGGCTTCAACATAGCGTCCGCTGCCTCCCATCTAGGGCCAACTGACATTTGACAAGGCTGCCAGGTCCTCTCAACTGGGACAGAACCGTCTCTTCATCAAATGGTACTGGGAGAACTGGATATCCATATCCAAAAGAATGAAAGAAGAGCCTTCTCTCACAACTTATACAAAAATTAAGTCAAAGGGGATCAAATACCTAGATATAAGAACCAGGACCATAATTCCCTACAGGAGGATGTAGGGAAGCATCTTCAAGATCCTATAGTAGGCAATGGTTTCTCAGACTTTATACACAAAGCACAAGGAATGAAAGAAAAAAAATAGATAAATGTGACTCCTCAAAATTAAAAACTTTTGTGCCTCAAATGACTTTATCATGAAAAGGAAAAGACAACATATTCAATAGGAGAAAAGATTTGGAAACTGCATATCTGTTAAGGGTTTAATATCCAGAATATACGAGGAAATCCTACAACTCAACAATAGAAGGACAAAAAAAAAAAATTAAAAAATGGTAAAATACTTGACTAGACATCTCTCCAAAGAGATATACAAATGGGTAGTAAAAAAGCACATGAAAAAATGCTCAACATCCTTAGCTATTTGGGAAGTGAAATTAAAACTATAGTGAGATATCATTTTACATCCACTAGAATGGCTACTATTAAAAAAAGAAGAAGAAAACTACAACTTTCGAAGAGGATGTGGAGAAATAGGAACCCTCATTCATTGCTCGTGGGAATATAAAATGGTGCAGCTGGTATGGAAGACAGTTTGGCAGTTCCTCTGGAAGCTAAGTATAGAACTGCCATGTGATCCAGCAATCTCGCTACTAGATATATACCCAGAAGATTGAAAGCAGGGATGTGAACAGGTATTTGCACATTGATGTGCACAGCAGCGTTATTCACAGTAGCCATAAGATGGAAGCAACCCAAGTGTCCATCAGCCAATGGCTGGCTAAACAAAATGTGGTCTATATATCCATGGGATATTAATCAGCCATCAAAAGGAATGAAGCCCTAATGCATGCATGGATGAATCTTCAGGACATCACACTGAGTGAAATAAGCCAGACACAAAAGGACAAATATTATATGACTGCACTGATATGAACTAAATATAATAAGGAAATTCATAGAGTCAGAATCTATAGTATAGGTTACCAGGGGATAGTTTGGGTTTTGAGAATGGTGAGTTAATGTACAGAATTTCTCTCTAGGTTTACTGTAAAGATTTGGAAATGGATGGTAACCCAATATTGTGAGTGTAATTTACAGCACTGAATTATACAGGTGGATGTAGTTAAAAGAGGAAACTCTAGATTGTTTATATTGCTAGAATAAAAATTAGAAGACAAAACAGGACCATATAACATAGAGAACCCTATAATAGATGATGGACTTACAGTTAACAGTACAAGTATATGGATGGTCTTTTATGAATGATAACAAATGAACAACACGAATACAAGGCGTTAATGATAAGGTGGTATACCAGAAAAAATACACCTACTGTAAACTATGGGCGATAGTTAATAGTATTATTTTAATAATCTTTCGTCAATTGCAACAAAGGTGACTACTGTTAAAAAATATAATGCAATTATAAAAAAGTGCTGCCATCAGTTGTAGCAAATGTTCCACACCAATACAAGGAGTTGATGGTGGGGTGATGTACGGGAATCCTGCATTTTATGCATGACTCTTCTGTAAACCCACAACTTCTCTAATTACACATCAAAACAAAACATAAAGTTTTGGCAGTTGGTATATAGCAGAGATGGCTCAAGCACAGGTGAAGGAAGTAGTGTCCATATAGATGGAGTTGAAAGAATATGTGTGTATATGATTTTTCAAAATGTATTTATCCTTTGGTGCCCTAAAATTTTACCATTAGAGATTCAGTCCTTTGGCATGCATATTACTCTCTTCCTTCAGTTAATATGTATCTATGTCTAAGAAGGCATGAGTGTACTAAGAGTGAAATAGAAATGGAGGTGAAATGCAGCAAATAGTCTTCCCCAAGGCTTTGCCCGAGGGTGTTTTTTAATTGTTTCATTTTTCATTAATGAAAGTACTTACAATAAAAATCTAGTAAAGGCTTCTATAAAATATTTTTAAATGAGAAAAATTGAGCATTCACAATGATATTTGATTAGCATTTTCATTACCAGTTTCCTTTATCCTTGTCTACAAATGTCAGCATATAAACTGGGCCTGTTTGGTTTTGCTTTCTTACATAGCTTCATGTTTTAAGCCCAGAAAATCTGGCTATTAGAAATTTATTTTTAAATGGATTAAGTGCTCTCCCAGGAGCAATCTTTAAACTTTTCCATCTATATTTTGATAAAATTTCACACGAAGTCAATAACAAATTAGAACATAAATATTTAAGCAGCTGAAAGATAAAATGACAGCTCCTCTCTTTCCCTCTTTTTTGTGTTGCTGGGGGTATGCCAAGCAAAGAGGAATTAACCGTCTCCGGGAGTACGTCAAACGTCTTTGCTTGTGCAAACAAGAAAATCCAAGCAAATGGCCACTACACCAAGAAGAGGCAGGTGTCACCTTGGCCTTGATGTCTTTGACTACAGGAATCCCTGATGCTCGCACGCAGCTTCTCTTCATCTTCTTCCTGGAAGTTTGTGTGCCGGAGAAGCATACGAGTAATCTCCCCACTGGGCCTGTGCGCCTGGGGAAGGCATGCTGTGAGAACTTTGCTGCTGCTGTTGTCAATGTATGGGAGGCTGTATTTTCGAAGAACACATAAAGAAGGAAAGCGCTCTTCACTTCCAAAGCAAATCAGACAGAAATGAGGGGCAGGCAGGCTATGCCCTGTCCAAAGAAAAAAGAAACGGTGAAGTGACAACAAAGCAAAAATATGCTAATGTATGTAGATTATTTTTGACAGTGATGAACTTAAACAAATACCAGTCCCACCCCCACCCCCAGCTTCTCATTTGCTAAAAATCTGTTTACTGTGATCACCTGGGCATGGAGAGTGTCTATCAAAGAATGAATCTTATCTATTCTATGTGCTGATACAATCTCACGCCAGGGAGGATTTTTCTCAGGCTTTCATGGTAATTTTAGATATTTGATTGTAAATCAGAATGTTTGTTCTACCTAATGAACAAAAGCACTGGATTAGTCATAGCTGGTATTAAAAGTTGTTTTTGTTTACAGCACGGTTTAGACTTTAATGTTCTCTGAGTACTCGGAGAGCATTCTCAAATGTCATATTTGTATCACGCAAATAGTTCCCACTTTGAGCGAGCTGAAAACTAACAAATTAAGTCTCTGCCTGGCCTTAGCTAAGTGGAGCGAGCGTCTCCATGCTGTGTTCTGCCTAATAGGCAAAGATCAAGGACCAGGCCGGAAGGCTGCACTTCATTTAGAGTCACTTCCATTTCATTAAGGACAGGAGACAGCATTTGGTGTCATTCCATTAAAAGTGTCCTTTCAGAGGTGACTTATTGATGTCCTCATCCCACTGAAGGATCATAGCACAAGGGATGTAGGGTGGGGGTGCCCAGCCAATCTCCATCACCACGAGAAGGCAAGAGGACTAGAATGCATTCATTCATCCGTTCATTCATTCATTCAGCAAATACTGATCAAGTACGTGCCATGCACCGTGTCTGGTATTGTAGATAGCACAAAGAGCAAGAGACACACGTTCCTCGGCCATCTCTTCTCCACACACCTGTGCGTACACTCAAACTTTGAGCATAAATGAATGTAACGCGACAGTTTCTAGATCCACCCGACAATTATCGGGGAAGAAGGGAGCTGGCCTCTACATCAAGGAAACCAAGATGCAAGCACCAAGAGGAGAAACAGGACCACGTCTCTGCAGCTAGCGGAGTGGAAGGAGAGTCAGCAAGATTATACACTCAAAAAGGCGTTTAGCGGTCAAGTCAGAACTGGACATGACACTTTCTACTCCTCATCAGCGGTTTCTACACCATCCCACGGGTTCTCCGCGTCACCATCCCAGCTACCTCAGAGATAGAGAAAAATCTGATTTTTTAATGATGGCAGCACAGATTCAATCACGATGTAGTTAATGATAAAAGCAGAACTTCAATACATGCATACTTTAAATAACACATTAGGCTTATCACTGATGATATCTTTAATTATGCCCAGGCAAAACCGAAGACAGTCTAATGGGAAATACGGATTACTTGTTAAAATTATTAACAGAGTTAATGTGCTTACATTTGTCTATGTGTACTGGCATCAGCTCAACTATTTGACTGCAATGACAATATGTGTAAAGATCAATTAAAAGTCATAGAGATGAGATATTGGATTTCCAGACCCTAATAGGATTTCATCTGCACTTGCTATATTATGTTATACAATTATAATTGAGCTTCCATCAAGTCATGGTATCTGTCACCTCACCAATTTATTTTCCAGGCACTAATGAAAATTTTATTTCCTGTTGAGAATGCTTTTAAATGCACAACCCTGAGGAAGGGCGGCGGCACAGGGGAGGGGAATTGGCTTCTATTTACTTAGAAACCTAAGTAAAAACTTGGACATAAGTAAAATGAATTTGACAGCTTTAGTGGGGTCCTTAGTAGCCATTTGTTCATATTATAAAGAACACGTAAATGCTCTCAAAAGGAATTGTAAACAGCACATATAATTCATGCTTACTTTGAGCCCTAACATCAGATTGATTCTTGCCTCTTTATTTGTTAGGCAGGCGAGCTAGTGGCAGAGTTGATGTAATATTTTTCTTGCGAATTTTCCTTAATTTTTTTTCCCCAAACTGAAATCATGCATTGCATTATAAAACAAACTTCTCTAAGAAAGGATTTACTGAGGTAGTTTTTGCTTGATGAAATGTGGATTCTCATTCCAGTTTTGTTTAGAGACCAAAGACAGTTTCAAGAGACCATAGTGTAATGCATCTATAAAAATGGCAAATGTCTGGAATGACAAAACAAGGGTATTCTGGAAAGACTCAAAGCTCCTAAAACAATCGCCTTGCCCCCCTCCTCAGACTGGCTTGGGATGGTATGGCCACAAGTGAGAAATAGACACCTCCCCTGGTGAGTAGGGGGGGAGCTCCCCAGAATCATTCATTCACAGGCAAACAGAAGGGACAGTAGCGATCACGTAATGTTGCTCACAACTGGAAACCGAACGTGACAGCTGTCTGGCCCAATCTGCTGGCACATACCCAGGATGAGGAGCTCGTGTCACTGAAACGATTACAGGTAAACTGCTAGAAGGTTCTTCTTTGGCATCCTGACTCCTGCCTCCCTCTAACTTTGGTTCTGCCTCTGAAGCTCCCAATTTCAGCTGTGTTCAAGAAGCACTAAGCACGCGCCCACCTGCCTGCACCCACACAGGTGTCAGCTGCCTGCAGCCCAACTCCTCTTCCTCACCCTGGGTTCCTGGTGGAGAATAACTGGATAGAGAAACACTCTCGGGTCTCTCACATCTCTGAGATGCAATGCCTGTGTTTATAGAACTGGTTTACTTAGCTTACTTTGGGTGTCATTATCACATGTTTAATTGATGGGCTCTTATCTGGCCACCCTTTCAGAGGGAGGCAATAAAATCCATCAAAACATTTTTAAAGCTGTGCTATGCTAAATAGTGAAAATACCTCTCATGTCTCCACTCTACTGCTCCAGGCCACACAGCCTCAATCCCCTTAACGTTTCTTCATGGGCACAAGTTCTTGAAGGTCCCCCTTAGTCCCCTCTCACACCACGCTCTCACCACACCATGCTGATCAGACCCACCAAGCATCTCCTTCTCCTAGCCCCAGATGGACCAGGCCACCATCATCCCCCTGGCTACTGCAACAGCTTCCTTGGGAGTCTCTCTGCCTCCACCCTCACTCCAATGACCATTTTAGATTGTCACCAGAGTGCTCTTTCCAAAATGCAAATCTCACCCTGCCACACACTTATGGTGGAAGCTCTCAATAGCTCCCTACTGCTCTGAGCTTGAAGTCCAAATCCTTTTATCATCCCTAACATCAACTGTTAATAATCTGACCTCTCCTTACCTCTCCTTTCTCATCTCTCCAATCAGCCCCTTGGAAATATTAGCCCCAAAAAAGGTCTTTCAATTTCTCAACTACTCCAGGCCTTTGCACATGCTGTTTCCTTGCTCCAAAGTCTACCCCCCACCCCCGCCCCAGCTCAGCTCCATAGCTGGCTAACTGCCACTTGTGCTTCAAGTCTTAGCTTAGATGATGTTTCCTCAAGGATGTGTTCCCTGGCCCACAGGCACCCCAGCCATGCACAAGCATTGCACAATTTTGGTAATTACATCACCTCTCTTTCTCACTGATCATTCGCTCTCTGAAGGCAAAGCCTTTTTTTCCTGTTGAACTCTCAGAGCCTAGCACCGTGCCAGGTACACAGTACACACTTAATACCTTCTAGGAAGGAAGGCAAGAAAGAAGGGAAGGAAAATGTCCCGTGCGATTTAAAACCCATCACCCGGGACAAAGCAAGAATTGCAGATGGAATCTGACAAGGAAAAGTGAGCAAGCCGGGCCACTCTCCCCCTGGATCTGAGGGCACAGGCTCCAGAAGATACCAAGTTCTGAGGAAATGCCATTCACTCACTTGGCAGATATTTATTAGACATCATACTAGACAAATATTTCAAATTATATGCACAGTTAAGAATTGCTATTTAAAGTCAATTCCTGAATCGAAGGTCGAGGTTCAGATGGCAATGCCAGCTTCACGTGTGTGGCGCTGGGGGTGTTACTTAGCTTTATCTGGACCTCCCTTCTCTCACCTGTGAAATGGCATTAATGAAAAGAGCTTTCAAACAGTCGTGATGTTTAAATTAACTCCTGTGTGCCCAGCACTAGGCTGGGGCCTGGCTCACAGTGTTTGATTTTGGCACTAGAGAGCGTCTTGCACAGGAGTCCTCGCTATATAGCAGATATTTTCTTTTGAGCTCAGTATCACTAACTTGAAATACCAAATACAGTGCCTGACTCATAGCCTGCACTCAATAAATTATATCTACCATCACTGTTTTCCTATTTTGATTTGCATTATATTAAAAATCATTTTCTCTATTCATATATGATTAAAAATTTAGAATATCTAAATGACTATTATGTGGTAACATTTTATTCTAATCTCTATACTAATATGTTTATTTAGTTAGCATAAGTGTAAGTTGAGCCGGTATTACTGTCTCACTTAGTCCCTGGAAGGGTTTTCTGAGACGGGATCAGGAGGGATTATCATTCTCATTTTGTAACCTAGATTCAAACCTTGAGGGCCTCTAGACCCTACCATGAAGAGTGGCTGCAGAGTCTCTATTCCTTACGCTCCAAGTCAAGGTGTGGGAGTCATGGTGCGCCCCAGAGGCTGCCCAGAGTGCTTAGGGGTCCTCACGCCCACCCTGAGACACAGGCACTGGGATCCCCATTTCACAGCCAGGAAGCTGGGTGGCCGCCCAAGGTGCCCCCCACCCAGCCCAGGCCAACTGCTGACCTGTGCTCTCAGCCCCGTCCCTCCGCAGCAGCTCCTCAGCCACCTGAGCAGCGGTCCCCGGAGGGGGGGAGCTCCTTTTACAAGCACACCCCGGCCCCCCACCCCAGGAGCCAGAGGCCCAGCTCAGTTCTAAAGTGCCATCCTGAAATGCAATTTTACAAAGCTTCTCGGAGACCCTGAGGCAGTGTTAGGACACCTCTGGGCTCCCCTTCAACATGATGAGGCTGCTCCTATGGCTCTCAAGTGTCCCAAGGACAGAGGGCAATGCTGAGACACTCCGCCGTCCTCCCCGGGGTGCCCATAGCTGACTGTGGCCACTTCCTATATCTTTATTGAATTTCAATTCTTTAACATTGAATTGTCAGCAAGAATTCAAGTGTTATCTATTGAATTTCCACAAAGCTCAATTCCTCTCTCAGGCACTGTTTATTTAGGTTCAGTTTATCTTTCTCTCTCTTTTGCTCTATTAGGCAAAGCATCTTCAAAAAAGAAACTTGGAGTGCTGTTTGCCTTGGGAGCTCTACTCCAAGGTATGGATACAGGGGTGCGATTTCAGTGGTTGCTAGAAACATCACAATCTACCCAATTCATGGAGTGGGCGGACATAGTGCTCACCGTATGTCTATGGTCAACTTTAAATGCTTAGGGCCAGGAGGCGCAAGGGTAGTTGAGGGGTAGAATTCTCCCCTGCCACGTGGGATCCAGGGTTTGATTCCCCGCCCATGCACTTCCCAAAAACAAGCAAACAAGCAAAGAGAGAAAGAAAAAGCAAACAAATAAATAAATTCAACAAATGGGGCAGCAATAATAAGATACTTACATGGAAAAAGAATGGAATGTGACCCCAGGCATACTTGGGGTGACATGGATCCATTCCGTGGAAACTGCCCTCTGGCCTCCAATGACTTGGGCAGAATGGGGGCTAGTGCTGTGAGAGATTGAATAACAGCATGGTTAGGATTGTAGTTTAAACCTATAAACCACAAATGCATGTCTGACCAGAAATAAAAAGGATATGAGTGTTGCGTGCTCCTGTGAGGAAGCTTCCAGGGAGGCATGTGGGAAAAGCGTCTAGCCCCGAGTGCAGAGCTTTGCAATTCAAACGGCTTGTGACTTAGCTTCCCTTATATAACACGGGCAGCTTTTCATTATGTTTATTTGATGCAGTGTTATTGAGGCAATATTTTATATGAATAATTCATCTCTGCTCCAACTTTATCGAGCAAAGTCAAAAGCAGAATCCTAAATTTCAAAACAGATCAAAGAGTTCCTTAAATAAAATGGAAATGCCTCGAGTTGTCCGCTTTCTGAATCTCCCCGTCTTGTCTATGCATTAAGCAAGCACTTACTATGAGAGCTTGGGTACCGAAGTTATTAAATGTTCACAGGTCTCCCTGAGTTTTCTTCGGCAAAGATGAATTTTAGTGCTCCAGTTTCACACCATTTCCTCTTGTTCTTATCCTGAAATTGAGTTTTATGGGAGCAAATCACATCCAAGTAATTTTTTGCATGTTTTTAACGTTGGCCGCGCATGCCTGTGACTTCCTGAGACTGTCTTGGCCCTGATTTCCTTCGTTCCACTGGGCAACCTGATGAACCCCGCAGGGGCTGGGGTGAAGAAATGCAGCAATTACATTTGGATGCTCAAGACTGCCAGCTGCCTTGGGCTGCTCACCACAGCCTCTCCATTGTGGTTCTCCTCCTTTCAGATCTTACCAATTCATGCAAGAAAGTTGCCCTTCAAAATGATTGACATACAAAGAATTGCCCTGGCTTCCTCCAGCCACAGGAGCTTCAAACAAGAGTGGAGTCGTCAGACAGAAACATCGAAGGGAAAAAAAGAGTATTCAGAATCACTGAATCATACCTAAACACATTTTTTTTTTAATGTTTTTAGGCTGATGGGAGAAAAATAAGAATAACTAGAATAGCTCTAAAGCCATCAAAGAATGTCCACTTCACAGACGGCCGTGTGGGGAAGGGTCTCGGAGGCAGTAATTTAGCAGCTTCCTCCTCCAGGAAGGCCATCTCTCCTGGCTGGGCAGCGGGGCATTTGGGAGAGAGCGTGGTGGAGAGGTGGGATTACAAGCACAGGAGGCAGAAAATCCTGGGTTCAAATCCTAACTTGGAAAAATTTTAAATCAATAAATAAAAATCCTCACTTGGGTACTCACCAACCTAGAGACCTTGGGCAGCTTCCTAAATATTTCTGGATCCCTGTGATAGAGGGATATTGCTACCTACTTTATAAGATTCTGTTGTAAAAACATAAGTTTATGCTCATAGAGCGCCGAGTACGTAATAGGGAATGGTAACTCTTATTCGGTAACCCGGATGAAGAGTTTACTTGTCAGGTGTGTGTAAAGCTATTTCTTCTAGCGTTGTCCAATGTCATCTGATTGCCTTTAATACTGCACATTGAATAAAAATACCTACTCCGACAATGTATTCCTTTAGTCCCTTGAGCTCTGTGGAGATAACTGTCTAATTCTCCATCCAACAGCCAATAGACATCCCTGCTGCCTCTAGGAAGAGCCTGCGAGCCTTGAAATGTCACATACTCATTTTCCCAGCATCCCATGTGGGTACGTCAAGTCATGCTATTCTAGCCAATGAAGCATAAACATAAGTTGCTGGGGACCGTGAGAAGGAGTTCCTCCCCTGATAAATGAAAGGAATGTGAGATAAGAACCAGTTTCCATTTCCCACCCTTTCCATCACTCAAGAATATCCTTCAAGCAGCTTCAGCCATCTTCAATCTTGAGGAAAAGCCAACAAATTACAGATTCTGACCTTATTCACTCATGTTGTTGAGCAACTGACATAACCCTGAAATGATCTAGCATTAGGACTTCTTGTTATGTGGGATAATAAAATGCTTTTATTATTTCAACCACTCAGTATTTAGAACTGAACAAATACAGTCCTTGTCTCCTTGTCATTCCCACAGTATCGAAAGACTCTTTCCATTTCATACTTGATTAGGAATATGTAAATGTTATCCAACATGGACTCATCTTTGTAAATAGCAATACTTAACTCTCAGAGAGGTTGAGCAACTCATTCAAAGTCACACAGCCAGGAAGGAGCAGTCTGGCTGCCTCAAAGGCCAATCTTTCCAGCGCCCTATTGTTGCTGCACAGTAGCCATTAGCCAATCTGATAACAAATACCTTACATAGATGAAGTTCCTCTTCTATCTTTCCTTTTACTTTATTTTCTGAGCTTCATAATCTCCCAACTCCTAAACTTTGATCTCTCTAAGGACTCCTTCCTTTTCCTCCTTCCCATCAAAACTTTCCTGTTCTGAGTTCCAATTCCCTTAGGAAGCCAATATCATCTACAAGCCTAAAGCTAGATAATCCATTCAGGGCTTTGCTTTAATGGCTTACTGGTTTAGAGAATGCCTTCGTGATAGCTTTCACACCCCAGTGGACCAGAAGCTGAGATGTTCCTTTCACATCACAGGGTAGGTACTCTTCTCTCATACAATGGGCTGGTTCTGCAAAAAAAAGGTAACTGGGGTCTGGGGCAGGTTTATAATTCATTGACTCCTTAAGCATGTATTTATTTAGTGCCTCACTTGTTCTGCGCCAGGCAGGGGCTGTGCGGTAGGAATACCAAAACAATCAAATCCTCTCCTTTCCACAAAGCTTAAATTCTAGTGGGTGTGAGATAATTAACAAAGAAAAGTGTAATATTCCAGGTGGTGAAAGAAAGTCTGTAAAGAAAAATTAAGAGAAGAAGGTAGATCGGTGGGGGTGGGGTACCTCACCAGGGTGCTGTATAAAGCCAGGATGTAAATGTCAACGCGACCACACCAAAGTGCAGCTCGACGTGTGCTGGAAGTCAGGATGGGAGAAGAAAGAGAAAGGAGACCATACGGACCATACCCTCTTCTTACAACGTGGAGCGTCATGAAGTACTGCTAAAACTTGATGGAATAACGAAAAAAAGGCATTTAACTATATTAAGGTCATAATGGTGAGAGTCGCAAAACTAAAAGTCCTGGGTAGAGAGACGGGAGGAAGAGGAGGAGTATAAGTGGGCTAAATCTTCATTTTTCATTTCTGGGAGACAGGAGAAGCCGCTTAATTTGACAAATAGGTTTTACCTCCCCTACTAACTCCCACTGGCGGTGGGTGCCTGCCTGAGGCTCTCCTGAGCAGAGCTCTGCACACAAGACTCAGCTTATCAAAAAAATGTGTTGTGATCAGTCAGAGCTGTGTGTCATGAGTGCAGAAAGGATAATGACAGTGTAGAGACCAAGAATTGTCATCTTCGCTTGGAGTGATACTGGACCTTACGGCTAAGGAACGGGTGAGGGTAAGGAGAAGGCAATGGAGGCAGGAATTAACGGATTATATCAGGATGTAGAATGAGAAGTACAACGGTGAGGGGCTTAGTGATAGGGTGTCTTCTTATGTCATACTTTCAGTTTGGATAGACAATATTCTGAAACGTACCATGGAGATAAGCTTAGAGAAGAACGACGTAATAGGGTTAGCTTTCTATCTCTAATGGAAGAGTTAGGTTTCTTGGGTTTCAAATCTGGCATCCCCAAGTCTAACAGAAGAATTTAAGCAATGGAGTTTCCAAGACACGTGCCTTCCTCAGCTGGATTGTATCCAGTGACTCATTTCAAGTCGACAAAATGTATTTTGGGCGTAGGAAAACTTCAGTTGGGAAAACTTATCCGTTGGTCCAATAAAAGCCCTCCCTGCTGAACCAATTACCTAAACAGAGGAAGTCGAGATACCAGGCCCCCAGCTGGCTCATCACGCCAAATCCTGGGAACACAAACAAAGCTTGAAATCTTGTCTCTAATTAAACCATGCGGCGCCTGGTGACCCTGCCGGCCTCCTGCGCAGCCACAAGCCATGGGAAACCCTGCGCGGCCTCCCTGGGTGGCTAATGTCGCTAATAAAGACACAACCCCCAGCCCGCGTCTGTGCACCCCAGGACTGACATCAAACGAAGAGGACCAGACACTTGCAGTGACCAGAAGGGCAGTTAGAGAACAGCCGCAGCGGCGGGTCCCTCACTCACTTTCCTCCCTTCCCACCTTCCCCAGAAGCAGCATCCAGAGAGGCGAGGCCCGCCAAGACCAACAGGCCAGCGCTCTCGGTCACTGCCTGGCTCTGAGGCCTTTGTTTAGTCATTCAACACATGCTGGTGGATGCCCAGGCACCCACTCCAGAAATCACACCCTGGGCTCGGCCAGGACTCAGCACCCCTCACGCTGCAGCGTTACTTCCGACAGGTCTGGGTGGCCTCCCAGGTGGCCAGGCAGCCAGCCCGGGTCCCACTGGCCGCATGGAATGACTAGACCAGCCCCGCCCCCAAACACCTCTCCCACCAGGTCCAGGAACCCTGGAATTCTAAAATTAGAGCATTATGCCTGCAATGCACCTAGAGGCAGACTCAGCACAGGTGTCAGCGACTAATACCCGAGGGTGACATGTTTCCAGAGAATAGTCTATTGTGGTCCAAGAACTGTACCTTAAATAGACCCTATAATCTTTAAAATATTCCTGCAGGGTGTAACCATTCAAAATACATGTTTTATTTTTGAGAACCTTCTTTGTACAGGGCAGAGCGCTCAGCTGCTGAGCAGGCAGGTGGAGAGTGGTCCAGGGTTCGGTAGGTGGGGTTAAATGGGTGGTCCTGAGAACGGTCTAGTAGGAGCGAGTTGTGGGAGGAACATACATAAAAACATGCAATCAGGGGGCAGCAAGGTCATTGCCATGGCAAAGGCACAAAGTAGTATGCTTGCGATTCAAATGTGCTGAAGAGCACAAGGCATCTCCTAGGCTGCGGCCTAGCTGGCCCTCAGCACATATTTATTGAGCACAAAGGGACCCACTCATACTGGAGACTATGCTAGACTGAGCACCTTAAGGTAAAAAAAGATCAGGGTATGTGTGGGAAAACTAGGGATGGCGATAAAGCAGGGGCATTTGTAGGGACCCATAATCAATCCAGTTAGGATGGGACGCATGAAAGGGAGAAATGAGGTATGAAATTAGAAAGCTCAAGTGGGCCCAAGCACAGAAGGTTTTGTATGTCACACTCGAGAGTGTAGATCTTATTATACAGACAGTAGGGAGCCATTGCAGGTTTTAGAGCTGGAAGTTAATGTGTTCAGAACTCTGCTTTATAAAGACTAACCTGACAACCATATATGCAAGCAATTAAACTAAAGCTAAATAAGGTAGGAGACCAGCTAGGGAATTACTGAGTACTCTAGCGGAGAGGAAATAAGGGCATGAGCTGGGACACTTAACAGTAGAAAGAGAAAGTGGGAAATAAATGACAGTGTTATTGGAGGAGCAGAAATTGGCAACATGAGCTCCTTGAACCAAAATCCTGGGTCTTATTCTTACCGAGGAGATTGTACCATACCTGGCAGAGAGCAGGCACAGGATAAATGCCAGAGGGAGGATACATGAATGGATGGAGATCGCAGGAGGAATGTAGATGACTGCTGTCTGGGGTGCAGATGTGGTGAAACATCTCTGAACAGGTTCGAGGAAATGGAACACCGTGTACCTGTGCTATTGACTGAAGGAGATGGCAGATCAGACGATATCTAGATAACAGGATTCAGCAGGAGAGGGGCAGAAGTAGGAAAGAGAAGAGAAAGGGGCTGTGCTAGGCTGCCTCCCAGATCAGGCGTGCAGCCTTGGTTTTGGGGGGTGGCTGATACGTCTGCCAACTATCAGGAGAAAAGAAAGCCAGGACCCATGGCGTTAGGACAAGTCCTGGCATGAAGCACTGGTTACAAATGCGGGCTCTGTAGTCAGAGAGAATTTTAGCAGGTCTGTGCAGGAATTCTGCTTATGCCACTTCCCAGCCATGAATACACGGCTAGAGTTCTCTGGGTCCTGACTTCTTCATTGTAAACAGAGGTGATCTGCGAGGGGGTTGTTCAGAGGAGCTGTGGGGAGGGAGCTGCCCGGTGTGGCGATGAGGCTAGGCTTGGAAGCTAAAGGGGAGCAGAAATGACATATGCTCATGCCTGTTCTGCTGGGGTTTTAGCCCCTACACTCGCTCCTCCCCCTCCAGCAGCAGGAGGTGGGGAGGGGCCGAGCACTGCGGGAACAGGAGCCTCTACGTGGTTTCTCTGTTGTGGCAGGAGGCAGGACAGAGCAAACCCAGACAAGAGACATCGCAGACAGAGCAATTAGCACTGCATCTACTCACAGTAAGTATGCGATACACATAAGCTAGAATAAAAAGAAAGAAACAGGGCCTGTGGGGCCAGCAGAGAGGGGCTCCCAGCCACCAGGGAGCTCTGAGATCTGTGGGGTCCCACTTATTATTTCTTTTCTTTGTGGCCTGAAGCACAGGCCTCTACCTATAGGAGCCAGGATGCCTTTGAGAATCTAAAAAAGAGGGACATCCTCAAAAAAAATAAGCCAAGGCAATGTGAGCAAGTTGACAGAGCTCCTAAATCCTGGCCTTGCACAACCAGCCCTCAGCACACACACACACACACGTGCACACACACACGTGCGCACACACGCATGCACACACATGCACACACACGCACACACACGCCCATCTTCTCCCCCCATCAACCACATTTTCTGGCATCTGTAAATCGATGCTTGAACATCTGTAGGCGTCCCCAGGTGTCAGGTCCCACCTGCACATCAGCTGTTTCTACCCCATTCCGACCCCAGCCAGCTGAGGGAGATCACTTTCAAGCACAGGCAGCCAACCGCAGCTTGGCTCCCCTCCTCCCCTGTGCCCCCATGCACCACAGGGTCTGCAGTGGAGACAGTTTCTCGGCCCACTTTCTCTCCCTCTGCCTTGTGACCGACCTGGTGTCTCCCCACATGGCCCTGGCGGCAGGCTGCCCTCTCCCCAGGGAGCTGAGAGTGTAATTAATCTCCCCACCTCTTCCAGTCTCTCTCTCTCTCTCTCTCTCTCTCTCTCTCTCTCTCTCTCTCTCTCTCTCTCTCTCTCTCTCTCTCTCTCTCTCTCTCTCTCTCTCTCAATCTGAGTCTTCCTCATCACCCCTCACATGAGCTAATACAAACAATCACCCTCCTTCAAGCTCCGTTAAGCAGCTTTACCCACCACCTGGGGCGGCTGGTGACCTCCCACCTCCCCGGCTCTGGGGTCCCCCCGGCCTCTCCCCTAAAGCGTCCACGTCCACATCCCTGGACCTATGAATATGTCTCCTTAGGTGGCAAAAGGCACTTTGCGGAAGGGATCAAGCTGAGGACGTTGAGATGGGGAGGCTTCCCCCGGCTATCCAGCTGGGCCTAATAGAGTCACGAGAGTCTTTATAAGTGGAAGAAGCAGGAGGTCAAGGACGGAGCAGATGCGACACAGAAACAGGACTCAGAGAATCCAAGAAAGATGTGAAGATGCTTGAGTGCTGCCTTTGCAGGTGGAGGAAGGGGCCACAAGCCAAGGAACACAGGTGGCCATGAGAAGCTGGGAAAGAAAGGAAACGGATTTCCCACAGAGCCCTCAGAGGGAACAAGGCCTGCTAACTTTATTTCACTTTATTTTGTAAATGGCTCTAGTGAGCCCCTGATGGCAGCTGGGCCCGCATAACTCTTCCTCAGGGGAATCAGGTCCTACCCCTCCCTCTTTCGCTGCTAAACCAAGGTTAGGGTTGCTGTCTCTATGGGCACCCTAGAAGGCACACGAAAAATTTCTCTACTGGGTAAACAGCCTGGATTAAAGTACTAAGGTCTTGATTCCAATTTATTCAACTATTTTATAAAGTAGCAAACCGGTATCATATATTCTGTTCATTGCACTGACTAATTAGGTGAAAAAAACTAGCATTTCTTAAGGCCTGTTGTACACCAGATGTGGTAGTAGGTTCTCTGCATTCATTGTGTCATTCCATCCTCACAAGAGGCATCGTGCAGGAAAGAAGGGAGGGAGGGAGACAGAGACAGGAAGCAAGGAAGAAAGAAAGAGAGGAAAAAAACATACAGATGAAGAAACTAAGGCTCAAAGCAGTTAGGTCAGGTGCCTGAGGTCCCGCGGATAGTATGTGAGTCCACCCTTCTCCCCCCCCCCCCCCCCCCCCCCCCCCGCGTCTGCACAGCCGAGCAGCTGCACAGGGCCTTGCTACAGTCTGGTTAGAGGATGAGCAAACGAGACGGCATCCTTCTTCTTCGTACAGCCTTAGGAAACAAAACTCTGGCTGCCTATCTGGAGGGTTGGCGCATCATTTGCCTTCCCCTGGTAACGCTGCCGACGCGTGGCGGCTCCAGGAACGCCATAAACAAGTTGTAATGTATTAACGCGAACAGTTGCCGAGCGCTCCCGGAGCTGGCAGAATTCCTGAGAAATGGTTTTTATGGCACCGATCTCCTCGGAGACCTTAAATAACAGCCTAAAATGTATGGTACAGAGATCACAGGGTTTATTACTTTAGTTTCAGCCTGGTGTTTTGCAATTTATAGTTTTGCTGATAAATTGGGATCCATTCAGCCGGTGTGCATTCTGTGGAATTGTCTCCTCTGCATTGAAGGACCAGAAATGGGCAGATGCCTTGAGTGGGGGTCACGGTGCGAGCCCAAGCCGTGGCTGTCAGCCAGGACTGACAGTGTGGGCTCATTTTAAAGAAGAAGGGGCTCCCACAGTAGGGTCGTGCCTTTTCCTCGATACCCAATCAATACCTCTTAATCCAAAGGAACCAGCCACAGTTTTGTTATCTCGTGTTCCCATCAGAACCTGGCAAGCAAACAAATGCAGCATGTCGTGCTCCTTTACTGAGGGGGAGGGAGCACTTGTCTAAATTAAAATTTCACTTCGGACTCCAGCCTAAGAGGAAGAACTTCTTATTCAGAACCTAGGAGCACCCTCTTTTCCATGGGTGAAGTTCAAATACAATTTGCTTTTAGTGGCTGCAGTTGCTACATATACACCTAATTAATTTGATGTTGTTAGAGAGCAGATTCCATAGACCATGCATATAGAACATTTGAGAGAAAGCTGTGAGTTTGTGGTCCTGGTTTTCAGCCACTTGGTCAGAGTCTGTTGGTTCAAAAATTTTTTTTTCTTAAGAAGGAAAGGGACATCCATTGAATTTCATCACTGTTGTGGTTGTTCTCATTTTTTAAAAAAAAATCAAGCTGGTATTCAGGAACAGTAACTTTCTCTGAGCTGGAAGTCTGGTATAGATTTTAGCGTTTGGACTTTGGCACCCCTTCAGATGCCATTTGGCTGTTAATCTGCAAAGGATGAAGGATTTATACAAAGGGTTTCAACTCCGAAGTGTCATTAAGTTCTATTGGGTCAATAATTCCTGAAAATGAATTTGAACAAAGTTGAATAATTCTATAGACATGGTAAGCCTGTTCCTTTGGTGGAAAAAAAAAAAAGAAATGTGCTCAGGTAGAAGAAAATGGAAAAAATGGGTTAGAAGAAACTGTCCTTGTGAGGTTTTCTTTTGAGCTCAGAATGTGTCCAGTTTTCTGTCGTGATAAATGTTTTCCAGTGTGTGAGTGCACATTGTGGCTCATTCCTACATAGCCAGCTTTCTCCCTACTGGGTCTTTTCCTGAGATAAATAAACACCCCTGTACGATGCCATTGGGCTCCCTGGGGAGGAGATGGGGAGGAAGATGAAATGGACAGCCCGCGCCATGAAGGGGCTGCATGTGAGGCCCGACTCATGTCAGGTGCTGCTGCGGACCCACTCAGAGCCGGTTGGGTTGAAGGCCCGGGGCTGGCCAGGTGCGAGGTCAGAAGCATCCTGCAGGACTCTGAGCAAGGACCAGGCTCACTGTTCTTGATGAATGGAGAGAAAGCCCAAGCTTCTTACTGTTTCATAACTTAGAGCAAGACTCTCGATGATCTTATCTCCTGGAAAAAAGCATTCTGGAAACGATTCTTCCAAACGCAAAGGTCTCTTCAAAGGGAAGAGAGAGGTGAGGAAACTGAGCACAGGGAAGCAGAGGCGGCGGTGATTGACCCAAAGGGCTGTCTCAAGCATCAGGCAGGAAGCTCTTCCGTATCCACTCATTCCCACTACAACCCCATGAGCTAAGAATTGCTACTATTATTTCCATTTGCCCGAGAAGGAAACTGATTCTTAGACACAATGACCCAAGCCAAGATCCATATGGTCAGTGATGAAAGCAACATTTGCAATCAGGAAACTCTGCGTCCACAGCACATATTTTATATATCCTTTTGATGGAGAAACCTGGATTTATAAAGTTTGCAAACTAACCTGAGACCCAAGTTTGGGATCATAATTCATAATCTTTGCCTAGAGCATTATTAAAGACAGAACTCAGACACTGAGACCTACAGATTTATCTACATACAGAGAGAGACCTACTCAAAGCTCACACATCCATCTTACTGCCGACAGCTAGACAATTTACAACAGACATTTTTAACCTTGTTGTGGGGTCTTCAAAAGTGGAGACCTTCATCTTTACTCTTTAAATAACCTTCCCACCCTGCCCTCACCCCATTCTGGAACCCTACAGTGACTCATCTTTGAAAACTTGAAGGGGAGCGGACTGTTAACTCGAATAAAGCAATCTCACAAACTTTCCAGGAGAAGCCCAGAGAAATGGTGACCATCACTGTAAGGCAGGGAGGGCCTTACCTTAAAAGAGAACAAATCAAAAAAGGCCCCAGAGGACAGCCAGTCATCCACTGGAACAATTCTATCCTTTTATCTCCTTCAAATAAAATTTCCAGTCATGCTCATAGACATGGATAAGCCCAGCCAGAAGAGCCATTACAATTACAACCAATTGCTTAAAGAACTGGCAGTCCTTCTCCAAGGATCCTCCTTCCAGCTCTTGAGATGATGTCAAGTTGTCATTTCCTGAAGAAGGAGCAGAAAGAGATCAGTAACCAGAGGGCAAGAAGATGTGACTCAGGTCCACTTAGCATGTGTCTGGCCCTCCATTCCAAGGCCACCTGTGCCCTTCACTGGGGAATCTGGGGGCTACAGGGTTCCATGTCAAGGTCTTGGTGGTTGCAAAGCTTGCTCAGAGTCAAGGCCTTCCCATACTCAATTTCCAGTGAGGCATTAGTTTCTATGGGGGTGGGAGAGTAATTTGAATACTCAATTATCTCACCCATGTGTTGGAAGGAAGAGAGGGCCAGAGACCCACCCACAAGAAGCCCCCCAGCCCCGCATTTCTGCATCTGCTGCTCCCACTGAGGGCTCCGATAGCTCTCTCAGAGGTCCTTGGAGAGGCAGGATGTGTCAGCCCTCCCAGCCTCTGCTGTTGGCTCTTTCATGGATTCAAAGTATTTATAAATCCCTGGGAAATACATTTACTTGGGGGACTTGTGATGCATCAAGCAATGGTACTAGGCATTGGAGTCCCCTCCATGGCATGGAGCTCACAGGCTGATTGGGGACAAGGATGAACAAACAGAAGCGCACCCTAAACTACAATCGGGAGTAAAATAGAGCCAGGCATAGATTCCGCAGTCCTGGGCAGGAAAGGCAGCCAAGCAGACTGGGAGAGGAAAACTTTTTTGGAAGACAAATAAAAGTTTGGAAAGAGGAAGAGGGAGCCATGAGCAGACAACAGAGCCGTTGTAGGTTTACACAAAAATCACGCAGGAAGTAGAGCATTCCCATCCTCCCCCTTACTAGTATTTTGCAATGATGTGCGAACTTTGTTATGATTCATGAAAACCAACATCATTACAATTATGCTGTTAACTGAAGTCCACAATTTACATTATGTTGAACAGTTCCATGGTGGGTTTTTGTTTTGTTTTGCTTTGTTTTCAGGTTTTATTGTGGTAACATATATACAACCTAAAATTTCCCATTTTGACCACTTTCAGGAATACAATTCAATAGTGTTAATTACATTCACATTTTTGTGCTACCATCAATAACATGCATTGCCAAAGCTTTTCTAATTACGATTCTTAACTTGGAAATAATGTCACCCTCAAAGAGAGAAGTTAATAAAAGTCTACTCTCAAATGTGTAGAAAATGAGATAAACAGATGAAGTAGATAAATAGAACAATATGACAAAAGTGGCAAAATGTTCAAAGTTGGTGGGTCTGGGTATCTGGGTAAGAGGTATATTGGAATTCTCGGTATGGTTTTGTATTGTTTTTGCAACTACCATGTAGGTTTGAAATTACTTCAGAATGAAATGTTTAAAAAAAAATTAAAAAGTCAGTATGCTACGAAAATGCATCCATTCGAGTGGCAATTTTGCCCCATTGTTTCAGCATTTTATTCTAGCAGTCATGAATGATGTATGGCAGGCACCCCTGATTATCTGTCTCATGAACACGCCAAGCACACCTGGCCCCAGGACATTTGCTCCACCGTGAATGTTCAGTTAATAAGGACTTTAGCCTTAGGGCTTATGTCTTAATTCTTATAAGAAGAATATTCACATTATACTTGGTTAATAAAAATTAATTTAAAAAAATTTTAAGTGCATCATTAAAATTATGGTGCTTGTTCCTGAGAATGAGGAAAGCAATTAGCCCAGTGCTCTCTACTTTTCCTTTTCTGAAAATGAGATGAAATTCAGAACCTAGAGATGGAACCAAGACTATGGGTGTAAGAGAATTGGGGTCTACAAGGCAGGAGCCAGGCATTGTAGCATAAGAGTGGTGTCCCCAAAAGTCAGGAGGAAGAGTTTTTACTGAGATTTTACTCAGAGATTTTACTGAGGAAAAAAATAATGGCACAATTTACAAAGAGATGAAGAAGAGAGAGGGATCATAAAGGACTCTGAAGTTTAAAGTAAGAATGAGTAGGATTGTTGAGTTACCAACAGATGGACAGTTTGGGAGAAAGAGCTTATTTTGAGGGGTGACAATTAGTTTGGGCTTGAAGTGACTGTGAGATGTCCAACTGGAAAGATCCAGTAGGCAGGTAGATATTTGTGGAAATGGAGCAGGAGTGATGCCAATTTGGAGGCTATTTGCGTAGAGGGGATAATGAAGCAACAGATTTGAATGCATTCTCCATAGTGGAGAGGGTAACAATGAAGAGCAAAGGGCAGTATCTGGTGGGCAGCCGTCCCCAGTTAGAAGAATGCTCAAGGATGGTGCTTCTCTAGTAGTACCTCTGTCTCAGCACTCAAAAAGCCAAAAGGTCAAGCATTCAGACAGTAATGCTATCAACTGAACTTAGACCTGTGTGAGTCAACTGGAAACCCCTATTAACAAATTCATTAACAAGAGCCCTGTTTATGTCTCTTATCAATTGCAATCAATTGTCTGGACAGAGTTGCCTTAACTGGTAGGTCATCCCTGCTGATATGAGTTAAGGCTTGTATGAAATGCACCAAATCCTGTACTTCCTAGGCGAGGTCTCTTTCCCTCTATATAATCAAGATTAGTTCCGGGACCACCAGGGCAGATTATAGAGAAACATCAAATCGCGCTTCTGTGGCATGATTTCATGGAGAGGATCATCCCCTATCTTTAGGTTGATACCCAAAATTCGACTGGAAGGCTCTGTTCCTTCCACTTAAGACCCTGCTCTCAGGTAAAATGCACATAACCACCGTCATAACGGTTCTATGTAAAGAATGCTGACTTCGGAGTCAACCTGAGAGTCAAATCCCAGTTTCACCATCTGGGTCTTTGAATTTGCCTCTCTAACGCACAGCTCTCTTCACAGCTGTAGGGCAGGAAGGGTGATGCCTATCGCACAGAGCTGTTAAAAGAAACGAAGGAAACCACGTCCATGGACCACACCCAAATGACAGCCACCCAACTAATATCAATCCCTCATTGATGGGACAAAAGCAGTTAGTTCTGGAAGGTTAGAAGCGACAGGGACATAGCTGACCTGCTGCACAGATTTGCTCCGTTGTAGAACTCCATGCAGCTCCACGTGAATACTCCTTGCTGAGGTGGGCCAACCCTCATCTAGATCCCATAAGGCAAACCAAGCCAATCCCGTGTGAAAATCAACCTGCCTGGCCGTGAGAAGGGAACACACAAACTGCGCGGTATTATAAATCTTGTTCCAAGAATGCTAGGTGTGAAGAGAGGAGGAGGAAAAAGAACAGTAGGAGTTCTTTCCTGGAAGAAGAGAGGCACAAAAGTACACCCCAGTGAACATTTCAGCACTAACTCGGCGCTCCTCCCCTCTCTGTGTTGGGCCCACTCGGGCACGAGCTGAAGTGGACGGCATTCAATGGGGCAAGAGGGACAGTGAGAATAGGGTAGAGAGGGGAGCCAGGCACCCAGCGCCCACTGCCTTGCTGGACCCACACAATGCGAGGCACCTCGCTGCCCAGTGGAGCGCAGTCAGCCACAGGATATGCCATCTCTGCCTGCCAGGGGCCCGAGGGACTGCCTGGACTTTCCATGCTGGGTCTGCGTGCTTGGCTGTCAAGCATCCAGTTATTCTAAAGGGTGGGAAATAAATGAAAAAGAAGACAGCAGGGGGAGGAAAAGGATTTTCTCCTCTTGTGCCTTTCCCAATAACCCCGAACCAGAAATGGAACACACACGGCCAAGTCACCCATGCACACTATTCCAGAACCACTTTCTCCAATCCTCCTAGCTTCCTTTGAACTTCATTAAATTATAGAAACCCAGATATACAGTGATATTTAAAGTAAATTTTGGTGATGATATAGAGGTTAAGAGAGCAAGCTCTGGAGCCTAAATTCCACAAACCAATCCATTCTGTCACTTATTAGCTGTGTGACTTGGGGCATGGGACTTGCTATCTCTGTGCCTCAGATTCCTTGTCTGTGAACATGGCACAATGTGAGTAATATTAGTACCTCCTTCATCTGCTTGTCTGGGGACTAAACATGCAAGTAGCTATAAACTGCTTAGGGCAATAGCAGTAGATTAGGGTTATAGTCAGAGTTCAGTAAATAATTGCTATTATTATTAACAATAGTTCAATATCATGAGATTGTGGATGATCATAAGAGAACACTCCAATTCCTGCACTCTGAGTATCATTTCTAACTCCACTTCTCATCATTCATTCTATGACCTCAATGCTCTGGTTTAACCCTCATATTCAGGAAATACATATGTGTATATATGTTATTTGTCTATGGTTTTTTGTAACTGACAAAGATATTGTAGCAGCCCAGATTTTCTCAGATAATCCAATTTTATTCTTTTTTCATGAAGTGCTATGATTTACTAAATATGTAGCTAAATGGGATTTAATTTTTGTACACTGTAAGGTTCCCAAACACATAATTTTACAAATCAAGCACAAATCTTTTGGTCCTGATTTTCATTCTAAAAATGGTTCTAACAAGTATATGTTATTTTAAAAGAATCAATTCTAATGATTCCTATGTTGGTAACCACACATCTGAGACTTACAAAAAGAAAACATGGTGAGGGCTTTTGACCTGGAGACTCATTTTGTCACTAAGGAAGATGGTTTGTGCGTTGGAGGACACAGTGCCTTCCCCAGGGTATAAGCAATTAGAAGAAAACCTCTCTGCTTCACACTAATGACCACAAGAGCCAGTGAATACATGATCTACTGACTTTTGCTTATTAGCGAGAATGTAAAAAGATGAGGTGAAAACCAACAGGTTATTTTGTATATTCAAAACATGAGAAATATGTCTCAGTGTTATTTGTACTTGCCTATTTTCTATTTTAGGATATTCATGCCAAAGGCATTCAGGAATCCAAAGATTTTTAAAACAAAGCATATTTTGTCATCCTTGCTATTAATTAGAGAGTGAAATAGTTCACAGAACCATTGGCTCAATCTCTACAGGAAAACACCAGAAGAATCCACTTTTTTATTTTAAATGAGAAGACTTGGACTCTCCATTCCTGGCTGTGCCATGGATCAGGTTATGGCTTTGGGCAAGTCACACACTCATTTTTATGGTTGGACTGAAAGAACACTGAGTTCCTTCAGTACCTGGCAGTCTATGAACTAAGAGCCTGCTCAGTTTTGAAAAAAAAATAATAAAAATAATAAATAATTAAGTATGGCACTGGGTGCAGGTGTTTCAAAAGGATTCTTCTTTTGATATTTTACCATTATCTTCAGGATCTGATGGAGTTGCCTCACTGCACTACCTAATTTAATTGCATTCCTCTCCTAGAAGCTCTTACCTGTAAAGCATAATGCATTGGACTGAGCTCCCCTTGATCCATGGGGAGGCCCTCAGTCCATGGGGAGGCCCACTCTACACCTACAGATATGAAATTCCCAGTGAAAGAGCCATTACTTTACAGTCCATTCAATTCAGCTAACGCGTGTCTCCAACTTGGGAGCTCCTCATAGGTTACAAAACCTCAAAACCTGACCATCTCATGGAGAAGTAAGGTACATAGGTTCATAAATACTTCTGCTCCAGGCATATTATGGTAAGTTCTGTTGGAGAGGTGCAAGGCACTCTGGGACTTTTCAAAAGACAGTGATTCAAAGGGACTCTGAGGAAGCCCATTGGAGGAGGTGGGCTTCAGGCTAGGTTCCAAAACTGGGTTGGATTTAGACAAGTTGAAATGTCAGTGAACATAATTAACAGCACTGAAATATATATTTTATTGTGGTTAAAAGGAGAAGTTTTATATTTATATGTTACATATGTTTTATATATGTTACAGAATAAGAATTTTTAAAAATCATAGACCTGGTTTTGCCCCCCACAAACAAAGGCATAACACCGACCTGCTGCCACAGCTCTACACGGGCACACAAAGGCCCCCATGTCTTAGACCAGCGCACACCAGGGTTATGTCACCCAGATCGGTGCACCTGCACAGCTACATCCTCCCTGGCCACTGGGCGCCCAGTTCACAAGCATCAGCATAACATCCTACACCTGTGCCTATACCTGCCCTGAAATAAATCATAGTACAGTGGTTCCTTGCCCGTGCCCGTGCCCTGCTCCCTGCTGCACATCTATCCCACAAACACAAGGCCATGGACTACTGAAAGAAATCAACTCCCAAAGTAAATCAATCAAGATATTTACATGTGACAAAAACAACAGAAGATCACTAAGCATATCATAATGCAGACAGATACATCCCTGCTTAAAGACCAAATTAAAATACCAAAGGAGATACAGACACTGGAACAACTAATCAAAGATGTTCATATAGCTCTAGTTAATAAAATAAGTGGGGATGGCAAATGACACAAAGAAGATCAAGAAGACAGTAGAAGAGCATAAAGAGGAATTTGAAAGAATAAATAGAAAAATAGCAGATATCACAGAGATTAAAGATTCTGTTGACCAAATAAAAAACATACTAGAGACACACAACACCAGATTTGAAGAGACAGAAGAAAGAATAAGTGATATAGAGAACAGGATAACTGACTTTGAAAACTCAAAACAGCAAATGGCAAAAAGGGTAGAAAAATTTGAATTGGATCTCAGGCAAATGATGAACAAAACAAAGTGTGCAAACATAATCATTGGTGCCCCAGAAGGAGAAGAGAGGAGTAAAGGGCTAGGAAGAGTAGTTGAGGATATAATGGGGGAAACTTTCCAACCCTTATAAAGGGCATAAATATACAATTCAAAGAAGCCCAACGAACTCCTAACAGAATAAATCAAAATTAGGCCCTCTCCAAGACACATGCTAATCAGTCTGTCAAATGTTGAAGAGAAGCAGAAAATTCTGAAAGTGGGAAGAGAAAAATCATCTACTACATACAAAGGAAACTGCATAAGACTGAGTTCAAACTACTCAACTAGCACCCTGGGGGTGAGAAGGCAGTGGTATGATATATTTAAGATCCTGAAAGAAAAAGACTTCCAGCCAAGAATTGTACCCAGCCAAATTATCCTTCAAAATTGAGGGAGAGATTACAGTTTTCATAGACAGATGCTGAAAGAATTTGTCAATAAGAGACTGGCCCTACAAGAAATGCTAAAAGGAGTTCTGCCAGCTGAAAAAAAAGACAGGGGGCGGTGGTCTGGACGAGGGCACAGAATTGAAGAGGACCAGTAAGGGTAATTTAAAGAATAGAAGGAGAAAGAGGGAAAAGAATATATAAATCTGACAAATAAATTAAAAAAGATAAGATGGTGGATTCAAGAAATGCCTTTTCAGTAATGACTTTGGATGTCAATGGACTAAACTTACCAGTTAAAAAATATAGATTGGCAGAATGGATTTAAAAACATAATCCAGCTGTATACTGCTTACAAGAGACTTATCTTAGACACAAGGATACAAATAGATTGAAAGTGAAAGAATGGAAAAAGATTTTCCACCTAAGTTGCAAACAAAAGAAAGCAGAAGTAGCTATACTAATACTGGACAAATAGACTTTAAATGTAAAGACATCATAAGAGACAAAGAAGGATGCTACATACTAATTAAAGGGTCAATTCACCAAGAAGATATAACAATCATAAATGTATATGCTCCCAAACAAGGGGCTCCAAAGTACATGAGACAGACGTTGGCAAAATTGAAGGGAGCAATAGATGCTTCAACAATAATAGTAGGAGATTTCAATACACCACTCTCCTCTATAGACAGAACAACCAGACAGAAGATCAACAAGGAAATAGAGAAATTAAATAACTTGGTAAATGAATTAGACCTAACAGACATATATAGGTCATTGCACCCCAAAACACAGGGATATACATTCTTCTCTAGTGCTCATGGAACATTCTTCAAGATAGATCATATGCTGGGGCACAAAACAGGTCTTTATAAATTTAAAAACATTGAAATTATTCAAAGCACTTTCTCTGATCACAATGGGATGAAGCTGGATCTCAATAACCACCAAAGAATGAGAACATTCGCAAATATGTGGAGATTAAATAACATTCTTAAAAAAGTGGTCAAAGAAGAAATTGCTAGAGACATCAGTAGCTATCTGGAGATGAATGAAAATGAGAATACAACTTATCAGAACTTATGGGATGTGGCAAAGGCTGTGCTGAGAGGGAAAATTATTGCTCTAAATGCCTATATTAAAAAACAAGAAAGAGCAAAAGTCGAGCACTTAACAGCACCCCTGGAGAAATGTGAGAAAGAACAGCAAACTAACCCCAAAGCAAATAGAAGAAGAGAAGATTGAAGGAGAGATAAATGAATGGAAGAGAAAAAAAGAACAATAGTAAGAGTCAATAAAACCAAAAATTGGTTCTTTGCAAAAAATCAATAAAATTGATTTAAAAGAGAGAGAATGTAAATAAACAAAGTCCGAATGAGAAGGGGTGCATTACCACAGACCCTGAAGAAATAAAAGAAATCATAAGAGGATTAAATAAAAAAAAAACATAGGCCCTTATGACACAAGCAAAGCACCCAAATGACAATTGTGGACTTAGGTTAATAATTGTATGATAATATCCTTTCGTCAATTGTAACAAATATACCACACAAGGGCAAGGGGTTGGGGGGGGGGGGATTGGGGGAACTCTGTATTTCTTGCATGATTTTTCTGCAAACCTACAACTTCTCAAATAAAAGCTTATATACAAAAAAAGAAGAAGAAGAAATGCCAGGAAGGCTGGGGCAGAAGGAAGGGTTGTTACTGCACTCTCACAGATTCAAAAGAGGGGTGGCGCTTTCAGGAATGAATGTGGAAGTTTCCACCCAGCTCTGTTTCTAGTGGCATTTGTTGGAGGGAAGGAAACTCAGACAAGAGGAAGAAGAGAATTACGAAAGAATGAGGCTTTAAAGCCAGGCAGTGGACAAAGGTTGTGGCAAGCTCTTTCAACGAAGTAGAGAAACATGAAAACATTGAAGACAACGGTAAAGAATAGCAAGACTGAGCAATGCAAACTTGCAGAAAAGAGACTAGAGACAGGAATCCTAGCTAGGAAACCACTGCAGTTTCAAGGAAAAGAAAGCAGCAAGGTACTAGACCAAAGCTGTGGCCACAGGATTGAGACCTGGCAGGCGTGAGGCTAAGTATCTGGGGATAAGCTAAATGGGTTAGGAAGCAAGAGGAAGAAGTCCAGGTGATTGGTACAGAAGTTCCTCTTCTAAGGGTTTAGACAAAGGCAGGGAAGGCAGTAAATGAACTCAAGATCTCAGCAGAGAAGGAGAAAGAGAACTAGTGAAGCACCAAAAGGTGGCTGAAGACTCGAGTAGAAGGCAGCATCTAATGCCACGGATAGGTTAAGTAGGCTTAGCAGAGGGCTATGTGTTGAGGAGGCTACTGGTGATTTTTGAGAATCAAATAACCATGGAATAGCAAGAAGGAAATTCAAATTATAAGGGAGTGAGAATAAAATTGGCTGAAAGGAAAAAGACATATCTAGTATAGTGTACTTCAAAATCATTTTGGCAAAAGAGACTAATGTCGAAGATGCAATTTGAAGTAAAACATATCAAGAAAGGGTGATTTTCAGATGTAGAATGTAATGATAAAGCAGTAGTTTAGCATTCATAATGCATAAACATGTAATTTGTGAGAAGAACTTTGTAAAGGTGGGGAGACAGAGGGGTATAGGAACACAGTGTGTGTTTACTATTGGTGTTAAGATGGTATCAAAGCAAATGATATTGTTATAGATTTAGGATGTTAAATTTAAGTCCCATGGTAACCACAGAGAAAATATTGGAGGACATGCAAGCTCATAGAGACAGAAATTAGAGTACAAGTTGCCAGGGGTAGGGCAAGGGGGATGAGGAATTAATGCTTAAAGGATGTAGGGTTTCTGCTTAGGGAGATGGGAAAATTTTAGCAATGCAAGGTGGCGAGGGACCACAGGATTGTGAATGTAATTAATCCCAGTGAATAGTGTGCTCAAGAGTGGTGAGATGGGAGAGCTGATGTTGTATGTATGTTGCCAGAATTAGGGAGGGATCAAGGAAGAAGCAACTAAAGACACAACAACAGCTAAAGACACTCCAGCCAGGGAGGAGAAAAGGCTCAAAGGAACATTATTGGTACATATGAAAAAATTGGAATATAGACTGTAAGCTTTATAGCAAGGTTAAATTTCTTGACTTTAATAAGTATACTTAGAGTGATTATATAAGTGAAACGTGCATGGCAGTACAAAGCATTCAAGGAGTATGATGGATACAACCTACACTCAAATGTTCATGAAATGGATGGACAATAGATAGATAAATGATAGATAGATAGATAGATAGATAGATAGATAGACAGTTCAATATGGCAAAATGTATCTCCAAGGGTAGGGGTATGTTGGAGTTCTCTGTATGAGGTTTGTATTATTTTTGTAACTGTCCTATAAATTTGGAAGGATTTCAAGCATAAGGTAAATGTAAAAGAAAAGTTCCTTTATACTTTGATCAGTCTTCAGCATGTTAAAGTGCTTCCTTCAGAGAGCCCCTGCTAACCTGCAAATGATATAGGAAACACTAATTCGATAGCATAGATATATCTGCTAGAGGAGTTCATTGTCTCTCAAAAAGCACTGTCATTCCAGAGGAATTCCTGTGGGAATAGAACCCAGCATGAATCTGCATTTATCAGGAAGGAGCTCAGGATGAGACCAGCGAGGCTTTAGCAGGGTGTGCAGCCAGTAGGCCTCAAGAGCTCATGGGAAATCTAGAGGTAGAAAGTAGGGATGGAGTAAGACAAAATAAATGCACCAAACAAAAACTTCATCTTCTTTGCTGTTCTGCCTAGGGATAGTCTTTGCCTAGTGGGCCCTCTAGGCACCCAGTGATTTGTTCCAGCAATTATCTAGTAAGTATCCTCCAAACAGAATTCAAGGAATGGGTAATAATCTGAAAGTACACACTGCCTCTGATTTCTGTGCCTTTTCATGAACTCAAGAGTATATTTCAAGAGTGTTCAAGAAACTACAAGACAATTGCTGCTAGTCCAAGAAGATTTTGTGCCAAGATCCTCAAAGAGTATCAAAAGCAGAAGATTTCTAAGTTGAAGAGACCAGAGGTGACCTAGTCCTACTCTCTGCAGCAGTGCATGCAGGCCATTACCCCATGTGTACACTGTAGAATAAACCTACAGCTCTTCCTTCTCTCCTGTTTGCTTGCCACCTTAATTCTTAGGCCCCATGATGCACAATTTTTCAGACAGCAGAGAATATCCAGAAATATAATCATATGTGTAAATAAGGCTGGGAAATCAGGATCTTTAAAGGGCCCCGTGAAAGGCCTCTCCTCTTGTCATCCAGGTACTCTGTCTAAACCCTCAGAGACTGGTGAGAACTTCCTAAATCTTTAAAAGTTTTCTGTAAAATTCCATAGCCATATTTTGTAGCTAGGAATTATGCAGAAGGAGGAAGTGAGGAAAACCAGAAGGTCTCCATTTTGTAGAAGATTAGACAATTCATAATAATGGTCAACTCAGCTTTTGTAAGGTTTGAATGGAAAGCATAGTCTGGATGACCACCTACCAACTTATGGGGTATCAGGGGGGCAGGAGCTAGCTTGAATTCCTGGGAGCCTCAGTAAAGGAGACACATGCGTTGACAGTAAAGATCCTGTGACAATGGGGTTAAAACATGAAGGGAGATGACAAAATATTTACCTCAACCTCAAAAGTCAGAAGCCTCCATTCACTCAACCAATATTTACAGACTTCTCACCCTGAACAGATAGTTGGGTATAACGTCAGGGAATTCATCGTGGGTAAAGAAGAAGCCGGAAGAGTCAACCCTTGCTATAGCCATGAATCATTTTTAAGGTTACACTGGATGGTGTTCCTCAAATGTAGGAATAATTTTCCTCAAATTTCAGAAATGGTGAAACATGTGGATAACGACAAAAGATAGGAAGCAGTTGGTGACAATGGCCTATGAAGTACCTGCAGATGAGGAAGATTCCAACCTACCTTAGGGGTGTGTCCAATGGAAGAGCAGGTCTTGAGATTTGCATAAGCAAGAACTCTAAGTCCTTATCCATGGGCCTCTGGTTGTCCAGAGCCTGAGTCCTACACAAGTCTCCTGATGGAGACTTGTGGTTTTCTTGTTCAATATCTTGCTCTGGTTTTCTTGTTCAATCTCTCCCCCCTTTCTCTGCCAACAGAACTCTTACTTCCTCTAGAGAAGGTGTGCCATGGAGCTCTGATGAGGCCAAACCTGTTCCGGGTCTGAACTTTCAGAATGCCCCATCCCCTGGTTCCTGTGATTAATTTAGAGTTAGGCATGTATCCCCTGCCAGAGCAATCTGAGGGCTGAACTTTGCTATAATAGACCTTTCTCTTCTGGGTTTGAGAAAGAGCCTGTCCAAGAGGGAGAAATACGGTGTCGTGAAGACATTACTGGAACACTTGGGTCGAGCCTTACCTGAAGTCAGGATTCTGTCTCTGTACTTTTGATTACTTGGGGATCATTTATTTTTATCATTTTAAATGGCATTTATCGGGATCTTTCCTAATTATATGTTACATATTTTTGACATAGAGAGTGTTGAAAACAAAAAAGTAGATATTTCCAACATCCAGAAAGAAACAGCATTTTACATTTTAACATGCTAACGTCACTAAAAAGGTGATATCTTTTTTCAATTACACCCCCCTTTGGAATTTATATTTAACATGATCATTTTCCAAGTCAGTCAATATATTTCTACAGAATTTTAATGAAAGTTTATTTAACCATTATAATATTGCCAAAATTTTAGGTTCTTTCCAATTTTCTGCTAGTATAAATAACGCTATAAACATTATGAACTTTTACATAAATCTTCATCCTTAAGACATACTCTTAGAAGTACAGTCATCTGTCAAAGGGTATGACAATTTTCAAAGTTTTTGATAAACAAAAATGGGATTTTTTAATGACACCAAAGAAGTTATCTCTTTGCCCTTTTTGCACCAGTGGGGGAAGTTTCATTACTAAGTAACCTTCCTACAAGAGCAAATTCGGGGTGTATATTACTTTCTTATTGCTGTGTTAAATGGCTACAAACCTGGCAGCTTACATTACCCATTTATTATCTCACAGTTATAGTGGAGGTTATGGACTTTAAAATAGGGAGCACATTCTCACAATTCTGTAGGTCAGAAGTCTGGTGGCCTTGGGGTCCTCTGTTATGGCCTCAGAAGGCCAAAGCCAAGGCGTCAGTTGGCCTGGGCTCTTAACTGCAGGTTCCTGGAGAGAATCCATTTCCAGGCAAATTCAGGTTGTTGGCAGAATCCACGCCCTTTGCACAGTTTCCACATAGCTCCTGCCACCGTCACGCCAACAACAGCAGGTGAGTCCTTCTCACACTTTGAATCCCTCTGACTTCTTCTGCCGCATCTCTCTGACTCCAGCCTGAGAAAGTTCTCCACTTTTAAAGGATCATGTGATTAAATTGACCCACCTCAACTCTATCAGCAAAGTCCCTTTAGTCACAGAACATAATACATTCATAAGTTGCAGGAACTAATACCTGGATACCTCTGTCTCCCACAGCACGAAGCCACAAAGCTGCATTAAATAGCTCCACCATCACCTGGTTTTCATCCCATGGCAGTGTCTGGGGGTACTCTTTCAGTCTCTCTCACTAAGTATGGTGTGGGGAATTGTTCTCATCACACCTCCTGTGCTCAGCCCAGTAAATTCCCAGTTGGTCAAAAGGGTTGTCTTGTGAAACTTTACAACATCTCTCATTGCTAGGAGACCATGTTCCCCATTTCCTTAGGGCAGGTTTCCCGTCAAATTTATATGCAGTGCTGCAAGATTGTAATAAACTAGTATCATGTGCTCAGGCTGTTGCCAGTCAAAGAAGAGTAAAAATTCAAGTGATTTTACATGCAAATGTAGACCTGTGGATGGTATTGTGCTCCAGACACATAGATAGATGTCTACATACATATAAACGTTTTTGTGACCTACTAACTTGTTTTTCCCCTTACATTTAAATCATTTATTCCCTAATAGTTTCTGCAAAGGTTTTCTTCTCCATGGCTAATTTCGAAGAAATAGTGTGAGAGTCTTCAGCAAAAGCAGTTTCCATGGTTACAATGAAGTCTTACTAAAAATAGTGCATGATGTAATCAGCAAAACTTTAGCTACTAAAGCCACTAGACAAAATGGATCTGCATTTCTGTATGAAGTTTGTTCTGTCATTCCAGCTGTGTCTATGGCACATGAAGAGAATAGTCTGTGAATTATTTTTATTGCCCCAAGATTTCAGCTCCTCAAACACTTTTGTGGGCAGCCTACAAGCTGTTCCGGCTCAGGAATTATGTCTAAAACTGTGTGAAGGAGAGAGACAGAGAAAGACAAGGAAGAAGGAAGGAAAGGAAAATAAGGGAAGATAAGTACTTACCTTATGTGAGGAAAATACTATGTTTTCTTTATCCTTTATTTCTTACCATGAGATAACATCTCCCTTCTCTAGAACAGCCCCTCTACACTCACTAGTGTTACACTACGTAAGGAAAAGATTTGATTTCCCTACACCCTCCAAATTCTACAGCCAGCTCTCTATTCCATCTTTCTCCCTTTGCATTGTAGGCCTTTCCCTTGAGAAACTGATTCCAGCTTTTACCAGAAGGAACTACAAGAAGGAAATTCATTCATTTTATTATTTCTCTTCCGTTATTTCTACTCCCTCTCTATTATGTAACAGTAGCAGAGTGCAGACACCTGAGATGAAAACATCTCCCCGTCTTCGTTTGGTGTTCTTTGTCCTTCTTGTGTTTGAACTGTCACCAGGCACAGCTGGGTTCCTGTTTCCAATATCCCTTTTCTGCACTCCATATAATTAGAAAAGAGAATCAAGAATGGGAGTTCCACCTGCTTCCGAGGCCATTTCCCCGCCCAGTTGTTGAAGCTGGAATTCAAAGAGGTGGCCACATGTTATCTCTCCCTTCCTGACTGCCACGCTCAGCGTCGTCTTCTCTTTGACCACAATGCCAGCTCCAACCTGGCAGATGGCCTGTTTGTTATTTCTGCCACTGTGTGTTACTCGACTGCTGTTCTGTCTCTCTCGTCTTCCTACAGTTGTTCAAGGGGGCACTCTCAAAATGAAAAAAAAAAATCACTGTGAAAACCAAGTTCTTTCTCCTCCGTCCTCACACTGAAAACATTCCTGGTTTCCTTTAGAGCCGAAATGGCAGTGCTTGTTTCTTGTCATTTGGGGGATACAGCTGGCCCCTCTCAAAAGAATTCCATTATTTTAGAGTCCACAGTCACTGGAAAGAGAAGTCTGGGCATTGTTTTTAAAATGCCCCTGTCGTTGCATATGTTAGCAATTTCTTAAGTGTATTTTTATATTGGGGACATCGTTAACAATTATAGGACCTGAGCAATTTAGAAGTCTATAAATTACTGCTAGTCTGAGCTAACTCGACAGTGTTCTTTTAAAACCCTGTCTTCTTAAGTAACTGGCTTTAGAAGGGCACTTGGAGCTAATGTTTTTAATGGTTTTTATGACATATCTTAAAGATTCATTTGTTTCTCATTACTTTCGATGGAACACTAACTCCTGAACATCGTCTCAGAGATGGAACGGTACAGAGCCCGGGAACTCGCAAGGTAAACACAGCATAGGCTGTATAATTCAAATATAAAGTACATCAAGTGAGAAGGAGATATGGTGAGTTGAATGCATTAAGCACCTGCTGTTATATTTATTTATTTAGCTACTAGGATGGAGACATTCAAGGAGGGGTTCTCATTTGAAAGTCTACTTAAGAAATTGCATTTTAAAGAAGAGATGGAGGTGAAAGAACAAATAAATGAGGCTGAAGGCCAGTGTTGCACAGTGACAGCAAGCAGTTCAGGTGTTTCAGGTAGGTGGATCAAAAGATGAAAAGGGCTTCTTCTTGCAGGAGATACCTGTATGGAGCGTGGAGATCAGGAGACAAGTCCCCAAATGGCCATAGTGCCAGGTACCTTTCCTGCACCCTTCAGACACACCCAGCCCCTCCTCCATGCTGCCCTCCACCCTGGGAGGGCACCGTCTCTCGGTGAAATGGACCACACCAGGGGCCTCCTGCCCTCCCCCTGGCTTCTAGCTGGGTCCAGTCCTGATAGGAAATGTCGGGATGAGAGAAGGGCGAACTCAGGGTATTTATTTTCCTGGTTCCTTGACTGTGGGGTCAGCGTGGCCTGATTCCCATAACTGCTGCCTCCCCTGCTTCAGGCTTAGTAGCCCCGGGTCACTGCACCCTCTCTTGCAATTCCAGCATCTCACCCACCCCTGGTAAATAATTTCTTTTCAAATAAACCCACCTTAAATTGTCCTAATGTGAATGATCCAGCATTTCTTGTTGGGACTCTGATGACGGAATCTTTAGCAAACGAACTCTTGGCCATGTCATTTCTGGAACAGAGTCTTCTATGAAAGCTGGAAAGGTGAAAAAAAAGCAGGGCTTCGAAGTAAGGAATCACAGGAGAGGACCTAAAAGTGATCTTGAGAGAGGGACACGAAGGTAACTAACAGCACCTAGGAATAAGCAGAGCCGATGAGAACAGGGTAGAAACCAGCAGTCTTCATCGGAACCGGATGTGAAATACAAAGACATCACTGAAGATCAGGAAAAGCAGAGTGAGGTCATCTGAATGTCTAAAAAATATTTCATGAGTGATTGATTACCAATATAAAGCTCCATTACTTCACGCTATTGTTTTGCCATTGTTAGAGATCTGTCCCTCAGTACCAGGCAGCAAGCAATCCACTCTCCCACTTTCCAAAGCTCACTCCAAGCCTCCATCCATAAAACACCCATAAACTGCTAACTTCCAAACTTATCTCCGTAGGCCTAACCTTTCTAGAATTCTGGTCTCAGATACCCAGCAACCTTCAAATCGTCACCACCTGAACCTCTAATAGGCAAATCCACAACGCCCGAATTTCCTCGTGATTTCACTCTCCCAAAATCTATTCCTCCCTAGTCTTTCCCAGTGTGCAGGAATATAAGAGCACTTCCCAAATTATTCAAGGCAAAAAGCCTAGACTATGTCTTTGATCCCTCTCTTTCCCCTCTATACCCCTTACAAGTCATAGAAAGTCCCATCCTGAATCTGACATCTCATCACCTCCATGACTGGTAACCACAGTCTAAGCCATCATTACCTCTTATTTAAATTATTGCAGGAGACTTCTGACTAGTCTTCCTTCCATTCTTACCTCTGGAGGCATTTAAATGGGCAGTTGGCAGAGTGGTCTTTTTATAATGTAACATTTTTATTGAATAATATAAAGAAAAGTACACAAATCTTAAGGGGGTAGCTCGATTAATTTTTTATGATTTTTATTCTACTAACATACATACAACCTAAAATTTCCCCTTTTTGCCACATTCAAATATATATTACAGTACTGTTAATTATATATTATATATAACATATAATATATATGTCATGCTATCATCACCATCATCCACTACAAAATGTTTCCATTATTCCAGTTAGAAACTTTATACAATTTCAGCATTTACTCCCCATTCCCTACCCCCACACAACAGCCCCGGAGAACCTGTATTCTAGTTTCTGACTCTATGAATTTGCTTATTCTAATTATTTCCTATCAGTGAAATTGTTCAATATTTTGCCTTTTGTGTCTGGCTTGTTTGATTCAACATGACATCTTCAAGGTTCAACCATGTTGTCACCTGTATCAGAACTTCATTCTTTTTAATGGTGAATAATATTCCATGGTAGGGATATACTACCCTTTGTTTATCCATTCATTGGTTGATGGACACTTGGATTGCTTCCATCTTTTAAGAATTGTGAATAACGCTGCTATGAACATCAAGGTTCAAATATCTGTTCAAGTTCCTGCTTTCCATTCTTCTGGGTGTATACCTACAAATCGGATTAGTGGGTCATATAGTAATTCTATATTCAACTTTTTGAGGAACCACCAAATTGTATTTCATAATGGCTGCACCATTTTACGTTGCCACCAAAAATGACTGAGTGGCCCTGTTTCTCCACATACTCAACACTTGTAATTTTCCATTGCTTCAATAATAACCATTCTAGAGGGTATGAAACAGTGCTTTGGATTTGCATTGCCCTAATGGCTAATAATATTGAGCATCTTTTCATGTACTTCTCAACCATTTGTATATCTTCTTTGAGGGAATGTTTATTCAAGTATTTTCCCCATTTTTTTAATTGGGTGGCTTGTCTTTGTGTGGTTGAGTTATAAATTCTAGCCTTTAAACATTTACCAGATACGTGGTTTCCAAATATCGTCTCCCATTGTGAAAGTTGTTGTTTTATTTTCATGACAAAATCCTTTGATGCACAAAAGTTTTTCATTTTGATGAGAACCCATTTAGCTATTTTTTTCTTTTGTTTCTTGTGCTTTGGGTGTGAACTCAATGAAACCATTGGCTAACACAAACTCCTGAAGATGCTTCCCTTTGTTTTCTTCTAGGAGTTTTATAGCTCTGTTTCTTCTATAGGCCTTTGATCCATTTTGAGCTGGTTTTTGTATATGGTGTGAGATAAGGGCCCACCTTCATTCTTTTGCATAAGGACAACCAGTTTTCCCAGGGATATTTGTTGATGAGACTGTTGTTTCTCCATTGGGTGAACTTGGCACCCTTTTCAAATATCAGTTGGCCAGAAGAAGTGGCCAATATGGCAGCTTAATGAGGTGTGGAATTTAGTTCGTCCTCCAGAGCAGCTGGTAAATAGCCAGGAACAGGACAGAACAACTACTGGGGCCACATCAGTGACCAGACACACAGTGTACCCCAGTCTGGACAAGCTGGACTGCCTGAGATCCCACCCAGAACCATGAGTCCCCCAAGCCAAGGAGGCCGGTGCCCCTCCCCCACAGGCTGCTTCCAAGAGGGGAAAGGAAAGAGACTTTACTAGCAGACAGGGGCTGAACTCAACCAAGCTCCAATTGTGGAATTAATTAACTAATTCTGACTACTAAAAATAGGCCCCCAGCTCATCTAAACCTTGAAAAAAAGCTAATGCTACTAGTTTTTGCCTCAGTGCAGAGGGGGCAGGGCTGACAGAAAGAAAAAACAGAGGTTTTTTTGGACCAGACAGCACAAAATACTTGAAAAGGTCTGGGCCCTAAAAAAAAACAGAGGGCTCATAGGACCTGGCGATACATAGAGCACCATACCAACTTAAGCTGTTTGTCATTTTATTTTGTTTTTTTGTTTGTTTGTTTATTTGTTTGTTTGCATGGGCAGGCACCGAGAATCAAACCCTGGTCTCTGGCACCAACTTAAGCTCTTGATCAACAAACCCGAGGAATGGGGGTCCTGCTCTGAAAAGAAGGATTTTCGTATTTTTGTATTTTCATTTTCATTTGCCTCAAGATATTTCCTAATTTCCCTTGTGATCTCTTCTTTGACCCACTGGTTGTTAAAATTACATTGTTTAATTTCTACATATTTGTGAATTTTCCATTTCTCACCCTCTTATTGATTGCTAGTTTCATTCCATTCTGGTCCGAGAAGATATATTGTATGAGTTCAGTATTTTGAATTTATTAAGACTTGCTTTGTGAAGTAATATATGGTCTATCCTGAAGAATAATCTGGGTGCGCACGATCATTCTACATATGCCTGTTAAATCTAGTTGCTTTGGGGTATCATTCAAGTCCTCCATTTTTTATTGATCTTCTGTGTATATGTTCTATCCATTATTGAAATTTAGGTATTAAGTTTCTGACATTTAACATAGAATCATCTATTTCTCCCTTCAGATCTTTCAATATTTGTTTCATATATTTGGGGGCTCTGCTATTAGGTACATATGTATTTATAATTGTTATTTCTTCTTGTTGAATTGACATATTTATCAATACATAGTGTCTTTCTCTGTCCCTGATAGCTGTTCTTGATTTAAAGTCTAGTTTATCTGATATTAGTATAGCTATCACAGCTCTCTTTTGCTTATTATTTGCATGGTATATATTTTTTCCATCTTTTCACTGCCAAACTCCTGATGTATTTGAATTTAAGGTGAGTTTCTTGTAAACAGTATATATTTGGGTCATGGTTTTTTATCCATTATGCCAATCTCTGCCTTTTGACTACAGAGTTTAATCCATTTACATTTAAAATAACTACTGATAATACAAGACTTTCTTTCACCATTTTGCTATTTAGCCCTTGCAAGCCTTATACCCTTGTGCTGATCTGAATCTGTTATGTTCCCATGAAAGCCTATATTCTTTTAATCAATATTGTGGAGGCAGACCTATGTAGGGTAGGACCTTCTGATTGGATTGTTTCCATGGAGATGTGACACCACCCATTCAAGGTGGGTCTCAATCTACTTGCTGGAATCCTTTAAGGGAGAAACATTTTGGAGAGAGCTCAGAGAAGAAAGAAACTAAGAGAGAGAGGAAACACCCACAGAGACATTTTGGAGAGAAGAACCAGCAGACATTGCCATGTGACAGAGGAACCTCATATGCCAGCAGCCTTTCCTCCAAAAAGGTATCCTCTTCTTGATGCCTTAATTTGAACATTTTCATGGCCTTGGAATTATTACATTGTAACTTTGTAAAAACCAACCTATTTCTGGTATATTGCATTCCGGCAGCTTTAGCAAACCAAAACACCCCTTTTTGACAATCAGTTCTTCCTTTATTACGTTCCTCTTTATTTTATTTTTTTTATTTGAGTTCTTCTCATTTCTTTCTGGATATATTTTCCATTTATTTTCTTTGTGGTTCCATGGAGTTAAAAATTTAATATTCTAAATCCATAACAATCATTTTTTTGATACCAACTTAACTTCAATAGCATATACTACACTGTTCCTATACTCTTCCATCCCACCACATTTTTTGTACTTGTTACAAATTATATCCTTGTACATTGTTTGTCCAAAACCATAGATTTTCATTACTTTGTATGCATTTACATTTTAGCATTTGCAGAAAGTAAGAAGTAGAAGTATATACCAAAAACTATAAAACAATATTACTGACGTTTATGATGGTAACTCAGTGGTTATCTTTACTGGAAATCTTTGTTTCTTTATGCCACTTTAATCCACTGTCTAGCATCCCTTCCTTTCAGCCTGAAGAACTCCACTTAGCATTGTTTGTAGGACCAGTCTAGTGGTAATGAAATTTCTCAGCTTTTGTTTATCTGGAATGTGTTAATCTCTCCCTCATTTTTGAAAGACTATCTAGCCAGATATAGAATTCTGAATTGCCAATTATTTTCTTTCAGCCCTCTAAGTATTTCAGCCTTCTTACCTACATTTCATCACCTTTTCTGATGAGAAATTGGCACTTAATCTAATTGGGACCCTCTTATGTATAACACATTGCTTTTCTCTTGCTGCTTTCAAAACTCTCTCCTTGACCTTTGCATTTAACAGTTTGACCACCATGTATCTAGGCATATTTATCTTCAAGTTTCTCCCTTGAGAAACTTGACGTGCATATATTTGCCAAGTTTGGGGAGTTTTCTGTCATTATTTCTTTAATATTTATTCTGCTCCTTTCTCTCTTTCTTATCCCTATGGGATTCCAATAATGTGTATAATTGGTATGTTTGATGATGTCCCACAGGCTTCTTAGGTTATTTTTCACTTTTCCTAATTCTTTTTTCTTTTTGGTCCTCAGCATGACTCATTTCAATTGTCTTGTCTTTCAGTTCATTGATTCTTTCTTCTGCTATCTCCAATCTGCTGTTGAAACCCTCCTGGGAATTTTTTTCAATTATTGTGGTCTTCAAACCCAATAGTTCTAGTTGGTTTCTTTTCAAAATTTCTACTTCTTTATTGAGATTCTCACAGTTCACTCATTGTTTTCCTGATATCCTTAGGTTATTTTTCTGTACTTTCTTTTATCTCCTTTAGCATATTGAAGATGATTTTTAAAAAAAAATCTTTGTCCATTATATCCACAGTAGTCTTCATTAATGTTTTCTGGATTTTAATTCTCCTCCTCTGGATGGGCCATCATTTCCTGTTTGTTTGTCTTGTAAAATTTTTTGCACACTGCACACTTCAATATTTTTAAATGTTAACTCTGGGATTTAGTCCCTGAGCCATCTATTTCTTCAGCTGGTTATATGGCGGAGATTTTCTCGAGTGCCAGGAACTAGCAAAACCAAGGCATTAAAAACCACTTTTCAGTCTCTGCAGCTTGGCTTCGCCTTCCTGGTACTCTCCTGCAGAGTTCAGTCCTGCTATCACAAAATTCAGCCGAAGGCAAATGCAAAGTGCAGGGTCCTTCCTGTCTTTTCTGAGCCTGTGCCTTGTCCAGAACTTGTGCTTGCTAGTGGACTTGGAAGTTCCCTTGTTTACAAGAACTTGAATATCCCCTCTACTCCTCAGGAAACAGACCTTCTCCTTCCAGGTGCTCCACCACAGAACCTAAAGCAGGTAAGCCTGTGCCCCACACTGCCCCACTCAATAGTTTCTTACCTACTCTTTTCTGTCTCAGTCGTCTTTTGCTTGGAGGGAAAATTCTGGAAGGGAGGATAAGCAGGAGAAGAGTTTCCCAAGTCAGTCTTTCCCAGCCAGAACAAGGCCAGGGACCCTCAAGGGGAGCAAGGTCAGCTCTCCTCTGCCCTGGGGAGTGGAGGTAGGGCTAGGTCAGCAAGGGTGCCAGGAGCTAGGCTGGTCTTATTACTCTTTCTCCAAAATGCCCAAATCTTTCTCACACCACGGCCTTTGTGGTCGCTGTTCCTGCTGCCTGAAACGTTCATCTCTAAAATCTCTTCATGTAGGATTTGTCTCAATATTCATCTGCTTAGAGTATGCTTCAAAAACAGCCTCATCCTCCCCAACCTCCCCCCGACTCCCTATCCTCTCTCCCTGTTTTCCTCCTTCATGACAATTTTTGCTGCCTGAAAAGTTATCCCCGTTCCAGTTATTGTTTATTGTCTGTCTCCTCCACTGAACTGGAAGTCCCAGGAGGACAGGGATTTGGTTGGTCAGTTTCTCTGCTGTATCTGCAGCATCAGAATGGTGGCTCGCCCGTAGAGGTACTCACAGGCGTTTTATTTTATATTCCTCTCTTTCCCAACACAGAAGACATGTCCTCTACTTCCTGTCTAGATGTTGGTTATTAAACATTGGTAGCCATATTATTTTAATCAAAACTAAGACATGAAATGAAAACTGTTTGTATGTTCCCTAGCTGTGTGACTTAGGGCAAGTTCTTAACCTTTCTGCTTCCATTTCCTCACCTGTAAAATGTGCATTATAATAAAAGCCAACTAACTACCAAACACTTAAAATAGAAGCTAGTCAATAATAGGTTCTCAATAAATATTAGCTACTATGATTATCTTCCAGAAACCCCAAGAGGCATAGTCCCTATACTGGTAAGCCACGTGACCACCAACTTCTACATTTTCAGGAATTGCTTTAAATATTTTGTAGTCAAAAGCTCTCCTGTGCATTCAAGAATGATTTAACCTACCAAAGATTTGAGTTTGACAATACTCGGTGTGGGCAAAAGTATGGGGACATGGGAACAATTTTGCTCTGTTGGCCTGAGTGTTAGATGTAAGCCAACAGATTATCTTAGTTTTGCTTTTCTGTATTGCTCAAAACGTTTACAATAAGCCAAAATTATATTTAACGAAAGTTTTTAAAGCTGTTTTTATTTTGAACAAAGTAAAAACAATTTAGCTTCACTGATAAAAGTTGAGCAATTATCTCTTAGCCTTTCCTGGTATATTTCTGTTGCAGAGAGCTGTAACCATGCTCAGTCAATGTTCTTGTTCTCAGCCCAGACCAAGGATTTTAGGATGAGACTTAAAATTTCTAAGGAGTACAAAAAAATTCTGACAGCTGGAGGCTGTGAATATGTATGGAGAAATAATGAACTTTATTGTATTATTCCCACACAAAATAAGGTTGTTATAAAAGTTAGTAATGTATTTCTTTCTTGAGTGGTACAAAGAGCCCATGGATTTCACTGTGATGATGAAAAAAGAAATAAAGATGAGCTAGACATTTGGTCCAATTGTTTCAATGAACTCACCTCTTTTGAGGAAACCAAATTCATTAGCATGTATTATGAGGATATGTGAATTCTACAGCTGCTTCCCACATTTCAAATTTGACACTGGAGAGTGCTTCTGACAGGTTTCTTATGAGTTCTTCCAACTTTTGGAAATTAAAAAATCACCTTCCAAGGCTATTCTAATATAGTTAGGGGAGACGGAAACTAGGAGGATGTTGAATTTGTCAGCAGGAAGATTTCAAATACTCCCCTCTCTATTGTTGAACTGAACGGTAAACAATGAGCCTTTTTTATTGGTTGATTTATTATTTTATCCACTCATTCATTCATTCATTTATTTAACAAATATCTGTGGGCCAACACTAGGCTGTGTGCTGGCAGTGCAGCAGTGGACAAGACAAACACAACGCCTTTCTTATGTTTCACATAAAAATTAAAAGAATCAAAGCTGATATTTTTGAAATATTAGTTGAAAAGGAATAGTGAAAACTGACAGACCACATTGTCTGATCCCTCATATCTCTGTTAACTGCGTTAAGAAGAAAGGAGATCTGTATACTTCTTCTAGAAAGAGCTAAGACTTTGTGACAAAGTGGAGTAAAAAGAGAGCAAGAACGGGCATTTCGTCCATTTATTGATTTATTCACTCTTTCAACAACTTTTTGGGGGGGTATCTACTATATGTCAGGCACTTTTCTAAGTTTTAAGGAAATGGCAGTGAGAAGGAAAAAAGAGACAGCATCCCCATTCTATTGGAGCTCAAAGTTTCAGGAAAACAGAGCTAATGACACTCAGGAAGATTAAATATTGATTTCTGAAACAGATAACAATTTAGGAGGGCAGGTTTGCTACATGCTCTCCTCCCACATTTTTGTTTATTAAAACATTGCCTTTCTGTGATGGTTTGAAGCCAGAAAAGATCATGTTCTTAAAATGAATCATTCCTGTGAGTGTAGACCTACCGTGGGTGAGCCTTTTGACTAGGTTATCCCAGTTAAGGCATGTCTCGGGTGGATTTTAGGCCTTTTACTGAAGTCCTTTATAAGAGATGATGCTCAGAGAAGCTGAGAGAGAAGGACACAAAGAAAACAGAGAGAATCCACTGAAACAGAGAGGAAGCCACTGAAGCTGAAAGCTGGAAGCAGCAAAACTTGGGAGAGAAGGAAGAGAGCAGTAGACGTGGTCACATGCCTTGAGGACCACAGGCGGCCGGTTTTCAGAGAGAAAGCAGAGCCTGCTGATGCCCTGACTGAGTCATTTTCACGGCCTCAGAACCGTAAATGTGTAAGTTAAATCCTCAGTTAAAGCCAACCCATTTCTGGTATATTGCATTTCAGCAACTTGGGCGAATTAAAAACCTTCCGTCAAAACTCAGCTCAAGTACCAAGCCAGTCATTTTCTTTTCTCTGTGTCTTTTTTAAATCTATCGAAATCAAAGTTCTTTCCACTTTTTGTGGTGTTGATATTTTAACTCCATCATATATTACAAATCTCTTGTTTTGTTCAGCCCCTAAAACATCACCTAGTATATACGCAAACCCTCAGTAAATTTCCCTTCAATTAAGCAGATGTAATTGAAAGGATAAATAAATATCAAAATCGTTAAGTACATTTCAACCTTTCCTAAAGAAAGGCTAGATAACATTGATATTCCTCCAGTTCTTGAATAAAATTATTTTATGCTGAAAAAGCAACCCACTTTCTATAGAATAATATTGGTACCCATTATATTTAATAAATATGCCCCCAAACTCAGACTTTTTAAAATAAATAAATATTTAATAAATATGCCCCAAAACAGAGCCAAAACTAAACTTGCTATCTTGCTTTCAAAACGTGCTTCTCCTGGGTTTTTCCCCCCTTTTATCAGTTAATGGCACTGATGTCTTCCCAAGTTGTTCAAGTCAGAAACTTGGCTCTCTCTTGGCTCATCAAGCTCTTTCTTTTTTTGAACATTCTAACACTTCACCAATTACTTTTTATTCTGCCTTATAAATATTAGCTCCATTACTTTAATTTTTTTCTTCCTCTCTCTATCCATTGCCACTGTTTTAGTAAGCCTAAATTATCCCTTGCTTGAACTGGTGCCGTAGCTGCCAATAATCTCAGTGTTGATAATCTGTCAACACTCGCAATAGTCCTTAGTTTCATCTTTCACATCATCACTTGAAGTTATTTTTCAAAACATACATTGTAGATCACTCTTTTAGGAAAACCTTCAATAATTCTGAAATAGCATTGTTTGGAAGGTGTTTCATTGGGAAAAGTGCTGTATGGTCAAACAATTGGGGGAACGTTGACGTAAACACATTTCTGCAGGTTCATTAACTGCAGGACTTCTCACAGCTTTTGATACCCTCTCTACTCTGCAGGGTTCATCCAAGAGGAAACAGGGATTTCCCTAATATATTTCATTAGAGACCTTTTTTTTTCATTGAGAACTGAGTCTGAAATTATAAGTTGGCTCACTCATCACCCAAGCCAGCCCCCTTCTTCTGTATCTGACTCAATTATAGAAATTGGAAAAAACTTCTTTAAACAACCAATTTCCTGGCCTCCCTGGCAGTAAAGTGACAGTTCTGGCCAATGTGATGTAGATAGAAGTCCTGGAGAGCATTTTGTTCCATCCCTCTTTCCTACCTCCTCCTCCTGCCTAGAATAGAGACGTAATGCTGGAAGAATGGCGGACGCCCCTCCTAAGGGTGGCAGAGCAGAAAGATGGAAGGAGCCTGTTTCCCTCATGACATTGTTGACCGCCTGAACCAACCCCAGTTTGCCCGTAGGAAAATTAGACCCCTTTATCATTTAAGCTACTATATTTTGGGTTTTCCATAGCTTGCAGCTGAATGCAATCTTAATGGATACAAACATCTCCCAGGCACTGAGCATGTTTTTGGAATTAATGAAGTACAAAGTGAAGTTTATATCTCCAAGCATGGCATACAACCTGCTGTTTTCCATAAACCTCCCTCACTTCCAATCCCTTAAAAATGCTAAAATTCTTAACAGTCCCAAATCTCTCTGTGACTTTGTGTAATGCAGATAGTATGTAGCATGTCACTCACCAGTCCTGTTTCCTACAGGCACAAGAACATTGGCTGTAACAGCTATATTGCCCTGGTTTGGACACTTCTCTTCAGTCATACCTGTACGTACTATTGTTTGAACTAATTGTAGCTGTGTCTGTTGCTATTATAGATTCCAATGATCACTGAACATTTGGGAACTTCAGGAAATACATTTTGCCTTTTACTGCTTACTCTGAAAACTATGCCTGATACAATGACAAAAAAAAAAAAAAAAGGCCTTCTATTCCCTCCTGAGCTTGAAGTTTTGTTGCCCACACAAATTCTGTGGCAATAAACCCTTGAGGTCTTAGCACTGCCTCAAAGTATTTTTCCTCCATTACCAGTCTCAGCACTGTACTACCAAACAACCCCAGTAGCTATAGTGGCCTACATTTCGCTGTTCAGTCATTTTATACCTATTAGCTCTACCTCAATCTGACCGTCCTTTTATTCTGGTAAATGTATACTCATCCTGAAAAATGTCACCTGAAATGTTACCTCCTCGTGAAGTCTTTCCCACGATGTCCAGAATTTGCTTTTCCAGCCTATTTCCTTCTACAGCATGCTGAAAACATCCTTAGAGAAGCCCACCAATAGAATGTAATGAGGTTTTCTATTTACAGGGCTCTCCATCCTAATAATCTATAAATCCCTTCAGAAAATACACCATGCCATCTTTATAATTGCAACCCCAGTATCCTATGCAGTGCCTAAGCATGCTACGTGCTCAGTAAATGTTTAATCAACAAATAAATAAATAACTCAACCAATGAATGATACAGAGTTGGTAAGAGTATGCAGCCTGCAAAGACCTTAGTTTGACTAAGATTGAATTCATTCCCTTGCCATAAGACCATGTCCCTTTGCCAAGAAGACTTAGGGAAAGGACACAACCCAATTCTAAACTGACTATATATTCACAGCTTTATCATTATCTATTAGCCCATGCATATTATTTTCATGAAAGAACTGTAATAAATAAGAAAAAGTTTCTACCTCCTTGAAAGATCATGTAAATAAATCATCAGTTGAAACACAATCTCTAAATGTCAAATGTCACTGGTAAGTAAATGTCTAAATGTTAAATGTCACTCCAAAAAATAACTACATGTAAAATCACATGTAAAATATATGAAGGGATTTATAGATTATTAGGATAGAGAGCCCTGTAAATAGAAAACCTCATTACATTCTATTGGTGGGCTTCTCTAAGGATGTTTTCAGCATGCTGTAGAAGGAAATAGGCTGGAAAAGCAAATTCCGGACATCGTGGGAAAGACTTCACGAGCAGGTAACATTTCAGGTGACATTTTTCAGGATGAGTCTGTTTCATTCTTGCACATAATCACTTGAGTTCCCACCTGCCAGACAGGCAAGAAATCCAGTATTTTCCTGTTGAGATGTGCCTGCCAATTGTCCAAGAACTCCTGAGAGCTTCCAAAGCTAGATTCTTCCTCATCCTTTTCCAAGCGCACAGAGCACTCCACAGTCAGCACTGCCACTGTCCCTCAGCTCATGCACTTGATGTTAACACTCATCTTTCCACACCCCCTGGAGGTGAGGCTGAGTCCTGGGAACATGTCCTGTTCCCTTCGGCCCCCAAGGTTACAATTCTACTGGACAGCTTTTCAGTTCACACAATACCCACCTCCTAACACGCATGTTGGCATCATAGCACCTATAAAACTATCCTCCCTTCCCAATGGAATGAAGCCTAAACTGTCCCTTCACCTAAAACCATCCTTACCCCTCCCAGAGGGTGAGGCCCCTTTCTCTGCCACTCAAAATACAAAGAAGTATTTTTATAGCCTGCTTTCCTAATCATTTGGGCTACTTCTCCCACATAACCCTGCCAAGAGAAGCTATCGATGTTTCTAAGGTGCTGAGAGCTACTTTCTGAGTAAAGCTAAAATCAGCTGAATGCTGAATACAGGTTTATGTCCAGCCCTTGCATAGGTTGGACCCTAACAGGCAATCTCTGTAGCTAAAGAAATGGGATGGCCCCACATTTAATCACAGGCATGGCGTTCCCAAGTGAGGCATCCAGTCATATAACATTAGGCCCTTTGAGGCAACTGTGTTTCGTTTCTATGGAAGACAAGATAAAGAGAAAAAAGCATATGAAGAGATGGTATCCAGACCAATCAAATGAGGCATTTCACCAGTGCAGCATACATGGAAATGTACAAACAAAGCAATGCATGGACTCTGAACAAAGTTCCTGGAGAATTGTGCTTTAAGGGCTATGCCTCCTTGGAAAAATGAGGTCAAGCTTGTTGTGTAAAATCACTGACTGATATTCTTATCAGCATCTAGTGCTCCCTGCTCCAATCTGATTCAAATTGTCTAGAAAAAGAGATTGTGCAGTGAGATACTGATGTGAGCCATTATACGCAATTTGATTGTCAAACATTTTTGCTTGGAAAATGGAATCTTTTTCTGATGGTAAGATATAGAATGGACTTGCCAATATTTCACCCTGATAAACATTGATAATTTTACTATCCACAGATAGACTCATCAAGACAGATGGTTTGGGGTGATTGAAATACTTCTGAATGAAATGTCATTTTCTGGCTGAAGAACATTGAAGGTGATTCTATTTTTATAAAGTGTCTTATAGGTGAGCCATCATCACAGCTATAAGTAGTGAATGGGGTGGGGGGGTTCTTTTTTATTTTTCTAATAATTCTCTTCACAGTTAGCAGTATATGTTGTGCTAGAGGGAGCCTCTTGCCTCTCTACTACAAATCTCCACAAATGGATCCAGAAACAAAAAAGAAAAGTTAGAACACATGAGGTCCCTTTTCTCTCTCTCTTGTGCTCATTCTTCCCTCTTACCCTTTCTAACCCCTACTCCTTTATTTTTTTTAATAATCCTGTTAGGATCCCTCTCCCTTCAAGTTCTTTAAGCTCTGAAATCCTATAGAAATTGCCTGTGGAAGTAAAAATAGCAAGTGCAGGTTTTCTTAGTATAGGTACTTTGTAGAGCTAATTCTGGAAACCTGACGACTCTCTGAATGCACTAGGGAAGTTCTAGATAAATTGTATTCTTCTTGAGGGCTGTGACAACGTTTGTTGTAGACCTTTCTTTGCTATCTACAATCCAAATCCCCACTTCTGGTACTATTTTCTTTATCTGATACACTTCTTTGGTTGCCAGAAAAAGAAACCACCTTTGGCTAACTGCAGCAAAAAGGATTTCACTTGAAGAATATGGGGGAACTCGACTTGGAAAGATGACAGTCTTGACTTGGAAAATCCAGAAACCAGGGAAGCTCTGAAAATCTGGATCTAACACTCTCAAAACTAACTCTCCAGGCTGCCATCACTGAGAAACGAATCAGCTCCAACTATTTCTGGCTTTTTGTTATTCAGCTTAGGATTCAAATTCCAAAGAAAAAACATCCAATTACCATGCATTGGCCTTGTATCCACTCTTTATAAGAGAAATCAAAGGGCCTTAATTGACAATCCTTCCTCATTGTATCCCAATGGGTACATTGCAGTTACTCAAAATAACGAAAAGGGGGCTGTGTTAGAAAAAGAAGGATGATGCTGGGTAGCATAAGGGGAGAAAAGGTAGATGATACAAGCTCCAGGTGACCTGACTCCTCTTAAGAAACTTTATTGTGTCTTATTCTCTCGTGCCAGATGGCTAGACACAAGTAAGTGCAGAGGACTCAAAGTTCAATGTCTACTTTATTGATTGGCTCCCATCACCACTCATTAGACCACTGCCTCCACGAAGGCAGGAATCTTAGCTTTTATATATGACTATATTTCTTCATGCCTAGCAGAGTATCCAGAACAGTAGGCATGGAATAAATATTTGAAAAACTTTAGAATGAACTTTAAAAGCTATCCCTAGTATTGAGATCAGTTCACTTCCCTTACTTTTCCCTTGTTTTTCATCTTCCCCTATTCATTTTTCTCATTTATTCATCTTTTGTTCTTCTTCACTTTTCTCCAGGTCCATTTTTTACATCAAAGATATATACACTCTTACATGTCCCAAATTTTAGAACAAGAAAATCCACAAGGCCAAAGAACTTTACGTGATTATCATGATTGGTGGCAGTGTGGGTTATTCAATCACATTTCCAGTCAGTTGAGAGAAAGAGTTTGGAATAATTAAGGAAAAGATTCCAGCTTGTAAGCAAATTGTTGGCCCTGTACAAAGACGAGCTCTCAGCAATTTCCCACAGGCAGAGAGCATTCTCCATATGCTGTAACGATCTCAGGATTCAGAAAAGTTCCTTAATTTAGGAGACAGTAACGTGGAAAACCCCTTTTTTTTTTTATTAATTAAAAAAAATTAACTAACACAACATTTAGAAATCATTCCATTCTACATATGCAATCAGTAATTCTTAATATCGGAAAAACCCTTTTATTGGAGGAACCCCAAGCTAGAAATGCCATCTAGATCAGATATCTGAATTTGGCCTTTAATGTGGCCAACTTTGCTAAAAAGAAACAAACAACAGATGACGAAAAGTGTGTTTTTGACAGCTCATTTAACAGTTCAAATTTTAATGGTATTTAGTCATTTGGAAGATACACATTTCCAAGGACTATTCCCTTCATGTAGCTGTCAGCTGGCCTTTTGCGCAACCAAGAAGCTCAGTAGACACTGTCTTTGACGCTAGCATGACCTCTATGCTTTAACACTGCGATTTCTACTGATGACCAAAGCACACGGTGGGGTCTAAACAAGAAGGTCCAGAAAAACTTCATGAAATAGCAAAACCTTAGCTTCCTTCTTTTAAAGGAAAATATTAGCCAAATAATATGGTTTCTCTCTCTCTCTCTGCAATGTTATTGCATGGTAAATTTGATAAATAACAGCAGTGGGGGAGCATTTAACACCAAAAGACAAAGTACAGATAAAGCCTATATCAGTGCTTCTCACGCTTTGCTTGGAGATTTGGTTAAAATGCAGATTCTGACTCAGTGGCATGGGGCCTGAGAATCTGCATTTCTGCCAAGCGCCCATGTGGCACCACAGCTGCTGGTCCATGGACTATGATTTGAGTGGCAAGAACCTGAATAACGAGTTCTAACATGCCCAAAGCATTATAAATTGGTCTGTTTAGAACATTTTTCTCATTTTTGCTATAACTCTTGAAACCTGTTCCTCACATGCCCCAAGTCTCCTTCAGACTTCAGACTGTGAAAATAAGCAAATACAAAGAATTTCCTCTCCAATCTGCCATGTCCAAATTATTCTGCTGCCTGGTTTCACATCCACCCTCATTCTGCATGGGTTAGGAGCCTCGTGTTCCATGACTCTAATTTGCCTCATATTCCAAATTTAATAAGAATTTGTGATTCTTCATACAAGCGTAGTGATAGTTTTTCTTTCATGAATTCTTTTCTAATGAAGTCCTCTTCACTTCTTATAAGGATGAAGGATACCCTCAGATATAATAGGGAATTGCTTAAAGTATTTTCTTTTCTGTTTAAAAAAAATTTCAGTAATAGCAACCTTCCCAAAGAGGAGAGCCACGATGGTTAGTTTCATTATTTTTAAACTTCAGCCCATACCCACTGAGGGCAGCAGAATCTCTGCTTAACTTTCAGTTCTCCTATCCTTTGCAACTCACTATTATGCAGTGGTACTTTTCACCTCTGTTCAGAAACAGAGCTGGCATTCCATCCACAGTGAACTTCTTTCCACAATGTGAAGAAGTCATTTCAAAGAGGCTCATTAGCTACAGCCAAGCTCTGTGCTAATATTGAGCTAAGACGAAAAACACTGCCGGAGCTGCTGCCCATATCCAGTCGGTACAATGTCCTTGAGAGAGTTCCTGAGTCCTCCCGGGAAAAGGATAGTGAAGTTCATGACTTCTGCCCTCTCCTCCAGAGAGGACTGATGGCATACTGCTTTCTTCCCCTCCAACGATGATGTTTGCCCCTAGAGAGAGGGATAAGAATTGTAATTCTTCTCAGATTCTGTTGACTTGGAATTTACTGCTTTAACCTTTGCAATGATACATACTTTTTTGAATAACTGCATGTTCCATTTCTTGAGGGGATTTGAAGTGCCAGGGAGCTGGAAGTAAGGGGGAGGGCTGCTGGGAGAAGGATCTAGAGTGATGGTGATGAGCTTTTTGACCTTCGAGACCAGAGATTTGTGCTCGAATGACTGAAGATATCCTGTGGCTATACAGAATAACATTGCAGGGGTTAAATGGCAAATCCAAATCGCATGGAGCAAGAAAGTAGGGAATTTTTCAAGTCTTACCAAGTCCTCTGTCAAGGACAATGATATCATCTATAACGGTTGTCTGGTGCACTCTGTCAGCTGGACTATTTTCCTCTATTTTACACCATCTTCCCTAGCAGCCGTATCAAACTTCTCTGCATGCCAGGATGGGATGTTATTCCATTGGGTAAAAAGCCACTGTACACCAGCAAGGCTGAGCTCAGGTAGAGTTTTGTCTCCATCCCTCTGTACCCGTAAGCCAAGATGGAAGGCACAAAGCCCCCACACAGTGCTGTGAACCACGTGGCTCCTCTTAACAACACTGCAGGATCCTTCCTATTGGGCCTTGCAGGGGGACATACAGGTGTCCCCACTCAGACGTCAGACCTGTTGGCAGGTGCCCCTCGCACCATGTGTGTAGGGGTGCAGGTTAAGCAGCCAGCCCAGGGCAGTGTGCAGCTCCCGCACCTCACCTGCCCAGTCTTCACAAACATCCCATTGGCTTCCTTCTTCATTGTCTGTTAACAAAGAAAGTGACTTCTACCTCGTAGGACTGTGACAGGGATTACAGGAGTGTAGATATATTTATATATATAAATGTTGCAAGCATTAAGCAAGTGAATCCATGTGTGTGCACACGCATAGATATATTGCTATAGAAGGCAAGTCTCACATAACACTGTACAATTTGTTTTGCTCATTTTACAAATGAGGGAACTGAGTTTGAGAGAGAGTTGAAGGGGAAACACATGAACTCTTTCAAGACATTTGACGCCCTGGACATAGAAAGTCCAAAGGAAAATCTGAGAGCCTGCAAGAGAGAGGGAGGACTTTACAACAGTGCCAGCAGCTGCTGAATAAATACCCTGGAAGCCCAGCTTGATTGGGTAGACTGTGTAGAACTTTCTTTCCATGTGCAGCTCCTGCTGCTCACAAAGCTTGGTCAGCTTGAGGACATAGCGTGTTAAAGGAACTTCTTGTGTGTTAACATCCCATTGTCATGGACCCATCTTGATACCTGGCCTCTTATTCCCTGATGTTCAACAACTCTCAAAGAAGTGTTACTTGGGACAACACCTAAAATGTTTGACAAAGATGATTGCGCATAGGCTGAATAGGGTGGGGACCTGTTTATTGTCTTTACCATGTTCACCTTGGATGGTTAGCAAGATAAATAAACCTATAGAGACTTGGAAAAATTAGAACAAGAGACATATTACTTGTAGCTAACAAGTCCTTATTGGAATGTTGGCAGCAAAATAAGGAATAAGGTCAAGAAGAAGGTACCAACCCCAGCCTTCACTTTTTCAGAAGTTTATCATGAGCATTGAAGTTGGGTTTTGTAAAGAACTTAGAACAGCATTGGACATAGACTATCTGGTCAATACATGAGACACTAATAATATTTCCACTGTGGTCAGGCTTTTGAGTTATTAATAACAAAACCATTACTATTTATTGCCAGAAATCCCAGCCTTTCTGAAGGAAGTGGGGGTTTATGTGAAGGATTTGGACATGTCCATCCCTGTGCTCCATCAGCTCTTATCCTGGTCCCTCAGCCAGGTAGCTAGTCACATGAATGACCACGGCATGGTGATGGTGACCATGGCATGACAGTGCCGGCCATGGCATGACAATGGTGGCCACAGTATGATGATGATGGCCACGGCATGATGATGATGAGGACGGGATGATGATGGTGACCACATCATGATGATGGTGACCATGTCATGATGATGGTGAGCGCAGCATAATGATGGTTACCATGGCATGACAATGGTGACTATGGCATGATGATGGTGACCACATCATGATGACAGTGACTGCGGCATGATGATGGTGACCAAGTCATGACGATGGTGACCACGTCATGACAATGGTGGCCACGCCATGACGATGGTGGCCACGCCATGACGATGGTGACCATGGCACAACGATGGTGGCCACAGCATGACAATGGTGAACACTGGCTCAGGCCAGGGTGCCTGCTCGTCCACTCACAAGCTGGGTGATGGTGAACACATCACAGAACACCTCTCGGCCTCAGTTTCCTCAACAGTAAGATGAGGTTAAAAATGAACCTTGTTCACCAGAGTGCTGAGAGGACAGGGTGACATCGTTGCGGAAGGGTTTACCTCCTAGTATGCAGCACTGAGTGCGTGCTCCAATCAGAACTGGCCATTTCTCAATTTCTCAAAGCTGTGTTGGATGGAACTATACTTGCTCCGAAGCAAAAAGCTCCAACATGAATATGTACATAAACCAAGTGCCCTTCAGAGTCAAAGGCTGCAATGAACATGTGTGGCCAGAGATAGAGAAAGGCTCTTTTTTCACTTTTTCTACTCTTGTCTCACCATCTGTGAATTAACAGGCCAGCTGGAGGAGAGGATTTCCAAAGGCCGGCAGCAGTGCAGGTCTGCTAGGATTTTATGAAATGTCCTGGAGGACCATCTAGTTTTCAGACTCAGTGTGGGAAAATACCAGAGGATGACAGGAGGGCTGTGGTGGGTCAAGGAAGTGGGTCCATGTTCATGACCTGCCCCCAAACGGTTCCAGCCCCACTCCCAGCCAACACACAGCAGCCTCTCTGCATTTCTGGCCATTACTTTGCAGAACCCGGCTGAAATGCCACTCCAGCCCAAAAGCAGAATTCTGTGACATTATACAAAAGCAAGATAGTCTATCACCCTGTAAATTGAATAGTGTGGACAAACTCTTCCTGTGTGCTCAGGCCAAGTAGAAATCAGCCAATTATAAGCCAACCCCTGGTCAGGTAAAAACAAAGGGCTAGCAGTGGAGACTCTGCCCCAGTACGAAGGAGCAAGTTTCTCCCACCAGGAAGCAAGAGGACAGGCCTCTCCCCAGCAGCCCCCCGGGGCCCCCAACCCCGGGCAAAGGCACCAGCTGGCAGCTCACAACTTCTGCCTCGTCCACCCTTTTCAGGTACTTGGGGGTGGTTTCGCTTTTATTGTGATTTGAAATGATTCTATGACTCACTTCTATTGTTGTTCTGGGCACAGTGAGTAATGAAACATTTTTAACAGCATCTTTTGGGCGCCTTTTTCTTTGATTTTTCCAGCTTAATGACATTATCAGGAGGGCTTCGGGGACTGCTATGCAGATGTACTTCCTGGCGAAGCTGCTGCTTCAGGAGAAGTCATTACTTTTTGTGGGCCCCGCGGGCGCTGGAGGGGCCGCTCCCACGCACGCCTTCCTGCGAGCGTTACCGCGTGAAAAATCTGTTACGTGTCAAATTAACTTCGCAGCGCAGACCTCAGCTAAGCAGGTCCAGGACTGCTCCCCGACGCAACTTGAAAGGTACCCAGAGTTTTAATTAAAATCAAGAATGTAATTGTGCTTAGTTTACTCCTCGGAGATTACCCGCAAAATAATACGATGCGCACGCCTTCCGAATCTGACAGAATAAATGAAACTTGATTTGTTCCTCCCTGTAATGTTTATTACCGGGGAAACTACATTTTAATCGTTGTTGACAAATATTCTGATTTATGGCGTGCATAAAACGGAACGCAGGCGAGATGGCGTGTGTCAGCTTAACTTTTTCTTTGCAAAAATGTTGCTTCAGGAGGCCACGCTAGCTTGCCTGTCATGGGCATTCTTGAGGCCAAGCATATTCAAGTAAATCACCAGATTGGATCTGGACTAGGAAAAAGAACCATCTGTTAGGGGAAGATGTGGGCAGTGGACAATCGATGGTCCTTGCCAACACAAGAAGGGCAAAAAGATCAACTGGAAGAGTGGCGGTGTCCAGGGGATTCTATCCAGAAACCGGTTCGCTTTCCAGCATCCAAATCATGCATTTTTAATTCATCACATGGCAAAAAGACAAGTCAGAGACTAATTGGCACTATAAAAGAAAACCCACGCCATACCAGGGCCCGCTCAGGCAGGGTGACTTTGCATCTCATTCCACGCAGACCATTTTGTATTCTGTTTAAGGTTTAGAGCTAAAACCTGAGGACTTCGAGGTTGTTAAGGAATCCATTTAAACCACAGATCCCATTAATAATGTCAGTTCATTAGGAGGAAAACATTTGGAGAAAAATATGCGCATGACATTTTTCCAAATGAAGTCAGAATACACTAAGTAGCTGCCATATATAGTATCCTGGTTATATATATACATAACTACCATATCATATTATTGATAACTACCATTTCAATAACACGTTGGTCTGATAGTGGGCTTTTTTGGGTGTGTGACTTTAAGGAAGCCAGAATAGGTACTGATTAATTTTAACTCCACTTTTAAAAATATACATTAATATATTTGAGAACTATTACTAGAGATCGTTAAGCTTTAATAAGACGCAAATGTCTAGTCGGTTCTTCCAGCAACTTGTCCAAGTGAAAGCAAAATGGCTCTTAATGGAAGGTCCACATCGCCCTTGCATGGCAAGGGAGTCACAGATTTTGCAGCCCTTGTTTTCAAGATTTTTCTTATGGCTCCCTTCTTAAACTTATACATCCTAACACATTCTGCTTTGCCACATCTTTAGCTCAAAAAGCTCTTTCAGGCCTAATTAAATCATTTAATGTTCCTGAATGTTATTGTACTCCTTAAGAAGTGCTATTTCATGTCATTACTTTAATTTGAACTCCTATTAATGCTTCTGCCTTAGAAAATACCTGTCTTCATGAAGTTCCTGCAAATCTATTTCCAGTGTCAGGGATTTTAGGGAGTTCCCAACACAGTCCACTGCAGAGGGATGGGGCCGGACCACTAGAGCCACTGGCAGTTCCTTTGGTACCTTTTGAGGCTTGACCATCGCTGCAGGGACTCGGCATCACATCCCTGCAAGGTTCTCCGACCCTGTCTGCTCGAGAGATGGTGATATGGTCATTGAACCCTTTCCTAACATTGTCATTTACAGGGTTCAAAGAGAAAAATAGCTTTTCTCTTCTTCTTTGGCCTTGAAAATTTTCAAATCTAGTAGCAAATCTGGAAAAAAAATTAGAATTTTGATCATAGGGATATGACAGTAGTTGGGTCTCAAGAGATTTCATATGCAGAATCTGGAGGAGAATTTGGGTATTACTACTCAACTTGGCAACTTTACCCAAAATGAAGTAGCATCATAAGCAGCTACAAATGTGCTCTGAAGTGAGGAGGGAACAGACAGTGACAACAAACTCTATCTGAGATGCAGAGCTTCCCCTGGGCCATGTGACTAAGGAAAGGTTATCCTTTGGACTTGAACTACCTGAGAATCTACAGGATTCACAGTCCAAGACTATATCTTCTAGAAAGAGAAAGAAGAAACAGGTCATAAAAGCTATGCAACTGTTCACTGGATATTCCTGGTTAATCCAGCCTCAAATTCACTCTAAGCCCAGATTCAGGCCATAGGACACATCTTCTCACAGCAGCTCTACACCGTGAGCTCTTCAGAGGTGAAGACTCTTGCCTTGTACATAACTTTTGTGTCGCTAGTTCCCAGCAAAGGACCTGACACGTTCCAGGGAAATGTGAAAGTTTCCTGAGAAGCAGCAAAACCTTTGTTAGCAGAGCAAATAAGGAGACTGTGGAGAGCCTCCAGTCCTGCTGATTTTCATTATATTAGGTGGAACTATCTGGTGTTTCTCTCAAATTAGAGCTTTTCTGCCAGAGTGGTATTTGACAAGAAATGCATGTCAACTATGAATAAAATGAAGAATTTGCTTTAAAATTCAATTTATTCATCCCTAGTGTTTACTCAGAAAGTATTTGCAGAACATATTAAGGCATTAAAAGTTTCAGTGGGATTAACAGCCCCTTGGAAACAAAAAAAAAGGATTCATGGTGTGGTGTGGCAGGGACTCCATGGGAAAGTTCTAAATATTTCCCCAAAACTCACATCAAACGTCACACTACTTCTTTTAAATTTATATCCTTTCTTTAAAAAATATATGACATACTCTTTATTCCCCCCACTTTTCTCTCTTTTTACAATTGCCAGATGGAAATTTCCACAAATGTCGTAATATTGACCCTTATTGATTTTATTAAATACCAGCCATTCAGTCATTCTACTCACCTTCAGACAAATAATTACTGTTTAGTAATTAACTCTGATCTTCATATATTAGCATAGTGTTAAAGGAATCCTTGATTTTGTTTTAAGTCTACCATATTAACTCGTCAGTTCAAGGCTTCTCATGATGCAGAGCCTCTGAGAGAACTGGGGGCCATCCTTCAGACGCCAAACGTTTTCAGAAAGGATTAGCTGGTGTAAACCTTGGCTCTACTGTCCAGTGTTTCATTTTATTTTTCCTAAAACCCCAAAGCAATTTCCCACATGTTCTATTTTATCTTTACGATATTGCTCTCAGGTAAACCAGTTGCACTGCCACTGTTTTGTGAGTGGAAACATTCACATAGGAGATATTAAGCATTTTCCTGCCTGCTGCAGTATGTAGCAGCGTTGGGGTCACCTTCCAGCCTTCTCCAACTTCAGTGGCTTAGCTGACTTTAACAGCTCAGAATAGAAACTTCTAGAAGGCACCTGGAATCTGACAAGTTCTTGGCATCTTGGGGGTCCTCCGTATAACACAACTTGATGTAATAATAGATTTCAAATCAACTGAACTTCCATTTAAAAGTTCTCTACAGTGATTCATGACCATATAACAAAGCCCTCTTGTAAATATGTATTCATGCTAAAAAATTATGAGAGGCACATTTAGCCACCAAGAGATGATAATTGGAAGGTCCTGATAATCTCTGTTCTGTAAGGAATGGAATAGTGACTACTGCTTATAAGATGAAAGTGACTTTTTCTCTCACTATGGACAAGTCATGTGTGGTCCAGGACAAGGCTCTGTGTCCCTGAACACCTGAACAGGACACCTGAATCTGAGGGTCACCTCTTTGCCCCCTACCCATCACCATCCTGTCAGTTGTATTTCATAGCCATCTTTACATTCACTCATGCTCTCCAGATCTATTTCTTCCATCCTAATCCAGCTCCTCTGTCCTACAACTTTTGAAATAGCCTCCGAACTGGTCTGCCCATACCCCTCCTGTGTCCTGACAATCCACCCTCCATGCTGCCGCCATTGTGATCTTGCCAAAATCTAAATCTAATTTCATCCTGTCCTGCTTTAAACCTCTCAATGGTTCCCTCTTGTGCCCCCACTTCCAGCCACACTATCTTTTTTTGGTCCCCCTTAGCTGCCATGATCCCACATACCACAGGGCATTTGCACAGGCTGTTTCTGCTGCCCCAAACAAGACCTCCTCAGCTCCTATCATGAGTTAAATCATATTCCAGCCTCAATCTCCAGGCAAACACCATCTCCCAGAAAAGCATTTCCTGATCTTTCTAACCAGGTGAGCTCCTGTATCACATACTCACATCCACACACACCTTTCTCCTTTCCTCCATAAAGTCATTGTGGTTTTAATTTTACACTTATTCTGGTGATCCTCTGATTCATGTCTGTCTTCCCACCAGACAATGAGCTGCATGGTGGTAAAGCTCACATCTCTTTTGATTCCTAGTGTCCAGCTTATGCCTAGCACATTTCTGTTGGATAAATGAATGACTCAATCTGAGGTCTAATTTCAATCATTTTATTTTGAGGAAAGTATCATGATTTAATTAAAACTAAAACATCTACTTCATTATTAAGCTCTGTCTTCATAAGAATTCACAGTGAGTAGATTGGAGCCAACATTTTACCTAACCAGTAGAAGCATATTCATTCGCATGCATGAAATCCACCATATTATTGCACAATGCATGATGAAACATAAACTCCAATGCTGGAATGTCTTCCAATCATGAGCTATTAATAATTTAACAAAATTAATTCAGAACACTTTGCTCAACAGTGAACCAGAGATGAGGAAATGATGCGTGTGCCAATCTTCCAGGGTAGAATTAAATATGGCAAGCAAGGAAAAGGAAAAGGCCTCTGACCCTTGTTTAGAGCGCAAGTCTTTGCTTAGAATTTAATACAAATTTTATGTTTTTCTAAGGAAATTAAAGAATGAAGATCACAGGCATAAAGTCTTTGCTTTACCCAGGTGAATGATTTAACATGGTAACAGCCATCTGTGAGGCCATCGGAAAGGAAAGAAACGTTGAAGGGATATTTTTTCTTCAGCATGAAGCATTAATCAAGTCAAAGAAAAGCTTTCAGTAATTATTAGTATCGGGAGTAATCACTGGGAGTAAAATGTGAAGCAGAGACGCTATAGAGTATAGAATTAGTCCCTGCCCAGAAGATCCCACAATTTTCACTAGAGTAACAAATGGAAGCAGCATTTATTAGAAAAGCAGGTGAGTGTCATACAGCCACATTTCCAAGTCAACATTTCCCCTTGACTAGGGAAGCCAACAGAATTCTCTGCTCCAGACACCAGGAGAGAAGGAGGGAAATGTGATGGACCAGCTGCCAGTCATTCTCCCAGAGAAGGGGCAGGGAGGAGAGCGGGGAGTACACAGATGCCCAGCAGTCAAAATGAAACTCTCAGGCTGATGAAAAACCTGGGTGCACAGATCAGGGTTGCCCAAATTTAGAGCATCAGGATTACCTGAGAATTATCTGTTGAAAGGCAGATGCTTGGGCCATCCCCACACGATTTCTGTTCCTAGGTGACACTGAGAAACACAGGCACTTTCTAAGGCGTGCTCTGTGCCTGCCACTTCACTAAGGGTTTCCAGATGACATTTAACCTGACAGCAACACCCTGAAAGGGGAATAATACCCCGTCTTGGAGATGAGGAAACAGGCCGAAAGGCATTTGGTGGCCAGCCCAGTGAGTAGAAGCCCAGTCATCTTACCTGCTGTGCTGTACAGTTCTCTCCTAGACATTAAACCCAGCTTTAAGGACCTACCTTCAACATATGGCACTACGAATTCCAAATAAGTCAGCATCGACCCTCCCCAGGCCAGCTAAAAATACAAATAACATCACTAAGTTGAATTTCCAAGTCTACAGCAGTGGTAAATGCACAAACACATCTGAACATTGAGTGCAGTTAAGCATGCCACAGAAGTGCATTGCACAGGAGGTAGAGATGCCGCTGACAGCAGCTGGATGTATGGGCCAGACCTTCCGGTAAACGGGAGCGGAGTGGAATGAGGGAATCAAAGGCTCCCTTAGATGAAATCCCATCAGAGACTGAGAACGACCAGGGCCGAGGGGGCCTGAGCTTGACTGGGTGATAAGGAAGGCAGCCCGGAAGCAGTGAAGGGCCCTGAAGAGAGGAAGATGCCACACACCACAGACACCAAGCCGAGTGGAATTCAAGCTAACCAGAGGGGACAGCACAGCTGAGGAGAAATGATGGCCCAAGGAGGAGCCAGGGCACAAGCAGCAGGGAGGTTGTAGAGGTGCTGAAACCTCCTGGAAATGAATCCTTCTCACAGCACCCGCCACCCCCACCCCACGGTCCTCCAAAGCAGCTGACACCCTAGAGGAAAGGGGGTAGTTCAGGGAACAGCTTTGGGGTCCAACAGCCTGCGTGTGTGCAGCCTTGTTAAGTCATAATGCCCCTCTATTCTTCAGTTCCATGTCTGTTCAATGGAACTCATCTACCTCAAAGAGCTGCTGCAAGAATTAAACATGATAATGTCTGTAAAGCACTCAGCACCTGGGGCGTCCTAGTAGCCCAGAATACGTCAGCTCGTTTATTATCATCACTGTTGTCGCTTTGGTATTATCATCATTAATATTAGCATCCTCAAGAAAAAAAATGTCATGGACCCGGTAATCCTCACAAAAGGGTCACAGGTATTTCTTCTGTTAATCAAAAGCTTGGTCATTCGGGCTATACACTGGCTAATGATACAGGTGCTCCTGATAAAATGCGCCCAAAAAATCAACGAAATAAATTAAGTAGAGCAGCATTTGGTGCCCTACTTTTCTCCAGTACGGTTTATGTGTTCTTCTAATTAGATTTTTGAGTAAACTCAGTTCCCCAGCCATGCTGGGCTGACTCCGATGCACTCTAGAATGATTCACAGCATCCGTATAAACTTCTCCATGCCCAGTGCCAAGTTCCTTGCCGTAGGTGTGAGAACCAGAAATTCATTTATTATTTCACCCTCGCTTCGTTAATTCTGTTGCCAGCTACCTGTTGTCGATGGGGTTCTGTTGATACTGCTGAACAAAGTTTTAAGCCAAATAGTTTTAAGAACTTGTTTTCTGCTGGTGATCCGCCATCGTTGATTAAACTTCATGGGGATTTATAACCTCCTTTCCCCCCACATGCTGTAACCTTTAAGGGATGTCTGATGAAAAGCAAAGGTCATGGGTTCCAAAAGCCCTCGTCCTAACAAATATGTTAGACAGCCGACTCTGAACACACAGCTGTTTCTCATCCATCCTCCACCCTCCCCCACTTGGTTTTTACAGCCATTCCCAACAAGGATAAAAATTAAAATGAATAGAATTAATGGTTTAATTTTGCAAGAGAAAGGAGAGGCTTTATGATGCCTCACTGGGGAAAGGGGTTTTTTGTCTCTGCTCTCGGCCCAAACAAGTCTGCCAAGGAGAAATATGGTGTCCAGTCTCCCATTGAACTGCCACAGGAATGGATTGGCCATGGCTACCGGCTTGACAGGTGCAATAAATATTAATTAGTGTGCTTGGCTACAGAGGGAATAATGATATACACTGCTTCTCTGAAGCGTTAAATTGTAGTGTTAGTCTTGATAATGCCTCATCTTCTCCATCACAGCAGGCAAACATTTTCCGTTACACGCACCCCCGTGCGGGCAGAGAAATAAAGGTTGTCGGGAATTGCAGGTGCAGAGAGTGGGGGTTAAGACTGAGAGTCGGGCTCTAGGCAGTCCCTGTGCGATTGTTTGGGTTCTGCTTTTGCTTTTTTAGGTCGGCATTTCAGGTGGCACAAACCCATTTCTGAAATGTTTGCTGCTGTTAAGGAATAAAGCTGAAATGACTTCCTGTTGTCAAGATGTCTGATTACATTGGAAATGGATTTGAAAACTCTTTGTCTAAAAACTCCCAATAATATGCATTAAATAAAGGAGGCCAGGGCTTATTGGATTACGGGTGAGTTAGTAGGTTTATGGAGTTGGACTAAATTACATTCCTGGGATGTTCTCCAGTGTTTTGCTGATAAATCCCTTGAATAGTCTGGAGGTGGTTGTATCTGAGAACTAAAGATACAATTGCTGTTAAAATTCAACGCTGATCAGAAAAAATAGCAGGCTAGGAAGCCTGGAAAAAGCAAATTAACATTAGCAGGATTCTAGGCTTGCTACAAAACACGTTTTTGAAATGGATATGTTTAGTTGTTTATACCTGAAGTTACGCACAACAACAGCATTTCACCAAGAAAGAGGCTCTAATTAAATGCTGATATTTTCCAAATCCTTAATTATAATGGCTTACAGTTCTGCCTAAGGGTTTCTCTAGGAGGTAATTTGCTTGAATATTACCATTTACACTTTTCCATTTGTTGAAGATCTTGCTCCCTTGCAAATTGCCTTTTTTAGGTGGCTGTAACTTCACTTGGCATCCTCTTTCTGGGAATGCTCCCTACCCTCTCTACAGAGAAGCCTGGCAAGAAACACGGCACACAGAGTTTCATTCTAGGTGGAATTCTCCCCCTCCTACATGGCTTAAATGTGTTGATATCTGTTTCTGGGCTACAGCTGCAAAGAAAGAATATTTGGCAATTTGAATGCACACGTGTTTTTTATTCTCTCCTGGAGCCCTGGGTTCTAGCAACATTACCTCAAGCAAGTGTTTCTGGAGCTATGGTGAAAACAGGGAAGCAGCACCCAGTGGGTTGTGAGATACTAACTGATGATGATTTGCCCCGAAGCAAGCAGCAGGTGGCTGGGGACTGGGGTAGGGCCATTTCTGCAAAGCAAAACGGGCAATCTCCCAGGACACAAGCAGCTCCATTCAGCAGAAGACGTCGTTCCCTTCTCCCCTCGTCCCCCTACAACTCTTCCACCTGCTTTCTCGGAGAGGAGCAGAGTCCATCTCCCCCTCAGGCCCTTGGAAATGTTTGTCTACCCTCTGGAGGCTGGCACTACAATCACAGTTATGTATATCTCCTGCCAAATCGTTAAACACAGGCAGCACTGTGGCTTGGCAGCTGACGGGGAGTGAGGACTGAAATGTGAATAGTCACCTCTGCCCCCCGGCATGGGGTCAGCTCTCCAGAACGCTATTCCTGGCAAGATGGTCCAAGATGTGAAGGGGGGGTGCCAGGGGGCTGGAGCTGTTGTATTTTCTGGCCTCAATTAAAACGTGTCCCTCTACAATCCCCTGGATTTGAAGATTCTGCCTAGCTGTTATGAAACAGTTCATAGAAATGGCTAAGCTCCTAACTTTCATCAAAATACAGATACTTAATGAGTCCCCTGAAGGAGAGTAGAATGTGGCTGGAATGGCCCACCATTAAACACTGCCTTATTGGTGGGTGGTTCCTACCTGCTCTGAAGCTATTTAAAGGTTCAATACCCTCAACAAAAGTCGAGGCAAATCCAAAGGCAAACCTGAAGGTAGTATTCAGGAATATACTGGTCCCATGAAAACTAAAAGTTCACCAACTCAATATTGAGAAAAGTATATCAAAAATTGAGTAATCTTTGATTCCTTCCTTTGTGCTCCAGAGATTCTAGAAAACTCTCTTCCATAGATGAGGTGACCTATCTGCTCTAGACCAGAGCACAGGATCGTTAGGCTCCCCTTAGGTATGGTTAAGACATTCAAGCAGAAAAACATCAGTTCGTTTGCAATTATGCCTTTCCCCATAAAAGAAGTCCTTATTCCAGCCTCTAAAATGGATGTCTTAAAAGTATGTCTAAATAAAGGAGGTTTAAAACAAGAAGGCTGATGGACTTTGGAATCAGACCAATTTGTATTTGAAAATTTGGATTTGCCAGAAGAATGCGTGGTCATGAATAAGTCACCTGAATTCTACATCTTTAATTTCCTCAACTGTAAGTCGAGTATAAGGGTACTTATCTCAAAGGGCTATTGGAAGGATCAAACGAGTACATGTTCATAATGTTTTGGCACAGTGCTTAGTGCTATTAAATATATGGTATGCATAGTAGATTATAATAGTAATTACTATAATTAAATTAAGTTCCGAATCCTTTACCACAACCCTTGAGCCCCTATAACATCCAAATGCCCTCCACAGTCTATTATTCCATAGGCAAATTATGGCCACCAAGAAGATTCCATGCTCTCATCGCTGAGACCATAAAACAGATGAGAGATCGTGCCCATGAATATGGCACAATGAATATGTCTAAGGAACTAATAAACTGGTCATAAATAGAGAGAGTACCCTATATGATCCAGATGGGCCCAATGTAATCACGTGAGCCCTTAAAACCAGAAAGAGGAGAGGCAATCAGGGAGATGCAGCAGAAGGGAAAGCCAAAGAGAGCTGAGACCTGAGAAGGGCTTGACAATGGAGGGGTCATGTGGAAGGCATTAGAGAAATGAATTCTACCAACAACCCATGAGTTTTGAAGAGGACCTAGAGCTCCAGATGAGAAATGCAACACCTTGACTTTGGTCTTTTGAGACTCTCAACAGAAAACCCAGCTGTGCCACACTGCCCAGATTCCTGACCGACAGAAACTGTGAGATAATAAATGGGTGTTGTTTAAAGCCACCAAGTCTGTGGCCATTTGTTATAGCAGCAATACAAAACTAATACAGCCATCTTCTCTGACACCAGCATGGGCTGTTTTCTGTATATAAGGCATGGACTTTACTCCTCAGGACCATTGCACAGACTGTTCCCTCTGCCTATATCCTGTTGCCTCAACTCTTCATCCAGCTGACACCTGCTCATCCTTCTGGTGCCCGTGCAAATATTTCCTCTTAATGGAGACAGTCCTTGAATTTCTTACCTAAAGTGGGCCCCCCAGGATATTCTCTTTCTCTAAAGACCCTGTTGGTTTCCTCCAGAATCTTCATTGGAGTTTGTAATTCTTTTCTCTCTTCTTATTTATTTGTCTTTGCATTTATTTGTCTTTGACATATACCATGACTCAAATAAATGGTGGTTGGATGAGCATGAATCCATTACCTCCATTGACGCTGTGGGTATGTTCCACTCTTGTCTCATTTTACAGATGAGGAACCTGAAACATAAAGAGATTCAGTAACTTTTCCTAAATCACACAGCCCCCGAGTGAGACCCCAAAGTTCACATTCTCCATCTCTGTACTTTCACACCCCTCTAATGTGTGTTGTACAAGTAGCAAGAAAATATTGACCTCAGAGCCAGCCAGCAGGTCTTTATCCCACCCCCACCCCCCAAAGTCAGATATCTGGAGCATTCTACGATGTAACAGACCTCCATGTCAAAACTCTGCCTCACGCCACAGCAGCAGAGGCATGGCCTCCAATCCCAGTAGGTGAGTCTTAGTTCAGCTGGAACAAGATGTGCTCCCTGTGCTGTGGGGGGCCCGCTCCTCTCCCCGCTTGCTGTGGCCCCCGTGCCTGGGTAGCCCACCACGGCCAAGGTCAGAGTGGCTGCAGGAGGAGCAATTAGAGAAAGTGCTTGTTTGTGAAAAATGAGCTCTGCCACCTCACTGCTTTCTCTCTCCCTTTCTTCTTCATTCTTCTTCCCTGCCTCGGCTCTCGGGTGACCACTGAAGGGAAAGCACCGGATGGACACACACAACCATGCATGTGTGAGCACTCTTCTCGAGCAATTTCATTTCGCAAGTGACATTTTTACGAAAACATCTGCAGAAGTCTGGTTGATTTTTTTCTTGATGCTTCTAACTGAAGGCAAAAATAGAAACATGTACAGCAGCCACCAAAATTAATGTAGCCAGATTATTAAAACACTAAAATATCCACTCTCTGACTCTGCAGCCAGTCACGACTCATGTATGTTTTATTGCACTAGCAAGAGACCACCGCACAGCTTGAAGTATGACTTTGAGGTCACTAAACAGGGGAAATTCTCCAACTGTTTCACAGCTACCACACAGGATGTCTGTAAAGCCTGCATATCTGCAGGAGGAAAAAATCAGTTTTAAAATTAGCCAGCCAAAAATGTCCAATAATAGAAAATGTAAGCTGAAACCCATGAAATGTGCTTTAGGACAGCTACCACTATGGACTAGGGGCTGGAACAAAGGGCCTTTGGCTTTTCATAAAGTAAGTGTTGTGCTCCTTGGGCTGTGAGCTCCCTCTCATCTCAGTGTTCCTCTAGCCCGTTGCCATCAAAAGGAAAGCAGGAAGAATAAAATGTTCTAATGTCTGAATCACGGTGCTTTCCACTGAGCCCTGGGGTTCGGGTTCAAGTGATCCAACGTGAATTATTTTACACTGTAAGGCTTGGACACTGGTAAGTGGGGACAGACTCAGACTAGGACCCCTTCGTGCCCAGCTTTTGGGGGAAGATCTGAGGGGTCAAGGGCAGGGGTCCAGGTGGCTAGGGGCCACTTGGGGTGCTCTGTCTGCACCATGGGCTCTCTACCAATAGTGACAACCAGGTAAAGATCAAAATTGTACACACTTATGCCCCAAAGCTCACCTTTAACGGGATGGAATCTGTAGGCACAAGTTACTATAAAGGATACAGGTAGGTGTTGTCTTTGCGGGAGGACGTGCTTTCTCCCAGCCCCACCCCCACCCCACTAAGCTCCCCACGCCCCCTTTAAGTCTCTGGGCAGAGGCCTTGTGTTACTGGGGCCTCAATAGTTCCCAAGGAGGGCCCTGTGGTCAGGGGAGCCCCATGTCACGGTCAGTCCCCCACGCCCAGGAGTCCTGGGTGCCCACACTGTAGCACTCTCACAGGAAACGGAGAGATTCAAAGGCATTCATATGAGCAGATTACAGATTATCAGATCAATACACAGTGCTCATTTGGAATTTAGCTTCAGGGGTCCCCTAGGTGATTTCCCTTTACACTCTGAGATGTAACTGTCACAGGTCAAAACAGAATAATGGTTCATTCCTATAGTGAGGAAAGAACAATTGAAAAATCCATAAGCTGTTTCTGTTTAGCTCAGAGGAAGCAAACTAATAGCCATGAGAATAATCCATATTCTTGAGTTGGTTGTCAGCAATTAAAACTCAAATTTCGCATTTAAACAAAACCTGGCTCTCCAGCTTTTCTCTAAAAATTTAATGAACTGGCCACCCTGGACCTGTCTTCCCACCTTATAGTGATCGGCACAAGGAGGGACAGGTGCGGGGGCGCGGGGGACAGGGGGCGACCCTGATTCACTACAAATCCATACACCACAATACTCCCCCTCCGCCCTCCACCCCCACCCCCTGACTCAGTTTCGCTACCTGCCTGGCCCAAGCGGCATTTGGGTTTCTGACCCTTGATTTCTTCTCCTGTTTATTGCCAAGGTCTATTTCTCTCTGGAAGAAAAGGCCTCTGCATTGATTAAAAGTTTTCAGGATATTAACCTGAATTTTCTCAGTCTTGATCACTGCATGTAAAATTCAATACTCAAACTATCCCAAAACATCCTCAGTTGCTGTTCGAGTCAGATGCATTTACTTAAACAAGCAATTAGCCTTGGCAATAGAAAGCTGAAAAGAAATGAAGTTCATGAATCTGCTACTTGTTCTTCTCCAGCTGATGGCATTAGTCAATGTCCAAGTGTCAAAGGGTAGCGAATATTGTGCCAATTCTGGCACCCAGGAGATTAGAGATTGGAATGGTTAACATTACCGAACCTGCAAAGGGGCAGAGGCGGGGTTCGCTGAGAAACGGACTCTATTAAATGTCTACTGTACATACAGTGCTCTACCAGGCAGGCTGTAGGTTTTGTGGGGTTATAGATTGAGAGAATGGACCCCAAAAATTAAGTGCATGTATATGTACTTGCCACTAACTGGGAAGTCAGGATAATTTTGAAATATATCTGCAAATCAGTCACTGATATTTAAGGTACAGGCAAAACAAATATCTTATAACTGAAGTGTTTATAAATAAGGAAAATAAATCCACTATATTACCTAAAGAGTCTCTTTACAGAGGATTCATAAGGTGTCAAATATAGGCATAAACATTCTGAAAAAAACAAAAAAAACATTTAGTCATTTCATCTCTGTACTTGAAAACAGAGAATTGTTTATAGAGTTTTCTCAATGAAACTTGACTTATGCTTGCCAAGAGGGAAAGATGGTTAAATCAAGAGACCATACAGATTTAACTGCTGTCTAATGGAAATGAGAAAGGAAGACCTTGCAGCAATCCCTCACATGTTTTCATTTCCCTCCTGCCTTTCTCTAAATCCCTAGCCTGGAAAGCATGGTGTGTCTCCCCCCCCCCCCCCCCATCGTCCCCCATCCTAAAATAGAGCGTATATCCTCCCTCTGAGAAGTCCCATGCCATGATCTGGAGCTGAAGGGACAGCCCTCTGGGACAAAATGTACTTAATCTCCAAATATAAGCTTGAAACAAAGGATTTGAAGAATATAGCACTACTTTTCAAACACTTAATAAGCCTTTTTCTCTCACAATTAAGCACACAATCTCAATTGAAACAGATGTTCTTGCTAAACCCGAAAGAACGGCACACACACATACTCAAAATTTGACTCAGTTGCTTTGTAATAGATTGGGGAGGGGTGAGGTAGCATAGATTTACATTCCTTAACTTATTAAATAAACATTTACTAAGTAACTGCTGTTTGTTAGATAATATATTTGATACTGGGGATATAAAAATGTAGCCCCTGACTTCAAGGAAGTCAAACCAACAGGAGAGAGAGATATAATAAATGCCACAATAATCATACTGCAAAGTGCTATGGAAGTGTTTCAGAAAGAAGCATACTGGATATATTAGTTAGTTAGTGCTGCATAACAAGCACTCCCAAATGTGGATGTCAAACATCAGCTATTTATTATTTTTCATACATCTGTGGGTCAGTTGAGTCATTTTGCTGATTACAACTTGGCTCAGCTATGCATCTGCAGTCAATTGTTGGATGGCCAGTCCAGGATAGCCTTGGCTGGGTCATTTGAACTGACTTGGCTCTGTTCTTTGTGCTTCACTCATTTTCCAGCAAGGCAGCCTGGACATGTCCTCAGGGCAAAGACAGAGGATTAAGAAAAAAGTAGAGTTTGACACATGCTATTTTTAAGTCACTATTTATGTCAAGTTTGGTAGTCTCATTGGCCAATGCAAGTCACATGACCAAACCCAATGTCAGTTTGAAACATCAAGTAACAGAACAAAGGACAGAAATACAGGGACACCATTTAATGAAGGATCATTAATGTGATCACCCTACAACAGTGGAGAAAGAAGAAAGGATTGTGAGGCTATCTTCATGGGATGAATAGAATTTTACAAAATACAGACGGGGGCAAGCGTATTCCAAATTTAAGAGAAACAGAAGTAGTTTCTCCACTATAAATGGTAGGTTGGAAGAAAGGGGGGAACTGGAGGCTAGGGGAACAGTTAGGAAGGAGCGAGTGCAGTTAACGCAAACAAGAAATAGATGAGGACTCAGCTAAGCTGATGGCAAGGAAGGCAAAAAGGAGAAGGATTGAGAGATATCATAAGATCAGAATCTACAAGAAGGAAGACTCAAAGGTGAATCTTGAGTATCTTTGTTGAGCATCTGAATTGATGATGATGCTAATAACCAGATCATAAAAGAGAAGCAAATTTGGGGGCAGAGAGAGAGAATGAGTTCCATTTTTGTCATGCTAGTTTGGAGGTACCTGCAGTAGCAACGAAATCTATCTAGTCATCTGACACATAAAGATGAAAACTCTCAGAGATTAATGAAGATTGCTAAGGGAAGTCACCATGCATTGGAAAGAGGCATGGATATAAAATAGAACTGATGGAATCCCAGCTCTTCCCCTTATTAACTGTGTAAAAAGGTGAGGCTACAGCAGGAAAGAAACTATAACAATACAGGGAATTACTAATTATTAATTTACTAATGCTTTTCAAATCCTTGTTTTTGCTTTTACTTTAGTGCTATTCCTTCCCTCAGCCCACATTTGCTTGTTCATTTTCAAAGCTAGCCATTCCTGAAAAAATTCTCGGCACAAAATAGGTCTCCGCATCCAGAGGGACATGCATTTCACCTACAAGTTTCAAAAACCATTTGGGATTTTTTCATATCAATGACTTCTGTTCAGATAAGCTACCGCTGTAATTTTTTTCATTAAACCTTTAAGTTACTATAATTTTTAAAATAACCTTAGCCACTTTGCATTTATATTAAGACTTATTTTGTATTATTATTTCATCAGGGAATAAAACATGACTGAAATAACTTTCAGATATGATTTCAAAAAGGTTACTGAGCTTTTAATGTGATTTTATTGGATTTGGATGCTAAAAACTTTTCCAGAGAAACATATGTCCCATTTTATGCTGAAAGTGTATGGAAAAGCAGAGGATCAGTATACCGAAGTTAACTCCACGGAGTACCTTCCGAAATAGGTCAACTATAAAATTATAGGTTAATGCTAAGGAGAAGAGAGTGCAGAATTACTCCGAAGTCTTTGAAGTAACCGAGTTTAGCCAGACCAGTCATATCCTGGGACTGAGTCTGAGCTGGGTCGGGAGGAAGAAGATACATGTGAATTAAATAAGAAGAGAGAAGACAATGCAGGGAGGAACTGGCAAGGGAAAAGGTGCATTATGTTTGGCATGACCAGCAGGTGTCGAGTGAGGGCAGAGTCCTGAGGACACTGGAAGCTCCTTGAACGTATATATGAAAATCAAACTCCTGGTTAAGCCATGTAGGCTTTCCCAGACCTTTCCCTTACCTCTCCAGGCTTCTCTCCCCTACACCAGCCAGAGAGCCGTATCCCACAATCTCACCAGCCTGCCAAACTCTGGAACCAGGGTTGACATCAGCCAAGATGATGGGATGGGCGATATGGAGAAGCGATTCTCAGTGCTGGCTGAGCATCAGCATCACCTCTAAAGCTTTGTCAGCCTGTTGTTCATTTTTAATATATCTGTGCTCCTCCCCAAAAGAGAAAGGACAGATATATTAAATCCCTTGGCATCGGAGTATAAGTCTAATGCAAGGGTGTGGAGACAATAGTGAAGAAAATCGACATTTGTTTCGAGGGCGATTTTAATGAGTCTGATAATGATTGACACCTCCCTACAGAAACACGATGCACAGGTTACAGAGGGAATCATGCGTTTCTTGTCCTGGTGGCAGATTAATGACTTTTTTTTTGAAAACTGCCATCCTCAAGAACCTGTGAGAAGTATTGTAGCCGGAAACCACATAAGAATAAAAGTCAGTGATTGCCTCCCAGTCTTTCATCGTCTTGCGGTGAGGTGGGCTTGGGCTGTGACTCACTTTATATGCTCTAGAAGAAAGGCTTCAGTTTCCTGTTGTTCTTCCTTTGAAAGGCGCCAAATGAGAATGATCTCATAAACAAGCAAAATAGCCCAAGTTCAGCAGCCCAATAGTCTGGACAGAGGTGCCAGCTGTTTACAGGAGTTATTAAAGGTGAGAGCAAAGACAGTCCTTTCAGTGGAGGAGGGGTAGTCCCTAGTTCTAGCCAACTTGTTGCAAGGCAACTTGAGGCATACTCTTTGGATCATTCATTAGACAATCCTTACGGAACAACCCCTACAATCCCTGTCTTTCCACGAAGGAAAGAATGCTCTGCTCTGGGGATCCCCATGTTCCTTATTCTTTCCGTGAAGACCAAAACAAAACTTTACCTATACATATTTTGAGCTCTCCATTTTATATCTGATAAAGCACAATACAAAGCACAATACAATATATCACACTGAATATAAGAAAAGGACATAATATATATGCTGGAAAACAAGAAGGAAAATCCAAGTCTTTCAACATTTTCTATGTGAATTAACCTTTGACTAAACATCTTGAAATGTTAAAAAATGGTCTTTAGCTGTGGAAACTTTATTTTCTTCTTCCATGCACTTGGCTATCAGATATTTATTTTGGTATGCTGTATGGCGGGGGTCACATTTCATTATTTTTCCATGTGAGTATCCCACTATTGCAGCACCATTTGTTGAATTTTCATTTGTTTGTTTGTATGTTTGTTGTTTTGGGAAGTGCATGAACCGGGTATCAAACCCGGGTCTCCCGCATGACAGGCGAGAACTCTACCACTAAACTACCCTTGCATCACCCTCAGATACTTATTTTAAATATACAGACATATCTAGTGTTGAACTTTTTAGGGGTCTCAAATGCAAGCCAAAACATCTTAAAATGTTTCCTGTAAAGAGAGTCTAACATAATGTACACAAAAGGATCCTCTCCCTCCGATGAAATCTCTCTGATGGTGGTGTTTTCGTTGAGCTGCAAACCCAGGTGGGGATAGAGTCACGTATACACAAAACCCATGTTCACTTCTTAGCACGTGCCCCTGTGGGTAAGAGCCCATGTGTAAATAGTGTCTTTGAATGTGCTAAGGAGGCTCAGGGCATGGACTCACTTGTGAAAAGAGTCTTCAAGGATTCTATTTAGATCAGGCCAAACCGAAGCAGGGTGGGCCCGAACCCATGTTTCTGGAGTCATTATAAACAAAGGAAATGGATATGGAGGGTGAAGCCGGAAGTCAGAAAAGGTCCTGGGAGGAGACCAAGGAGGGAGAGAGAGTGCATACCGTGATGGAGGACTGCAGGAACGCTCAGGGTTCTGCGAGGGAGCAAGCCCTGCCAGTGCCATGACGTTCAACTTCTAGCCTCCAAAATGGTGAGATAATGCATTGCTGTTGTTTCCATCAGCCCGCTGTGTGGTACGTGTCCTGGTAGCCCTGGCCGACTGAGACAAGCTCAAAACTTGAAAGACCTTTATCCAACTTTTTGTACCTACTTTAAAGTAATTGCAAATTAGATCAGTGGTTGGCTTTTTGGCATCTGTATTTAATACTTTCACTAAAGGACAACAGCAGCTTCCAGATATGCTAAGAATTCTTTTCTTTTGACAGGTGAGTGGAAAACAACCTGCAACACTCAAGAGGACTGAGCAAAGACTGCAAGTTTACTTTGAACCTGAGACTCTCCCACACTGTACCCAAGCACATGCCAAACTCGTACAGGTGTACACCACATGAACAGATGAACAAATGTGATTATAAGAGCCGTCCAGGTGCACCGGAGCCCGAAATGCATTTCTCCCCAAGTGGATTTGTGCATCTGTTATGTACTTAATATTTGTTTACTTGCTAGCAAAAAGCTACTTAAACTGTGAAGCTTGTACCTTATTAGACCGTATGGCTTAAAAAAAGAAAAAGGACACAATGAGATGACATGACGGAGAGTGTCACGATGTGCTCAATAAGAAGGAAGTGCAGAGCCCAACACAAGAGGCACAGGATTTGAGGTGTCCTAACTCACGGAACATCACAGTGATTATTTCATTGTCCTTTTGTGCTGAGAGCGCCCTGTTACTTGGGAGGAATGTTAAATTTGTAAACGTAATTTAATATGGCTTTCCTAATAAGGTTTTTTGAGATCGTATATATATATATCCAGAGAATAAATATGAGAAGGATATTCCCCATTCAAGACCCTGGATAATCTTAAATATATTTTGCTTTTATAGTTCTTATCTTCCTTCTCAATAACACCTGGGCCCTATTTTTGCTCTCCCTCTCCTACCTTGCAGTCTCTTAGCCCTGTTTTTTTTTTTCATATGCCCCTTCAGTTTTTTATTCACTTAACAAATGGCTTTTTTTTTAATCAAACCCTGCCCTCATGGAGCTTAAATCCAAGCAGGGCAAGTCTGACGATTAACACAATAGATGATACCAATTAAGTAGAATGCTAGAAGTTGATGAGTGCTATGGAAAAGGATACAACAAGGTGACGGGGATGAGAAATGTGATGGGTATAATTAAAACCCTCCTTTCTGGTGTTCTAGGTGCTTTCCTTTGTATTTCCCAGCTACTCTGACAAACAAATTCAGCTTCATTTGTTACTGGGAGGAAACAAATCCTATCCCTTTCTCCTTGCCTTCTCACTAGCACGTACAATGTGCCAGTAATAACTGACATTTGAACAGAGACTTCATACCCATTGCTTCTTTCAATCCTCAAAACAATCTATTTGAGGAGCACAATGCTCAGATAAGTCAACTGCTTGGTTAAGGTCAAATAGCAACTAAGTAACAGAATAGGAATCTTGTAACCCAGTTCCTTGAATTCAACTTCTATGGATATTTTAGTACATTATCACTGCCATTGTTGACAACCAAAAGAGAAACTAGGGGGATGAGTGTCAGGCTAGTTGGAGGAGAGAAATGGCTCAGGCAAAATGGCAAAAGAATCATTAATGAGGGTAGTAAGTAAACTGTTTTGGAGCATACCATAGATGCTCAAGTAGTCATTCAACAAACGCTTCGTGTATGCATTATGTACTAGGCACTGGGAAGGTGCTAAGAGCCAATCTACTTAACCTGCAAATAAGATGTGTCAGATTCAAATCAATATACAGGGCAGGATGAAGAATAAATGTTTTAAATTGAGAACAGGATATTATATTAATAATTGTCTCTTGAATCTATTAACTTTAATAGGGGTCTGGAAATAAAATACTAATATATAGAGAGAAATAAGAAATAAAGGACATAGGAAGTATAAAGAAACTAAATTTAGAGCCAAGGGCAAAACTGAGGGTCAAATCAGAGAAAGTGCTCACCATTACCTTAAAAGTGAGTTCGGTAGGGTGAAGAAAGGCAATTGTCATTAATCACTATAAATTCCTGCTGAAAAAAAAAACCTAAAGAGAGAATTGTGGGAAGGAGTTCTAGTGTAACAGATGACGCACAAGACTTAATAGGTTCCAATCCTGACTCTGTCACTTAGCAGTTTTGCGACCTTTATCTATAAAATGAGATTAATAATCCATACCCAGCAGGGTCTGAATTGCATAAGGGATGTGACCTTGTGAATGCAGTACCAAGTGGGTGTTTTTGTCAGGGCTTCTGCTATTGGAGGGGGCAGAAATTCAGCTTGACAGGTTATTTATTGGCTTGTTTGAATACAAAATGCAGACCTAGCAACAACAGAAATATATACATAAAATTGAACTTCATAAATTTTTTTTTAAATGAGCATCAAAGAACAATATCAATAAAATGAAAAGATAACTTATAGAATGGGAGAAAATATTTGGAAACCATATATCTGATAAGGGTTTGGCATCCACCACATATAAGGAACTCCTAAAACTCAATAACAAGAAGACAAACAACCCAATTGAAAAAATGGGCAAAGGACTTAAATAGATATTTCTCCAAAGAACATATACAAATGGCCAATAAGCACATGAAGAGATGCTCAACATCATTAGCCATCAGGGAAATTCAAATCTAAACCAAAATGAGATAATACCTCACAACCACTAGAATAGATACTAACGAAAAATCAGAAAATGACAAGTATTGGTGAGGTCGAGGCAAAAGAGGAATCTTAGTACCTGGTCGGCGGGAATGTAAATAATATAATCACTGTGGAGAACAGCTTGGCAGTTCCTCAAGTTAAACATAGAACTACCTATGACCTGGCAATTCCACTTCTAGATGTATCCCAGAACTGAAAGCAGGGACTAGAACAGACATTTGCACATCAATGTTCATTGCAGCATTATTCACAATAGCCAAAAGGTGGAAACAACCCAAGTATCCATCAACAATGAACGGATAAACAAAATGTGGTATAACATACAATGGAATATTTTCAGTCATGAAAAGGAAGGATGTTCTAATATCATGCTACAATGTGGATGAACCCTGAAGACATCATGTGGCATAAAGCCAGACACAAAAGGGCAGCACAACATTGTGAGTGTGATTAATCCCATTGAAGGGGGTGCTTAGGAGTGGTAAGATAGGAAATTTTATGTGGTATATGTCTCCACAATTTAAAAAGAGAGAGAGCCTGAAGAGACAGTGACAATTCAAGTCAATGCATGATACCATACTGGATATAATAATAGAAGAGAAACTGCCGAAAGGGGCATTATCTGGGTATACTTAAAAGTTGGAATATAGGCTCTAATCTTTATAGCAAAGTTAAATTTCTTGAATTTCATAACCATACTTAAGGTGTTTACTCAGGTGAATTTCCTTGTTCTTAGGAAATATACATGGAAATAATAAGTGTTCAAGAAGCACAATGTATACAAATTACTCAAAAAAATGTTTAGAAAATAGATAAACAGGTAGAGGATGGAAAGACAGATTAGATAGATAGATAGATAGATAGATAGATAGATAGATAGATAGATGATAGATAGAAAGAATGATACAGCAAAGGTAGCAAAATGTTAAAAGTTGGTAGATCTGGGTATCTGGGAGGGGGGTATGGAGTTCTCTATGGGCTTTGTATTATTTTTGCAACTCTTGCAAATTTGACATTATTTCAAAATAAAAAGCTTTAAAAATTTTCAGAACCAGTATTTTAGATATGACTAGAGGCAAGAGCCCAATGCTGTCACCCAGGGCCCATCTCTCCCCATCTCTTGGCCCTGCTCGCAGCACGTTAACTTTATTCTCAGGCCAGCTCTTCCACGGAAGGAGCAAATGGCAGCTCACAACCCAAATCCTCACAGTTAGAGAGCTCTTTCTGAGACGTGATGCCACCTGCATACACACCTTAATTAGTATTTGATGCACCTAGATCTTTTAGACTTGGATAGCATATCTCCAAATAAATCAGAAATAGAGTATAGAACCTAGCATCTGTGGTAACCATGTTTTCTACATAATGTTTATTTTACCAGAAAATGCAATAATAATAATAATAATAATAACACTTTCTGTGGGCACAGAAAGCCCACTCAAATAGCCTGGTAATTTAGAAAAAAAAATCCATCACTAGGGAAAACGAATTTCTTGCTTGGCTCATGAGCTGGAAAGAGGATATTGCAATATTAATACTAAGTGCATGCACCTAGAAATAACCCTGTACACATAAATATGCCTTAGCATCTCCATTTATACCTACATCAAGGAAAAAATTAAATTATGACATACCGCTGTGAATAAATGAAATGGAACACCAGACATATATTAAACTTAAAGAACATAAATGAACCCACAAGACATGAAAATTTGGAATCTCACATGCTCTGTTTTCTTTAATATGGATCTCTGTGCTTCCCTGTCTGCTTCTATTGATTACTAGTGAACTTGGTGATATATAAAATTAATAGCTTTTTCATCTTTCCCTTTGCCTAAAGTATCTGATAAAGCAAGTCTCTCCCATCTTAAGTAGGACATCCTTCTCCTTTTACCACCCAGTTTCTCCTTTTCTTCACAACCACATCTAGAAAGGGCAGCATACACTGGCTGTTTTTAATTTCCTACCCACCACCCCCCTTTCACACACAAGCCCAAGAAAACCTAGTTTCTGTCTCTACCACATGAAAATGGCCCTCACTAATGAACTAATGAGTGTTTTCCAAGTTCAACAGATTCTTTCCAGTCTTTAACTTATTTAATTTGCCCGTAGCTTTCTCTTCTGAAAACTCTTTCCTCAATTTCCATTTCATCAATTTCTCCTACTTTTCTCTCTCCTTCTTTAGATGCTCCATTCTTGTCCCCTTCACAGCCTCTTTTCCTCTATTTACCCTTTAAATGTGGTTCTCCTGGATTCTTACTCTATATATTCACCCCTAATCCTGTGCTTCACTCATCCCTTATATGCTGCTAGACCTCAGTCTTTACAGACCATCCTAGTTCTCTATATCAGACACCACCAGACCTCTCCCCTGCACTGCCCCACAGCTGCACGGACCTCTCCCCTGCACTGCCCCACAGCTGCACGGACCTCTCCCCTGCACTGCCCCACAGCTGCACGGACCTCTCCCCTGCACTGCCCCACAGCTGCACGGACCTCTCCCCTGCACTGCCCCACAGCTGCACGGACCTCTCCCCTGCACTGCCCCACAGCTGCACGGACCTCTCCCCTGCACTGCCCCACAGCTGCACGGACCTCTCCCCTGCACTGCCCCACAGCTGCACGGACCTCTCCCCTGCCCTGTCTCACAGCTGCACGGACCTCTCCCCTGCACTGCCCCACAGCTGCACGGACCTCTCCCCTGCACTGTCTCACAGCTGCATGGACCTCTCCCCTGCACTGCCCCACAGCTGCATGGACCTCTCCCCTGCACTGCCCCACAGCTGCACGGACCTCTCCCCTGCACTGCCCCACAGCTGCATGGACCTCTCCCCTGCACTGCCCCACAGCTGCACGGACCTCTCCCCTGCACTGTCTCACAGCTGCATGGACCTCTCCCCTGCACTGCCCCACAGCTGCATGGACCTCTCCCCTGCACTGCCCCACAGCTGCATGGGCCACAAAGAGAGGAAGGAGGGTCAAGAAAAGAGCCCTGGGAAAGAGCAACATCTAAAAGGTGAGTGAAGGAAGAAGCACTCTGAGAGAGGTCACAGACGTATAATGAAAACCAGGAGGAAGGAGAGTCCTGTCACTCAAAGCAAGAGAGACTTTTTGGAAGAAGGTGGGCTCACAAGGATTGCATACTTCGGCAAGATCAAGTGACCTAAGGACTTAAAACTGTTCCTAGAAGCTTCTTAGAGATCTTGACAAGAGACATCTCAGTGACGAGGGCAGAAGCTTGACTGTGGGGGGTTGAATAAGTAGGATGTAGGTAAATGGTTACAGAGAACATAAATCATTCATTTAAGAATGCAACTGAGGGTGGAAAAAAGCTAAATGGAGTTGTGGGGTAAGGACTGGGTGGTAGTTTTGGTTGGGTGAGTATGTAGTAGTTTTGAAGAGAGGAGAAAGTTGAGACTGTTTATTAAATGAAAGAAGAGCCACTAAAGATAGAAATTGGAAATAGAGAAATCGGAAAAGGGAGCAGGGATGTTAATGCTGCATAAATTCCTACCACCATGGTTTTCAATCAAAGCACAGCCTCGCATGTGCTGACTTTATGCCTTCCTTCCAAAGCCCTCAACAGTTCCTCATTGGATGCAGGTTAATATTTCATCCTCAGTCTTGCAAGTCTGCAAGACTTGATCTCCTCAAAGTCCAATCTCATCTCCCCTACATTATATCCTACACGTCCTCCTGCTTAAAATGATGCTGGGAGCCTTTCCTCACTTCTTTTTCTTCTTGTTCCTTGTTTAAACCCTATGTGGTACTTAAGACCTAGTTCAGCTTCCATTTTCTCCAAGTTTTCTCCAACTACCTCAGTCATCAGTAATTACTCCCTTTACACAACTTCTGTAGCATGTATTTGGCCCCTGAGTTCTCGTGACTCATATTATTATTCACCTCATTATGTTCATGCTCATGTTCCCTGACTTGGGTACAAGCTTCTAGAGGGCTTTGCCCTCTAGCCCTTAGAAGAATCCTTTGCTTAGATTCTAAGGTTCTTGTATTCAGGCCAACTGCAATAGAGTATGCTTGTAAACCCTGGAAATACCTGAAATTGGCTCAATAAAGGTCACTGATGGCCTTGCAAGAATAACTGGCTGCTAAGGTAGGAAGCAGCAAGAACCTAATCAGTGAGTTGGGAAATGACCATGAAATGAGGAAATGGAGAGCATTCTGAAAGTTTGAGAAGTTTTCATGAGGAGAAGAGAGAAAACATAGGACAGCAAAGAGGAATGCATGATACTAAAAGGGTTCATGTCATTCAATAAATATTTATTGAGCAAATACTATACCCAAAGTACTGCCCTAGCCATTAAAGAAACAGCAGAGAATAGAGCAGACCAGTCCCTCCCTCATGGAGCTTACAGTCCAGAAAGCAGACAAACATTAAACACGTAACTTTCAATGTGGCAAGGGGAAGAAGGAGTACTGTGAGAGAGGATGTCACTTTATATTCCTGGTGGCTTGGTACAGCCCTACACACACCAAGCACTCTTCACCCAGAAGGAATGGAGGAAAAGAAGGGGTGGAAAAAAAGAGAAGGGAGGAAGGCAAGAGGAATGGAAGGGGAGGAGAGGTACAGGGAGGAGCAGGAAGAGGGAAAAGGGACATTAATTATGAGTCTAAATACCTCCTATGTTATGGATAGTATTTATAGAAACCTCAAAGTTAAGAAAAGGTACAATTCATTCATTCACAAAACAGTAAGAACCTATTACGTGTGAGGTTCTGAGATGGGGGGAGGGGAGGACGTGGTGGGAATCCATAATTCCGGCCTCAAGAAGCCTATTTTCTAACAGTGGTATTTGTATTCTATTTATCTGAATGAATGGAACTCGCAAGTAAAGCATCTAACCAAATAAGATTTTAAATTGTGGTGAAAACGCAAGGAGGCTTTTGAACTAAACAACTCTTGAAGTCTGTTGCCTGCTTCTCTACAATCCTGTGCTTCTGTCAGCAACTATACTTTGCCGAGTCCAAGGTACATTAGTTGTGTGCAGCTGCATGTTGAGTTGACCTGCGAAAACCAAAGGGAGAGTCTAAAGGAAGTGGGCAAATGAAGTCACTCACAGACCTCAAATTCTTTTAGAGAATTCTTGTTTCTGAAAAGGACCAGAATTGCTGAATATCCTAATTCTGAGACAGTCACGGATGGTGAGACACCTAGAATTGAGCAGCTGTTAGTAAACCTATCATATCAACATATGAAACTCTATCATGTGTCACATTATTTGTCATTTTAATGCAGTAATATAACTACAAGATTATAAAGTTAAATTTATGTAAATCATGTTTTGGAAATTACTGGAGCAGACTGTGGGGGTTGTTTGTACTCAATCTGCTAATGAAAGGACCCAACTCACCAAAAGAAAATTAAATGAAGGAAATATATTTGCTGAACTTCCCTTGGTCTATTTTGAAGATGTAATGGATTCCATTAAGAATTTTCCCCCAAAGCCTTTAATTTGGAAGAGATGGGGAAGAGAGAGAGAAGTCTGTGTTCTTCCATTGTTAAAGAGGCCAACTTGGAAACTGGGAATGTTCCCTTTGGTTAAGACTTGGGGTACTTTTACTCCCAACTGATTGATCTGTCAAACCCCCAAGGTTCTCAAGGAATTATAGACTACTCAGGCAATCCTTACAAGAATGACGTTCATGCATTATGAAGCTAACATTCATTTTCATAGATGGCAGCATGACTAATGACGATGCCACGTGCTTCTATAACAATTTACAGTTTCCAGACCACTTTCACATTCATCATCTCATTTAACAACACTTCGAGGTCTACAGGGCAGGAATTATTATCCTTATATTTCAAATAAGGAAGAAAAATTCAAGGTGTTCAGAAGGAATATGGCCTCCCAAACCTAGGAAATGGTGAACCCATGATTCTAACAGACTTTCTGATATTGATTTCCATGTTCTTGCCATAGATAGTTTCCCAAAATTTGTTCTGAAGAATCATGGTCTTGAGTGTTATACCATGAAAACACAAACATGTCTGAACAAATAAGATTGGGAAAATCTTGTTTGCATACAAATAAGATAAATATTATATACATGTATATACACACGCACATATACTATAGTCAAGGGTCTCCAGAAAACAGAACTGGATGGAGATATGGAGATATATATATATTCTGTTATATATAGACTGCAAATATTATGAGATTTATTATAGGAATTGACTCACATGACTGTGGGGATGGGAAAATCCAAATTCTGTAAGGCAGGCCATAAGCTGGGAACTCCGATGAAGGTTTTTGATGAATTCCCCAGGAAAAGCTGGCTGGCTGAAGTAGAGATGCAAAGTCTTCCTTCTGACTGCTGAAATCATCACTTCTTTTAAGGCCTTCAACTGATTGGATGAGACTTCTCTCATTGTTGAAGGCACTCTCCTTGGTTGATTGTAGATGTGATCAGCCTTAGAGGCAATTAACTTACTGATGATTTAAATTCATAAACTATCCTCACAGTAGCAGTCAGGACAGTGCTTACTTGACCAAGTAAATGGACACCATCACCTGGCCAAGCTGACACATGAACTTACCCATCACACTATATATCCTTTGTATCAGCTGGGGCTCAGCGCAGGAAGCACAAGCCACTCTAAGTGTTTCAAGCAGAATGGAATTTAATACAGGAAATTTGGTGCATACAAAATTGTTGGGAAGGCAGGAGGAGCAGCAATCATGAGTTAATCCAGTATTGAGCTCAACAGTCCCTCACTACAGCTGCCATACAGAACTCTGGAAGCTGCCATGGTCATGAATGACAAGGCCAAATTGCCTCTAAACAGTCACAGCCCTGTGACCTTGCTTACTAGCTTCAACAACAATGGGAAAATTGCCTCCATTGCACTTTCACTTTCCAAATATTATGTGAATGCATGTAACTGGCAAACCGAAATCCTCATCCAGAACCTTAGTTGCAGGGGATTCTGGGAAAAGTCATTTTCCCATAGTCTCTACACTCCCCTTTTAAAAATGCATGGCGTACATGAACATTTTAAGGTTATAAAAACATACTGCAATTAAAAAAATGATTAAACTTTAACCCTGCTAAATTCAGCTTTCCCCAAGATCATTTTACCATGGAATTCTTTATCTGGTAGTCCCTCATTACAGAGCACACTTGATAAAAAAGCCACTGCAGCAAGCTGGCAGCAACCATAAAGCAGCATACACACATGTGCACCAATGTGTCAATCAGGCAGCCAATAAAACCAAGGAACAGCTGCTTTGGGCACCTGGCAGACACTAGAGCATTTCCTCAGGCCAATTCCACTCAACACAATGAACATGTGAGGCACAGTCCCTTTCCTTGGGGTGATCGCAGAGTGGTTGAGAGAACTACCCACAGGCTTAGGGCCCTGAAATTTAAGAAGACAGAATTAATACTAAGTAGGAAAAGAGCACTAAGGCCTGTAACTGCTGTAGACTCGAAATCATAGTTCATCCACCGTGGGTCAAATTCAGCCACCAACAGAGTTTCTGCAAACAGTGTGTCATTGGGTGAGTTGAGCATCCTCTGTTTTCAAGCCCCACCACTCCCCATTGTCTCATATCCACCCAAATCACTCCTGTAGGCATTTGAGCTTGACACTCACAAGTGGACACTTGCTGGCTGAGCAGGCTTTGTGGGAAAGATGGATTTGAACTGAGCCTGGAAGCCTGGGTGGGACAGCATTCTCAGCAGTTTTTCTCCGGCCTTCTGAAAGAACATCCGTGTTGCTACATTACAGGGCGTGATAGAGTTAAAGGGTAAGCCTTGTAGGTCTCTCCAGTGCCCTGGAAACATGCCTCTTTGTAGTGGAGAAAAGTATAATGAGAGAGGAGGCCTACTAAAGGGAATGTTGAGTAATTAAGAGAAAATTTGAGACAAGTTTCAACCAACCGGGACTATGGGTGAGAATGCAACTTTCCCTAAAGCAAACAGGATACAGAAGGAAAGCCCAATTTATTATACCTTTGGGGATATCAGAGAGAGAAAGAACACATGATAGATAATGGTTATGGTGTCTCATTGTTCTAGTGGGGCTTTCACCATAAAAAAAGCAATCTTCTTTGCATCCACACTCGCCTTTTAAGCAATTTATGTAGAACACTTTAAATATAATCCTCCAATCTTCCAAATGAGGAAATCCTTTCCTATAACAACTTGGGATTCTTTTCTCCTTTCCTTCTCGTGCTAAGAAAACCCTGTACTTGCAAATTATGGGGGGGAAAGCTCTCAAGAAGAAATGCATTTTTCATGAGGACTTTAAAAATCCCTAAGGAGTATTAATTAGGGGACATGAAATTGGAAGTTTTTAAAAACCATAAGATCACCCAGCTCCTTAAGAAGCAGCTCTGGAAGACTGAGGAATAGTTGGGATTTCCATCATATTGTCAGAATTATCCTCCAGGAGGTGGCATTAGAATAGGAATTCTCTCTCTAAATGGCATGAAGCTGGTTTTTATACCATGAACGTCACTGGTGAGGTGACAGCTATGTGAGCACCAATCACACCTCCCTTGTCTTCAGTAGGAATAGTCAGTTTGTCCTCTGAGATAAAATGTGCACATCTCATGTGTCACCAGCTTTCTGGAAGCCAGATCAATTCTGCTGTTGTCAATAGCAAAGAACTTCCCCCAAGGCACTCAGCAAGGGAAGGGAAGAATTGGATCCAGAATGTGGAAATTTGGCTTCCTGGGCCTATGCAAAATATACCAAAAACCGACATTCCTCAGATGTTAGCTCTTTTTTTCATTCTGCAAATACTTATTGAACAGCTACTTGCACCAAGCACTAAGGCAGGCACTGGTGATAGAACAGTGATTTAAAAAAAACCTTCTCCTGCCCCTTCCATCATGGAGCTTATGATCTAGTGGGACAGTCAGATGGGAAGTAAGCAACCAACACAGGCATCATTGTAAGTGATGGGGAACTACGAGGGAGGCAGAACCATACTAGGCCAGGGTTGGCAAGGATGGCCTCTCTGGGCAGCTGCCATTGGAACGGAGACCTAAAGGACTGAGCACTCTAAGCCGAGGCCGCAGCTTGGGCAAAGGCACTTCTTTGTGCAGTCTGCCTTCTGGTGCAGTCATTGTGATTCACAGAGATGGGGCAACCCACAAAGTTTGCAAGCAGGTATGATGGGCAATGAAATATGCAAATACTAATTGGAATATGTATTCGTTTCCTACTGCTGTGCAACACGTCATCCAAAATCAGCAGCTGAAAGCAGCCCCCGTTTATCATCTCCCAGCTTCTGCAGTCTGAAGTCCAGGCACGACTTATCAGGTCCTCAGGTGCCACGGGCTGTGCTTCTAACTGCAACCTGGAGGCCACTTCCAAATTCACAGGGGGCCAAGCCGAGGATTCCAGACCTGAGAAGAAAACAGAGGCCTGGTTAAAATCTGGTCAGGTCAAAATTTAGCGGGTAAGTATTGGTCATTTGTGCAAACTTGGCCAAAAAACTATGGTTGTTTTTCATGAAAATGTCATCTGTGTTTATATGTAATGAGTTTATTACTTTTACTTTGAAATGACTTGATAATTTTTTAAATGTCTCAGGCATATATTCTATATGATAAATATTGTTAGCTATTGCCCACATAAACAAAAGCTTTTGGGACTCCCCCAAAAATATTTTTCCCTTCAAAAATTTTTAAGCTAGTAAAGGGATCCTAACACAAAACTATTCAAGAACTGATGTTCTAGATGACTCATAACTGGGCCTGTTAGTCACTCATAACTGGGCCTGTTAGTCACACTCACGTGACTTAGAGGTCATTTAGCTCAGTGCTTTCTTCTTAGGTGAAGAAATTGTGGCTTAAGAACGCTATGTAACTTGCCCACGGTGGCAGGTAACAAAAAGAACTAAGACGAAAATACTGATCCGCCTGTGACTACTCCAGTGCTTGCCCTCCTATTGCTGTTTTCTTTTTCAGACGTGCGTGTTTATGTTATATGCAACCACGGAGACCAGGTCTCCATCCTCTGCTCCTTTCCTGTTCTTCAGCTCACACAGCTTCTGGGGGTGGCAGGAGAGGGACCCGCGGGATGCACGGAGCCATGAACAGCGAAGGAAGGATGAAGATGAGCAGGCAGGAGTGCATGCCTTCAGCCCCGGAGGCCCGGGCCCCACCGCTGTCTCCGACAGCACCCACACCTGTGGCGCGGCACACCCCTGGGTCCCCCGGTAGGCATTTCCAGACCTCCGGGGCTGCCTGAACGTACTCTAAGAGGAGCTCCCTGCAAAACCCTTCTGAAACTTTGACGGTGCAGCGGGACCCGGGGAAAGCAGGTGCGGAGGACCTCGGCCCTGCGCCCTGTGGCCGCGCACCCTGCGGCCTCCCCGGGCGCTGTGTCCTGCGGGGCTTCCGCTGGGCGGGAGGCGGGGACAGGAGGGCGGCAGGGGGCGGCCCGCAGAGCCGGCTGCGAGAGCGGACGGCGCCGCCTGGGCAGCCTGCGTTCAGAAGCAAGGGAAACTGGGCAGGCTGCCGCTCTTTTCAGACGTCTTTTCAGAGAAGCTAGGAAATAGTGCACGAAATCATTCCCCAACAAAGGAAACCCACCCGCTCCTTAAGTACGCAATATACTTCTGCACACGTTTGTGGGGTTTGTTTTGTTCTGGGTATTTTTTTTTTTAATTAGAGAAATTGTAAGTTTACAAAAAAATCATGCAGAAAATAGAGTTTCCATATACAGTACCCACCCCCACGGTCAGACAGACAGCTTTCTCCATCAGAGCTCCAATGTGATACTTTGGTACAGCCGATGAAACAATATAATCATCTTATGCTAACTGTAGTCCATAGTTTACGTTGGGGTTCACTGATTGTGTTGTACAGTCCTATGTTGTTTTATCTTTATTATGTAATATATACAACCTAAAATTTCCTCTTTTAACCACATTGATATATATATAATTCATTGGTGTTAATTACTTACATATACAATGTTGTGCTACCATCACCACCATCCATTACCAAAACTGTTCCATCACCCCGAAGAGAAATTCTACACCAATACAGCATTACCTCCCCATTCCCTGCCCCCACCCCAGCTGCTGTAACCTGTTATTCTAGTTTCTGACTCTATGAATTTTCTTCTTCGAATCATTTCATATCAGTGAGATCAAACAGTATTTCTTTTTTTGCGTCCAGCTTATTTCACTCAACATGAGGTCTTTAATATTAATCCATGCTGTCATATGTATCAGAACTTCATTCCATTTTACAGCTAAATAATAGTCCGTGGCATGGACAAACCACATTTTGTTTAGCCATTCAGCTGTTGATGGACGTTTGTGTTGATTCCACATTCTGGCAATTGTGAATAATGCTGCTCTGTTCACATCAGGGCACAACTAGCTATGTGAGTCTCCACTTTCGATTGTTTGGGGTTGACACCTAAAAGTAGGATTCCCAGGTCAATTCCTCATCCCAAACTGTCAAACTGTTTCCACAGCAGCCAGTACAGCAGTTTACTCAGGCTTTCCTCTGTAGTCCCATGAAAAATTATCAAGTTCTTAGCTCTAGAAATTAGTCTGTAAGGCCGAAGCCGGTGGACAGAGTGATATTAGCTTAACTCCAATTATTGAACACTTCACTACACTAGTAAGAGCTTCAGGGCACTTTCCAGGGTGCATGAGAGGTGAGCCAATGGTCGCTTAGTCAAGTCTATGCAGGGTGCTGGAAAATTCTACATGTACTTTGCAGATCTAGCTCGCATGTCCACTGTCTCCACTCATTCCCCATCCATTTGGCTCTTCCTCTGTTGCTACCGGGCAGTGTCCGAACCACCACTTCTGGTCACTGTATCACTCAGTGTCCAGTCAGGAAAACAGAGCCCAAGCTCAGATCAGAGGGTGGTCGGAGCTGTCTGACACTGTTACATACCCTAGAGAAAGCCACGTTCTTTTAATCCATCCCCGTGGGTGCAGACTAGGGTGGGTGGGACCTCTTAGTTAGGTTATTTCCACTGCAATGTGACCTACCCCATTCAAGGTGGGTCTTAATCCTGTTATTGGAGCCCTTTATGGAGGTTAAAGGATGGAAAAAGCAGAGATAGCTTAGAAAGAAGAGATCTGGAGATGCTAAAAGAGGACCCGCAGAAGCTCAGAGAGGGGCCCACCGGAAGCAGGAGCTGAAAGCAATGAAACCCAGGAGCAAAGGACCAGCAGATGTCGCCATGTGCCTTACTAGCTGACAAGGAGCCCCAGATGCCAGCAGCCTTTCTTCAGAGAAGGTATCATCCTGCAATATCTTAATTGGGACATTTTCTTGGCCTTAGAACTGTACATTTGCAAACTAATAAAACCCATTATTAAAGTCAACCCATTTCTGGTATATTGCATTCTGGCAGCTTTGGCAAACTGAAACAGAGGGAATTTGATATGGGATGCTAATTGCAAAGGTATTTGGAGAAACTGAGAAGCCAAACAGGGGATGGTAAGGCAACTCAAACATTAGGCACAGCCAGAAGCCACTCTCACCTCCAGGACTAAAGGAACCAAAGGAAGAGACGGTGTTCTAGAATTTAAGAACTGGGATTCCTAGGTAGAAATAGGAACTGTGGAAAAAGACTGGCTGAAGGAGCTGAATCACACTCACCAAGCCCATGGAAATTTCCTCCCAACAGCCTCCTGGCTTTTATTCTTTGTTGTTCTCCCATCTCTTCTCTAAACCCAGATCTCTCTAAATCAGTTCTCATCACTTCCCTCCTCACATTCTTCAGTAGTTTTCTGTTGCTTCCAGGATAAAATCTAAACCCTCCCCCACAGACTCCAGAACCTCCTGTGGTCCTGCCTTGGCTGATCTGCAGCTTCCTTTCAGGTCACTCTCCCCCTCATTCAATAAGCTCTAACCCCAAAGGTTGTTTTTCAGTCAGCCCAATGTGTCAAACTGGGGGGACTTCACATCTGTCCACCATCTGTCTGGCTAAATCCTACTCATTCTGTAGGTCTCTGCTTAAAAGTCATTTCTTTGGGGAGGCTTTCCCAAGCCCTCCCAACCTCAATAAGATACAACTTTTGCAGTCTCAATCAATCCTATACTTTTCCCTCATAGCACCTAACACAGTTTATAGGCATACTTTTGCTTGTGTGATCATTTTTTTATATCTGCTCCCCACCTCTCTAGAAATCTAGCAATAGTAAGAGATTTTGCTGAGCCTCTTCCCTAGTGGCCCCTGCATGCTGTACTGTACTGGCAGAGATAGGTGCCAATTAAGTAACGGCAGAGGAGAATTGCACAAGAACCATGCTATTGGAAGCCATCACATTGTTTGAGTGCTTTTCCCAGGTCCCTCTAGTCTCCCCTCAAGGCCCTTAATCTAAAAACCCAGGAACTAACCACCTTTGGATAAAGTTTCCCCAATGGTAAACAGATTTGTAAACCCGCTATTGCTAAATTGAGCGTCAAGGATACATATTTTGACTTCGGTGTTTAGAAAGACAAAAAAGTTCATTGTGTCCTTTGGAGAATAACTCTTGCTGAGAAAACAGGAGAATTCTGAAGCTGCAGTTACCTTTTCATAACAACATGTGAAAACGCTTCTCCCTTTTTATTCCCAGTCAACACTGTAGCTTGTCCTTATTTTTGTGTGTGTGGCTGTGACTCTGTCGTGCTTTGTAATGTTTATTTAATAACATTAAGGGTATTACAGAATGTTTATAGCACTCACAAAAGAGTGTACCATTCTTTCTGGATGTGTAGCACAGTTTTTTAAAAGCTCTTTTAAGTAGGTTTTGTTTCATGCAGGAAAGGCTGCTGGTATGATACAAGTCAAGGACACATCCATGGTTGTAATCATGGCCCCTCCTTGTGGCAAAACGTATGCAGTGACTCTGAATGCCATCTGTTTTTCTCCTTCTAACCCTTACCAGCAAGCCAACAGAGGAGCAAAATTTGTCTGCAATTTTGGCCAAGGTCTTGCCACATCCCTCAAAGCTTCCTTCACCACAATACCCAAAGTATTTTTTAATGGGGTGGCCCTCAAGTCTTTTTAATTCTAATCCGTTAGTTCTCATCTTACTGAGCTAAGTATGTTATTAATAACAACAACAAAATGAAGTATGGTGTGCACACTAATCTAAAATTTTGAGTTGGCAATTAGTTGGAGCGCAATGCAATTACATGTTTTCCTTCAAGTCCTAATTTACATGCTGGAAAACATGGGCAGCCTTCACAAGTAATTGCAAAAATAAGCCCTGCTTTCTGTGTTTGTGTGCAAATACAAAGCTTCCAAACACACCTGCCTTTGCCTAAATAGAACAGAGTCCCAGGGGTCTCCTTGCTCTATGATCACTGAGATATACAGCAGAAAAGAAACTGATCAGCCTTTAGGTGAAAATGCTGTGTTTTCCTTCCACTGCAGAAGCTCATTGCTAATTGGCATTGACTTTCCCTGTGGAGAGCTGGGGATAAAATAACTAAGTCTGACAGAATCTCTATGGAACCCCTTGGATGAATTAAGGCTTTTGGAGCTCCTGCACCCCTTTTCAAGCATTGTAAAGTAATAACAATTTAATCCATTAAACATCTCATGAGCATCTATCTTATGCAAGACAGCTAGAAGTCCTAGATATGAATTGAATGAGATGCTGTCGTCATCTTCAAGAGTTTACAGTTTGGTAGAGGAGATAAGTCACAGACATGGGGAGGTCCCTCAGAAGGTTGGGTGTGGGGTGGCTAAGCAGTTGCACCTTGGGGACTACAGTCCCCAGGTTTCTACCGATCACCTGTGGAAGTAGGAAGTGTCCAAGCAACCATGTCAATGTCCCAAAGAAGAAACTAGTTTTGCTGGGAGTTCAAACAAGAAGTTACTCTTGTAATCAAAATAAGTGGGAGGGGGTACTTTCCACTTCTGCAGAAAAGCAAAGTATACAAAGAGGTAACTAAGGTAATTTTGTAGAACATAGCAAATGAAAAATCAAACAATATGAGCTTTCTGTAAATAGCATCAAGGGCTCTGATTCAAAAAAGCAACATCTTAGTGCAGATGTGGGATCAAAACAAAGAGGGACAAAGAGAAAGAACCAAAGAGCCCACAGAACTTGGATGATACAAAGAGAAAAAACATCCAGCAGAGAGCAGAAACCTTTCCATTGGCCTCACTGCTGAGCCGTTTACTAACTCCTTAGGAGGAGAAAATTAGGCATCAGCATCAGAATCTCCCCCTATTTATAAATAATTTTGACTGCTAAGTCCCATAGTCCTCATTTCATTTTATGGTATAGCTTCAGTTATTATTTACTTATTTATGCCCCATATTGTTTCAAAAATAATTTAAGGAGGCCAACAGTCTTTATTATCTTCATAAAGTCCCCGATAAAGAGCCCTTTAAGATACTGTCATTTACACAGAAATTTAAACTGGGCAGACCCTACCTGACAGCTGTGATCAAGGTTCTAATGCACAGAGCTTGTAAAATCACAGAACTAACCCACTTTACTGAAATTCGCAGTGGTAAGACTTTGCTCTGAGTGAGTGTGTTCCACGTTGCAAAAATGCAAAGTGCTGCTCAGGGTTGTACTGCAGATATAAACCAAGCAGAGAGGTAACTCCAGTTGGAGGCAGCAGGAGCAGCCCCTGCATGGGGTGGTGGGAAGTGAGGGGATCTGGGCATGTGCAAGGACATGCAGGTAGGAGAGCACCTGGCACATCACAGTTTCCCAGCACAGGCACACTTCACAGAAAAGGAGAAAACAGAGAAATGCCTCCTCATTTATGTTCTCGTTCTTAAGCAACTTGCTTTTTCGACATACAGGGGATACTAAGGAGAGCAAAGTCAGCGCAGGACCTATTTCCCAATGACAGATAATGAGATGCTAATAGGACCAGCCTCAGACATGCTGGAGAAGTTCCACTGGCATAGAGTTGTGGATTATGGAAGGATTTCCAGGACAGCATTCTTCTTAGAAAATATCCTTACATGCATATATCCAGTTCACCTTAAATTTCCCTAATGGGAAAAAAAAATCTTTAATTTTGCAATTGGTAATAATAGTGCTTTAAAGATAAATACCTGTAGAAGAGGTGATGGAATGACTAGCCTTCCCATGGAAGTGTAGATGGTGTCTGTCTGTCTGTCTGTCTGCGTCTGGCCAATTTAGCTGGGGAGTGGAAGAGAAGACAACACAGTGAAGCTGCAGGCCTGAAACAGGGAGAAGGCTCGGGTCCAGGTTTGAATTTGAAAGGAGGGAGGTAGGGAAAAGTCCAAAGAAGAAGATTGGCAATAGATGACAAATGTAGCTGAATTATGATTATTTGGAAAACAGTTCTAGAGGAAGAGACTGCCCACAAATGCCTGATTGAGTAGGGCAGAGCAAATTCCATCAATGCATTTCAATGTAGCCTTCTAATAGCACAATCTTTCCTACAAAATCCAGCATGAAGACTTCCAAGCATAAATTGCATCTAGGTTCTTTCCTGCTCCTGGACTTTAATAGGATCTTGTCTACAAGAAGACCAAAGCTGGACTTCTAACAATTATTTAAAGGATTTTAAACAATGTAAACATGGGTTTTATTGTAATTTTTTAGCGTGCAAACAATGTGTGCTGAGGTTTGGAGAAGGGAGAACTGCCATAGAAATGAAGAAGTGAAAGGCCACGGCTTGATGCTGGCACAGGAGGGGTTCCTAAAGAGCCGTCTGACTGAGAAGGAGCTCATTTTTCATGGAAGAGGAAATATAGCTTGGGTGAGACAGAGAGCTGCTTTTATAAAGGAAGCATCACAAAACAGAAAGAGGAGTGTGGGAGCTGTCAACTACAGTCCCACACACTGCGGGAGTCGTAAGGAGGGATCACAGGTGATTAGAAGTGTTTTGAGCTAACTGACTCTCCCAGGTAAGGTTAAGCTTAGTAAGAAGACCCCTGCCAGACTATCGCTTCAGCTTTGATCTGCACTCAGTAAGCAGCTGGCATCGTGACCCTTTATCAAAAGCATGTGTGAGTGGATAAAAATATAAAGTGAAAGACAGTAGTTAAGAAGTATCCAGGTGTCCATGGTTAATTGCATTAAGCCCTACTTGTCCATCTGTGCATTGTGTGGGACCCTTTGTTTCTTTGCATGGAGGCATCATAAGCACAGAGCAAAGGCCAAGAAGTGCCCCCACCTCCTTCCTCAGTGATCTGGAGATTTACTTATTTGCCAACAGAGACAGTATTTTTACGTTGTCACCATATCCCTGCTGGCAACGACTTTTAATATTGAGCTGCTGTTCTAATAGGGTGGTTCCTGATTTGCTTTAATTTCATTCAAGTCAACAAGCAGGTAATAAATGGCAAGAATGTGAATCAGAGTCATGGTAGAAAGGATAACCAAGAAAAAATACAGAGTTAAAACCCACAGTACTTGGTCATCAATTGTATTTTATTGAGGGCTAAAGGGACATGAATTGGGCAACTGAATAGAGGGTGGATGGTGCGGACAACTGAGACGGATAATAGACTGATGTGCAGAGCTCAAGGTGCCTAAAGAACATCGTATTAATGAAAAAAGACCAAACTCTAATGTAGCAACAGATAGTCCCAAAATCTCAGCGGCTTAACAAATAAATTTCTGTTCCTTGCTCATAGTACAGCCCAGCAAAGCTTGGGAACTCTCCTGGGAACTCTTCTCCAAGAAGTGACTCAGGAGTCCAAGCTCCTCCCTACTGCAAATCTGCCATCTTGGAGAACTTTGCTTCCAGTCGTGTGGATAAGAGAGAGAGAGATTTGTGGAATGGTGTATATTACTTCCCTTCACATCAATCCAAGGACTAGAACTTGTTTATTTGGTCCCAAACTAAATATTAGAAAGGCTACAAAAGAGAGTCTTCCTACATGCCCAGAAAGTGAACTGGTTTGGATGAATATCTCACCTCTCTCTACCACAGATATCCAAGGGACAATAACCACACCAGTCCAGGTTTTGGGGTGGGGGCAGGGGGTGAAGCAAAACTAGAGACATCGATTGGGATGTGGCCGACTTAAGTCTAGAAAAGGGAAGACTGAGAAAGATGGACAATGTGGAAATTCACCAGGGTCAGGGTGAATTTAAATTTAAAGAAATTCTCTTCTGTGAATTAAAAGAGGTAGTCAGTTTTCATCAAAGTGAAGTTAGGTCATATTGACGTGACCATTTTTACAGAACCAAGAATGCTGACTCATTCTGACAAAGAATTTTGTTCTGCATTACAAATAAAGGAGTTCTGGGATTCATGGTTTGGAAGCTGGAGCAATAAAATTTCTAGGACATTTTGGAAGATTAACAGAGACAATATTGGGATCATGAGAAACATATCCAGAACTGCTGATATCTACATAAGGGAAGGAGAATTGGCTTAGGAACCGGAAGATGTGAGCTCTAGCACTGTCTCTGTGTGGCTGAGATAGTCACTTAATTTCTCTGGACATCATCTTCCAAGTCTGTGAACATGGAGTGCTCACAGCATTCCAGATCCTATGCTAAGCCCTTTTCAAGATGATGTCATATATTCAATCCTGTTCATTTCAATCCTTAAAACAGATACTATAACAATCTCCATTTTACCGATAGGGAAACTGAGGCTGAGAGAAGTCACCCATGGTCAGAGAGATGACACATGAAATTCAGGTATAGGCAGCCAAAAACTAAGCTCAAAAAGGTTAACAACTCCACCCCAGATGCTGGTGCCCAGCTTTCATTCATTTACTCAGTAAATGTATAATGGATGTTTCAGAGACATTGTCCTTGTCATCGGGGTGCATTTGACCAAGAAATGGGACTACCAAGCACAAAGGTCTTTGCCTTCCAACACCCAGGCTTGGGGAGTCAGGAGCCATGCTTTCCTCAACACACGCCTCTCTCCCAGGATCAGTAGGAGAAATCTCTAGTCCGGAATGTGATGGGCCTTCGATACATCCGATAAAATGCTTGTCCATTTTTGAAAAAGTGATTCCCCCAACTTTGTTAGGTGAGCAGTTTAGTAATTAGGTACTTGATCACTTTATCAAAACGAGCAAGAAGAGCTAAGCAAAGCTTGACTTCAATAACCTGTATGTAGTCCATCAAGAGGAAGAGAATGGATAAAGTAACCCAATTTTTAAATCTCTTTCAAGGTAAAGAGCCCAATCTTTTCACACACAAAAAAAGTGCTTTCCTTTTAAATATATCTATTTCCCAATTTATGTAACATTCTTATTCTAATAAACCATAGAATTTAATGTATTCTCTGAAATTATGAATATGACCATGTAATGCAAAGGATCAAAGAGAAGCTACAATATCATAATAAACTAAATGGTTTACTATTTTACTTTTTTGATTGCAATTTAAGTGCATTCTTTGTTCCCCTATAATTGTCAGTAAAATTAAATTCTCTTTTCTAATTAGACGAAAATAAAAATGTGTAGCTGTTGAGCCTTGTTGAGCTCTCTATAAATCTCCTTTAGCAGGTAAAATGACGGCCATATCTGGCACCCTATCAGTCTCCAACAGTGTTATTACACACTGCACACAATAAAAAAATGGTAACTTTTTTCTTTTAATTTTCGAAACCCAACTCCAGAAAAAGTGCTTTGCTAGTGATGATTTTTTTTCCCATTACTACCAATAAAACTATGAAGCCAAGTCTTTTCACTACCAAACTCCCTGGTCCTAGCCTAGACCTAGCCCAGCCCAGGACTGGGTCATAGGACATGTCCGATATTTTGTGGGCTGAATGATTGAATAAATAAGAGCATATTTACTCACTAAGGACACAGAAGTGAACAAGACATACAAGGCCCTTGCTGTCCAGAGACTTACATTTGGGTGGTGAGAGATGGGAAATAAACCATTTGCAAATAAATAAAATAATTTATTCTAGAAAAAAAATCACAGCTACTAGTATAATCTTGATCAAAATAAAAAGAGTCTTTATCCATTGGAGCTCAGCCTCCCCAGCCATACGAGCAGCTTCTGGAAGAATGAACATGGCATGAGAAAAGTAGACATATCACCGGCCAAATCTATCTGTTCAAGCCTGGTGTTCAACCTGGACCAGACTTGCTTTCTGCTCCTTCAATAAACAGATCTACACACTGCTCCGTCCCCAGTGAAGCAACTACTAAAATATCCTGTAAATGCCTGGGTGTTGCTAGTCTCTCACAAAAGGCTGGGCAATATTCCAGGGCAGAACTTAATTTCAGTTATTCTGCAGAGCAGACACGACAGATTAATGTTATTTGGGTGTACAAGTGTAAAACTGCAGTAACACGTGTAAGAGTGTTCTTCTGTTTTAGCATTTGCATGCCCAGCTCAAATGTTTTGCCCACATGGCCTTAATTTGTACCCATTGGGTTGAAGGTAAACACAGTTGCTCTAGGCAAAATTGAAAATCAAGACAAATTCGTCTTAGCTATTGAACGTCCTCTTTCTCTACCCTGCTGTGTTATACTCACATAATCTCTGTATCATCCAGGGTTTGTGCAAGAAAATGCAAAATAGAGTTTCTGCACTCTATTTCAAATAGACAGTGTTTTAAATGAGAGAATTAGGTGTTTCCAAAATCAATTGGAGGGCTGGAGGAATATAAAACAGTGAGCTCAACTAGAAAACTATTTGGGGTGGGGGGTGGGGGGGATCAAGCCAGTGAAAGCAACTTAGGTTTGAAATTTAATTTTCAGATATAGCCTGAATAAAGTAATCCTTAGTTCCTCAAAGAACAAAACAAATATTATCCAAAAGCTCTTGGCCCTTATAAGAAATTCTACTTTCAAAAGCAGATTTCTAAAATGGAAGCCTTACCTACAAAAGAAAAGTCTTCATAATTCCATGGAAAATAAATATTTACTCCAAAAATATCACTTGGAATTTGAAAAAAAAAGGAGAAAAACTAATATCCAGCATTGAGGGAATTGTTTTAAGCAAAAGAAACCATCCAAAATTCAAAGATAATACAAGAATTTATCCCAACCTTTATCCTCTATTACCATTTTGTGCAGGTTAAGATACTTTGGGACCTGCCTTCTTATCTTTCTAAGCCCCAGGAATCTGTAGCTTCCTTAGGGACTACCACATAGCAGTTATTTTTTTATTGCACTAACCCTAGATCTGCTCTCCCATATTCAAGAATTTGACAAAGTCATATATCCCTTAAAGCAAGTGATGTAAAATCACCCTAATATTTTAAAAACAAAATTAAACTTTGAAGGGAAAAATCTTTAACTGCAATAAAACAAAATAATATACACAGTTGAAGAGTCTATGTGCTTTTAGCACCAGCACCTGTTTATTTCTCTATTTTTATTTATAATAGGTGCTGGTGGTCTCTGATTCTCTCTGAAGCAATGCTCACCCAAGCTGGCATCCACACCGCAAACACCTATGTCAGCCCTTTGCTTCCAGAGCTGCCCAAAGACTTTATTCTCTCTTCAGGTGGTATATGGCCCGTACTGGCTAAGGCTGTGACCATCTCTGCAGCTGCAGAAGCAAAGTCCACTTAGGGGCTTTTATTCTCTCCGTGCCTTTTCCTCCGTCAAAATAAAGAAGGTGGCATCTGTGCAGCTCTTTTTAGTGCTTTGACTATTTACTGTCCCCAGAAGGACTGTTTACTTGTTAAGTGGAAGATTGGTTTTATATCTCCACTTGGTTCCTTCTGTTTTCCTTGCTTTGTGAGAATTTATATAGAAAGGGTTTCACCCCTTTACAGCTTAAATGCATTCCAGATCAATTTCCAAAGTACAAGAACATATTAAGTAAACCACCCCTCTAGGACAGACTTTTTGGTCCAGGTCCTTCTTTGATAAATTGAAAGAGCCCAGGACCTTCTTCTCCTTACCATTTCCACAAAAGAACAAGGAGAATAAAGAATTAGAGCAGAACCAGATGACATTGAGAACGGTAACAATACTGGAAATTTCCAATGACACAATGAGCAAATAAAGTCAAACCTGAAGGAAATCAACCCGTACATTCATTTATGTATTAGCAGCAGCTGGAGACCATGAGTCATGCAAGATCGCACTGGTGAGAGTCTGTTAACCAAGCATCTGCCCACCTGCCGGTATGAACGGGAGGCTTGAGTTTTATAAAAATGATAAGCAACATGTAACTACTAGAGTTTATTTGTTTGCTTTTATCATTATTAATTATTTCAAACAACAGAAACAATTTCTGGATTACTTAAGGAAAACTGCAGAGGGAGGGAGGGAATTTATCAACAGGAAAATGAAGAAGAAGCCATTGCACTTTGGATACACTAGAAGCGGGGCAACTTCAGCAATAAGCAGCAGGAAGAAATGGGCAGGCTGTCTGGGGAGCTGCGTCATGGGAAATGAGACGCAGACATTTTCCTTTCAGCCCACAGCACTAAAGATTCGCATCTCAGGAAGGCATTGCCAAACCTGCCTAGCTCAGGGGGCATGCTTCTCCCTTGGCCAGTAGAGGGCAGGGCCCTGTGATCGAGAAGGTCACCAAGAAGGGGGAATTGAGGTCTGCTGGCAAAAACAGAGATGCCCTAGGGACACAGCTGTACATGGCTGCCAGACTTCATGGGAGAATGCCAAATCAGGGTCTTCAGGAATCTCAAGTAACGTGAGAGTATTTAACAACCCAATTTATACCTTATTGTAACTGTTAGTAAGCCTTAGAATTTTTTTAACTGTAGTCTAGAGACTTGTATTTCATTTTCAATACAACCTAGAGAGAAGACAAGTTTCTTTTGACCGTGCTGTGGTCCCCAAAGCCCTCCAAATGTTTGCAGGCCAGGCTTTAGGGTGCTGCTCCAAGACAGCATGTCAGGTTGGCCTCCTGTGGCACTGTCCCACCTTGTGTCCCTTTACACCACTGCACATCTTATAAACTAAGAAAGATAAATTTTTAACCAATTCTCACCAGCGCATTTTCCTCAAAGATGAACCTTATCTACTCCGAGTATAAAACAAGCATTTATTTAATTCCCTTTAACAAACAAATAGGAAATGCTTCTGTTTGGTAGACACTAGACAAGTCTCTGATAATGCAGAGAAAAATGAAATCTAGTCCCTGACCTCAAGGAGCTCAGAGTGCAATGGAGGAGACAACATGAAAACAAATAATTAAAATTCACTCTAATAATACTTACACAAGGTGTTATGGTGCCATCTTTTTCAAACTAGTGTATTATTATTCCACTGAAGTGCAAAAACTGATGCTGTGAAATATCCAAATTCATAAGCTAATCAGGGCCCATTTTCCTGCAGCATCAATTGTATTTGAAAATTCAGGGACTAAAACAATTTTGTTATTTAACTGGTAAATAATATGATTTTTATGACTTAGTCTGTAACATAAAATTCCAATTGGTGTGGCAGACCCCGGGAGCCACCACCATCCCCTGGGTCTTACTATGGGGCTACTTGGATGAAAACTTTTGAAAAACACTGAGGGATGAATGCCTTCAGTCCTGCTCGTCACCCTGACTTCTCTCTCTTCACTGGAAATGTAAAAAGGCTGTTTATATTCTTGTACATAATCTTAGCGGAGTTGATGGGTACAATACTAAGTTGTTATTTTTAATGATGTTACCCTCAATTGATTTTTTTTCTGTGGTTCAATGTCCCTTGAAAGAAAAGAAAATCCCCTTGCCCTATACTACATCAAGGTTCCCAAAAGAATATTAAAAATACAATTGCACATGAACATTCAAATCCCATTGAAAATAGGAAGAAAGTTCTTTGCAGAGTTTAGTTTTTATAGAGAAAAAATCTTCTCAAATAAGAGATGTCTGATTTATAAAGATCCATCTCTAATAAGCATCTCACCTACCAAGATTAAATGAATTTGGCTAGCATCTAAATGCATTTAGATATCTTCATGGGCCAAGGGCATGTAGAAGATTATTTAAAAGGAAATTATTAACATAATTTGCTATCTGAAGTTCATACTTTCATCATATTTATAAAATTTCTCTTCAAAGTACATATTCAACTACACTGAACTTTAAAAAGTTGTTCTGAAGCAAAGAACTTACTATAAAATAAAAGATTCCAAACTGAACAAGGAGAAACTCTCTTTTGTGAGATATTTCTCCCATTGTGCACAGTCCCTTGTCAATTTCTTTATATTCTACATTTCCAAGTCTGAAAGTCAGTCAATGGACATATACTTTTTAAAGACCAACTGGGTACAGGGGCCAGTTCTGAGAACTGAGGGAAGATAAGGAAAGCAATAGAAGACATCATTCCAGCCCTATGAGAGGTTCAGTTGAAAAGATAAAAACTACCCTCTGCTCCTTAGAGTCTCTAACAGCGAAATTCTTTTTAAATTGTCTCAACATCAGATCCTGTCCTTGACTCTCAATGGAAGGTGATTTAAGGAGGTTTCATTGCCAACTGAGACAACTATTGTAGCAAGCAAGCTCCTGGCAGCAAGTAGGCCCCTCCCCAAAAAAACTCAGCTTTCAAAACCCTTCCTGGTTCTGGTTACCAGCAGCCAACCACCTCCCACCAGCGAGCAGCTAATCACCTCCCTCAAGTGTAACCAATTGCTATATTAGGAAGACCTAGGACCCATTCTGTCCATAAATATCTTGTATTAGCCCCTGATCCGGGTTCAGACATCCAGCTGCTACTCAGCTGAGCCCTATGGCCATAGACTAATAAAACCTAATTCCAGAAACTTCGGAGCCTCGATCCTAGTGCGTTCTGTTTCCACATACACGTTCCTGGAGGCTTACAGCTCCAGCCCTGTTTTCGCATGATGTTTCTGGAGCCTCGTTTCTGGTTTCACGCTACACTTCTGGGGGCTCATCTGGGATTGAGAGCTGGTGATATATCACCTCCTTTGCCCACGGCGGCGATGCTGCCCGGACCGAAGGTTCGATGGACTCCAGTGCCAGCAATGGGACTTTTCCCCATCTTTTGGACTCTGGACCTTCCTGGCTGGGAAAGGCTGGAGTGGCAATGGGTCCAGGACAGTTTCAGGAACTAGGTACCAGGGAGCACTGCCCACCTGACTGGTAAGCACCCCAGTGCATTCAGCCCACATGTAAAAGGCTAGGGGAGCCTGACTGGAAGGGGGCCTGATCACCTCCCAAGACTATCTGAGTATCAGTCCTGGTCTGCAGGACCAGGGGAAATGGAAGTCTTTAGGTTTGGTTTCGGGAAGAGAAGGGTGTTGGAGTGTTTGCGTGTGACTGTGAGTGAAAGGGAGCTGTGTTCTAGACCATGTTTGAGTTCAGACCCTGTGATTCCTGCATCCCCATTGGGTTGGCCAGACCAAACGAAGCAGCAGTTTGTCTGAAACCCTCTGTTGTATGATTAGTAACCCTCTCCCTATCTGTTGGCTCCGGCGATATGGGAGAGGAGGTCAGCAAGACACCATTACAGTGCATGACGTCCAACTCTAAGAAAGCTTCCACTGATGACTGAGAAGTCAAAATGACCCCCGGCCAACTCAGGAACTTGTGTGAATTAGAATGGACCACCTTTGGGATGGGTTGGCCATCCAAGGGAACTTTTGAGTTAGAAAAGTTAAAAGTAGATTATAGTGTAGTGTCAGGGATGCCTGGACACCCACATCAGTTTCCCTACGTTGCCACCTGGCTGGAAGTTGCCAAGAAGAAGCCAGGGTGGATAAAGGGTTCCTCACCCAAGTGGTCGATGAGCCCCGCAAGAAACTGAAGGGCAGGCCTAAGTCCTGGTTCTACCCAGTACACCAGAAGAAGAAGAGGACCCTTACTGGGCCACCAGCACCCATGGCCCTGCCGGATTCCTCCACAGCAATCCCAGGCTCCCCAGTGGTCCAGAAACAAGCCCGAGGCCTGCTGAGTCCGGCCACTCCTGAGGCCCCCCACCCACGAGCAATGGCAGCTGTGGCCCCAGCTGGGTGTGACCAATGAGACAGAGGACTCCGGCCAGGAAAAAAAAAAAAAACATTGAGCTTGAGCACCGCTGAGACAGAACCGGTGTGCCTCCTGCAAGGGGGAAGGGCATTGGAAGAGCTGCCCCAACAGATCTGCCCTGCTAGCACCGGGAGAAGGCAGGATGCCGGCTCCGGGCCTCACCCTGATCCTGCCACCATGGCCCTGGCCGGTGACGAGCTTTCTGACCAGGACAGACCAGGTTCCATTCTTCTAGCCCCAGGAACCCATGGTCAAGGTAAAATTGGTGGGGGGTGGGGGGGTAAGCACTGGACTCTACAGTAGATATCAGTGCCAAAACTCGGTAGCAGCCCAGCCCCTGGGGAGCTCAGCTGCTTTTAGGCTGGATGGTAGCATAGTTAGCACCACCGGTGTGGTACAAAAAAACCATTCCTGAAGCCCAGAGAATGCAGTATTGGGGGCCAGTTGATGTCGCACCAGTTCCTGTATGTGACGGAACACCCGGTGCCACTACTGGGGAGAGCCCTCCTTAGGAGGCTGCATGCCCAGATTACTTTTAGGCCCAGGGGAAAAGCCTCCTTAGGGACTGATGGCCCCAGAAGATCTTACTTCTAAGTGCACCAACCGGCGAAGAGCGGCAGCTGTGTGAGGAGGCCGCAGTGGGAGGGAAGGTCTGCCCTAGCCTGCCGTTACCGGACATTCCAAGCATCTGGACTGAGCACAACCCGACAGGCATAGCCGCGCACTGCTCCCCAGTGGTAACTGCCCTGAACCCCGCGGCACACCCCGTGGCAGTGCAACAGTACCCGATGGACCCCTCAGAAGGCCCTCGAGGGGATCCACGGCCATTTGGTGCGGCTGGAATCCCACCAGGTTATCCAGCCCTGCAACTCCCCATGGAACACCCGCTGTTCCCCGTGAAGAAGGCCTGAACAGGAGAATTCTGCCTAGTCCAGAACCCGTGAGCAGTCAATGCGGCCACAGAAACTATTCACCGCAGGGTTCCCAACCCATCTACACTCCTCAGCTTGGTCCCAGGGAAACCCAGATGGTTCTCCTGCTAGGACTTGAAGGATGCCTTCTTCTGCATGTGGGTAGCCCCAGTCAGCTAGGAGATATTCGCTTTTGAATGGAAAAGGTCCTCCGTGGGACCCAGAAGACAGTACACTTGGACTCGGTTGCCTCAGGGGTTTAAAATCTCCAGCACTACTTTTGGGCAAGTGATAGGGAAGGACTCGCAATCATTCCCAGATGAAGATTACAACAACACCATCCTACAATATGTGGATGACCTGCTTGCTGCCAAATTCTTCAGGGACTGCACGCGAGGGACAGAGTGCCCTCCCTATCACCTGGACCAGGCAGGCTACTGTGTGTTCCAGAAAAAAGGCCCAAATCTGCCAGCAGCACGTCAAATATCTGGGCCTCTATGGCAAGGGACCTGAAGCCTAGGGCCAGAGCTTAAGTGAGTAGCCTGTGCCATCCCCACACCAACTTTCAAAAAAACAAGTTAGGAAGTTTTTAGGAGCAACCAGATCCTGCAAAGTCTGGATCCCAAACTATGCGTTTTTAGCATGACTCCTCTACAAAGTCACAAAGTGAGGCAACAGAGACCTGTTCCAGTGGGGAACCAAGCAAAAGCACACTTTCCAGCATCCAAAGACCGCACTTATGCAGGTCCCGAGTCTAGGCCTCCCAGACTCGGAAAAACCCTTCACCCTGTCCATCCACAAGCGGGAAGGGACAGCCATTGAGGTCTCAATGCCAAACAACCTAGCACCAAGATGGGAGGACTGAACAACCAGCTAGCAGGTCTAAGCCCATTTGAACACCTACAGGCCAACTTCAAACTGTCTTGGGCACAAGGGTATCGCTACCTCCTCGTATTCGCCTGCATCTTCTCAGTTTGGGTAGAAGCATACCCCACCTGCTTGGAAACTACCCAGGAGGTGGTGCAAGCCCTCCTAAAGGACATCATTCCTCAGTATGGAATGCACTCAGCTCTGACAATGGCCCTGCTTTTGTAGCTGAAACCCTCCAAAAGCGAGCAAAAACCTTGCCAGTAACTTGGAAACTCCCACACTGCCGATCGGCCTCAAAGCAGTGGAAAGGTGGAACGAATGAACTCAACTCTGAAGGGACAATTAAAAAATCTGCCAGGAAACAAAACTGACCTGGGTACAGGCACTCGCTGTAGCTCTGTTTAAAATTAGATCTGCCCCGACAAAGAAAATAGGTTTCTCCCCCTTTAAACTAGTATACTGTAGGCCACCACCCCTCACCAGAGTCTTGCAGGGAAACCTCAGGGAAATGGGGAACTTAAGTCTAACCCAGCATTTGGTTCAGCTAGGAAGAGCTTAGCATTAGGTGAGCTAAAGGGAAAAGCATTAGAAGCAGTTTCCGAGCCCTTTAGCATCTACCTCTCCCCATACATATTTGAACCAGGAAACCTGGTATGGGTAAAAGGCGCCCTCCAGCCTCAATGGAGAGGTCCTTACTGTGTCATCTTAGCTACCCCAGCAGCTGTCAAAGTCACGGAGATCATCCCGCGGATCCGCCACTCTCAAGCCAAACGAGCTACTGCAGATGACCCCTGGGAATGCACCTCAGATCCTGAACACCCAACATATGTCACCCTCCGGAAGCCACTGCGCCCTTCTTCATCGCAGATGAGAGAGCTGACCAGCCCACCACTGAGGCCTGAATGACCATTGCTGTGCCCTGCTCTAGTGCCACAATGAAGCAGCTGGTCAACACACGGCTGAAGCCTGAGGAGCCCTTCAAGCTTGCGTCAGTCACCCTGGAGCTGACTGATGTATGCACGGCCGAAGCTTGAGGAGCTGCGACCAGTCTAAGTGTCACCTTCTCCTTCCTATCAGTGCTCCTGTGCTGGGGTGCTCCCATTAGCCCCCTGTTTTGCTAATAGGGTTCCTGATCCTCCTGGTTTTCTAGCCGCTGCCCAGAGTGGGTGTCTCCATCCCTTCCCTGAGGCTAACTGTACATTCACATGGTGGCCCCCCCAGAGCCAGCACCATATGCCTCACTCCTCTGTTTCTGCCCGGCATGGTCATAAGCCCTTCCAAGGGGAATGACGCATGCCAGGCATGCCTCAAGATCACCTATGTTGGGAAAGAGGTGAAACTATCATGGTTTTCTATAGCCAGTATTCATGCCAGGGCAGTTCTCAGACCTGCATTCTCAACAGAACCCAGTATTCTGTATGCACCCTAAAGGAAGGTCCCCCGGTATATTATAACCCCACCTCACTGGGTCAAGTAACGCTATACTCATTGGTTTGCCAAGAAAAAACTGTAGCTACTGCCCCTAAAGGAAGCACCACAGTCTGTCTAAACTTCAACAGCTGTACAATGCTGGGCTTCACACACCTGATCATAAGCTTACAGAACCGTGGTAGGGAGCTTGGCAGTCAGCTCCAGCCACCAGCACAGATTTCAGGGACATTCAGCACACTTCGCCCTTGCACCCAGGTTCAGGACAGTTTTAACCCCGCCAGCATAAGGAGCTCACCACTTCCAGTCCTCCTGGTAGACAGGTGTACACAGTCCTGGAGATTCCCTAACTGGGAGTCGGGGACAACATGCCAATGAATGGCACAGGGTCCCATCCTCCTACACCGGAAAATCTGAGCCCGCCAACCTGTTCTCAACAGGGCCCCTTACTCCACTTACTTCAGACAAGAGTCAGGCCTGCCCAGACCCACCCAGAACTGGTTTTCACAGCTGGCCGAGCAGATAGCGTCCTCTCCCAATATCACCTCATATTATGTCTGTGGAGGAAGGGGAAGAGAAGATCAGTGGCCGTGGGAAGTCCAGGAATGGGGAGTGCCTACAAACCCAAGCCTCACTCTCCCTGAATTCCCCAAGCCTCAGCCAGTGGAGTCTGGACACTGCTGTAGTAAGGAAACATTATGTGGCCCAATGGGTCTCGTCATTCACCATACCAGTCGGTGAGCTCCCATGTCTAGGAAGCAGGTATACAACACCAGAACCATGAAAGCTACCTGGAAATGGGACAAACATGACAGTCTATCATCCCCTTTCCCTGTGCTAAATCTGACTAAATATTGGGAGGATGTAAGTACCCTCGGCCCCTGGCCAGCCCCCGCACCCCCCCAGGACTCTATTGGGTATGTGGGCAGACAGCCTATAGTTACTGCTGGGGAGCCTGGGTCATGTGCAGTAGGAACCATCACACCAGCATTTTCCTAGCCCCCTGGCATGGGGAAGACAGCTAGGATACCCTATGTGAGTGAGCCCCAGACAGAAGAGAAGTGTAAGTGCAGGAAATAACCATTGGGGATTGGAAGGATAAATGAGTGGCCCCCAGAACAAATAATCTAGTATTATGACCTGCAACCTGGGCCAAAGATGGGTCCTAGAGCTGTACAACCCCCATTTACATGCTCAACCACATCATCTGTCTACATACCGTGTTGGAGTTTGTATTAGTTAGGGTTCTCTAGAGAAACAGAATCAACAGGGAACACTCGCAAGTATAAAATTTATAAAAGTGTCTCACATGATCATAGGAACACAGAGTCCAAAATCCACAGGGCAGGCTGCAAAGCTAGCAATTCCAATGGAGGGTCTGGATGAACTCCACAGGAGAGGCTCACCAGCCAAAGCAGGAAGAGAGCCTGTCTCTTCTGAATCCTCCTTAAAAGGCTTCCAGTGATTAGACTGAGCATCAGTTATTGCAGAAGACACTCCCCTTGGCTAATTACAAATGGAATCAGCTGTCAATGCAGCTGACATGATCATGATTTAATTCTTTGAAATGTCCTCCTTGCAACAGACAGGCCAGCACTTTCCCAACCAGACAAACAGGTACCACCACTTGGCCACATTGACACATGAATCTGACCATGACAGTCCACCCCTTGTCAACTTGACAGCTATATGTATCACCTTAAACCATACCTAATTTCTAAATAAAAAACATTAAAACCCACATTTTTTTTCTTTCACCTAACAATACTCAACTGTCCTGCATATAACTGGAAACACATTAACTCTCTCCAGAATAGAGTGCAAGTCCTTGGGTAATATTCATTCTTAAACTTGATATCTTACAACTTAAATAGTATAACAGGAACAAAACAGCATCACAGACCTCATTCTGTAACTGATCACATGGTCGTAGTTCATATTTATCACTACCTTCTTCCACTACCCATTCCATGTTTACCCTCAGCAAGCACTTCAGCTGGCCATGGTTCTTTGCCTGGTGGGGTGACCCAAACCTTCATTCCTGAAGTTTCAGAGCCATTGGTAGTCCTGCCTGGATTGGGCTGTTGCAGTTGTCCGTTGATTTTAATCACAGGGCATGGTAGTACTAAAAGACGCCCTAGGGGATCTCCTATATTCCAAGAAAACTCTTCTTTACCTCCATTGTGTAGTTGCAGTCCTATTTCCCCCTGATAGTCAGGGTCAATCACCCAGGCGATAATGCAATCCCCTTCTTGACTTGTTGATCCAGGGGCACGAGTAACCCAAAGTGACCAGGTGACAGTCTTAGATTCCAGTTCAATGGAATCATTATTGTTCCTCCTGGTGGAAACACACCCCCTTTTGGAACTAAAACCTGTAGACCAGCAGAGCTCAGGGTCACAGGGACAGGAAGCAAAAATTTTGATAGTGGACCACAAGGGGTAATAGTGATGGGTGCCATTCAGATTTCCACCCCTTGGTTCCTGGGCCCATGGATCCTGGCTATGGGAGAAACAGCACCATACAGCGGATGCTGATTCAGAGCATATACAGCTTCCTGGAGAACATTACCCCAGCCTTTCAAGGTATTGCCACCTAGTTGGCACCATAATTGAGTTTTCAAAAGGCCGTTCCACCATTCTATCAATCCAGCTGCTTCTGGATGATGGGGAACATGGTAAGACCAAAGAATTCCATGAGCATGTGCCCATTCCCGCACTTCATTTGCTGTGAAGTGTGTTCCTTAATAAGAAGCAATGCTATGTAGAATACCATGACAATGGATAAGGCATTCTGTAAGCCCATGGATGGTAGTTTTGGCAGAAGCATTGCATGCAGGGAAAGCAAAGCCATATCCAGAGTAAGTGTCTCTTCCAGTTAGAACAAATCGCTACCCCTTCCATGAAGGGAGTGGTCCAATGTAATCAACCTGCCACCATGGTGCTGGCTGGTCACTCAGATGGGGGGCTGAGTGTGTATTTCTGCTGCTGGTAGATTGGGCACTCAGCAGCGGGTGTAGCCAGGTCAGCCTTGGTGAGTGGAAGTCCATGTTGCTGAGCCCATGCATAACCTCTATCCCTACCACCATGACCACTATGTTCATGAGCCCATTGGGCAATAACAGGAGTTGCTGGGGAAAGAGGCTGACTGGTATCCACAGAACTGGTCATCTTATCCATTTGATTATTCCTCTGCTGAAGTCACCCTCTGGTGCACATTCACATGGGACACAATTATGTTTGTGTTTTTAGCCCACTCAGAAAGATCTGTCCACATATTTCTTCCCCTGACCTCTTTGTCACCAATTTTCCAATTATGTTCTTTCCAAGTCCCTGACCATCCTGCCATACCATTAGCAACAGTCCATAAGTCAGTATACAAACGCACCTCTGGCCAGTTTTCCTTCCAAGCAAAATGAGCAACCAGGTGCACTGCTCAAAGTTCTGCCCACTGGAAGGACTTCCCCTCATCACTGTCCTTCAAGGACACCCCAGAAAGGGGTTGTAGTGCTGCAGCTGTTGACTTTCGGGTGGTACCTGCATATCATGCTGAACCATCTGTAAACCAGGCCCAAGTTTTCTCTTCCTCGGTCAATTCACTGTAAGGAACTCCCCAAGAGGCCATAGCTCTGGTCTGGGAAAGAGAAGGTAATGTGGCAGGAATGGAGACCATGGGCATGTGGGCCACTTCTTCATGTAACATACTTGTGCCTTCAGCACCTATCTCATATATACCATTTCCGTTTCACAGTAGAGTGCTGTTGCACATGCCCAACTGTATGGCTTGGTGGGTCAGACAATACCCAGCTCATGATAGGCAACTCAGGTCTCATAGTAACTTGGATAGCCCATGGTTAAGCATTCAGTCTCTACTAAGGCCCAGTAGCAAGCCAAAAGCTGTTTCTCAAAAGGAGAGTAGTTATCTGCAGCAGTTGGTAAGGCTTTGCTCCAAAATCCTAAGGGTCTGTCAAAGGCTCCAGATAGCATCTCTATTTGCCACTAACACTTCCAGCACCATTGGATCTGCTGGATCATGGCCCAAGTGGCAGAGCAGCTTGTACAGCATCCTGGACCTGTCACAGAGCCTCCTCTTGTTCAGGTACCCACTCAAAATTAGCAGCTTTTCTGGTCACTCGACAAAGGGGCCAGAGTAGCATACCTAAATGAGGAATATGTTGTCACCAAAATCCAAAGAGACAAACTAAGTGTTATACCTCTTTTATGGTCGTAGGAGGGGCCAAATGCAGCAACTTATTCTTCACCTTAGAAGGGATATCTCGACATGCCCCACACCACTGGACACCTAGAAATTTCACTGAGGTGAACAGCTTCTGTATTTTTGTTGGATTTATCTCCCATCTTCTGACATGCAAATGCCTTACCAATAAGTCTAGAGTAGTTGCTACTTCTTGTTCACTAGGTCCAATCAACATGATGTCATTATATAATGGACCAGTGTGATGTCTTGTGGGAGGGAGAAACAATCAAGGTCCCTGCAGACAAGATCATGACATAGGGCTGGAGAGTTGATACACCCCTGAGGTAGGACAGTGAAAGTGTATTGCTGACCTTGTCAGCTGAAAGCAAACTTTCTGGTGGTCCTTACTAATAGATATTGAGAAAAAAGCATTTGCTAGATCAATAGCTGCATACCAGGTACCAGGGGATGTACTGATTTGATCAAGCAATGATACCACATCTGGAACAGCAGCTGCAATTGGAGTTACCACCTGGTTGAGTTACGATAATCCACTGTCATCCCCCAAGACCCATCTGTTTTCTGCACAGGCCAAATAGGAGAGTTGAATGGGGATGTGGTGGGAATCACCACCCCTGCATCCTTCAAGTCCTTAAGAGTGGCAGTAATCTCTGCAGTCCCTTCATGAATCCAGTATTGCTTCTGATTTACTATTTTGCTAGGTAGGGGCAGTTCTAGTGGCTTCCACTTGGCCTTTCCCACCATAATAGCCCTCACTGCACGAGTTAGAGAGCCAATGCGGGGATTCTGCCAGTTTCTCGGTATGTCTATACCAATTATACATCCTGGAACTGGGGAAATAACTACAGAAGGGGCCTGGGGGTCCACGGGACCCACTGTGAGACGGACCTGAGCTAAAACTCCATTGATCACCTGGCCTCCATAAGCCACTCTGTTGGACCAGAGTGGCATTTTGGGTCCCCTGGAATTAATGTCACTTCTGAACCAGTGTCTAATAATCCACAAAATATCTGATCATTTCCTTTTCCCCAATGCACAGTTATCCTGGTAAAAGGCTGTTGGTTTCCTTGGGGAAGGCCTGGAGGAAGATTAACAGTATAAATTTGTGGCAGCGTAAGAGGGTTCTCCCCCAAAGGGACCTGGCCTCCCCTTCATTCAAGGGGCTCAGGGTCTGTAAACTGTCTCAAGTCTGGAAATTGATTAAGGGGCTGTGACTCTGTGGTTTTGTAATTCAGGTAGGACTTCTGTTCACTTGACCCAGAACTCTTTTTTTTATACAACTCAGACAAGAATTTAGTAGACTGCCCTTCTATTGTATTTCTAGGTACCCCCTGATTTACTAGCTAATGCCACAAATCTCTGTGAGTCATATAATTTTGACTCCTGCTTTGAATTTGCTGTCTGTTATAATAGCTGCGTCTACCCTGTCTTTGGTGATTAAGTGCTGTCACCTGGCTTCTGCCAACTTGGGATCCCATCATCCCCACTGTGTTTAAGGATTCCAGCTCTGTGACAGCAGTTCCTACAGTAATATCTTACCTACAGAGGAGTGCAACCACAGAGTTCTTCAGAGACAATGGTGCTAGTCTCGCAAATTTATTTCTCACTGTTCTGGTAAAAGGTACATCCTCCAGACATTCCTGGGGTATACGAGCAGGCTTTGCATGATAAATCCGCTCTAACATTCCAATCTCTCTAAGCCTCTGGATCTACATTATAGATGTCGATTACATTATATAATTATAATATAGTATAATTATATTATATATATTATATAATTATATTATATAATATAACATTATATAATTAAATATAATTATAATCTACATTATAATGTAGATGTACATTATATCTACATTATACCAGGGCAGTTCTGGCATTTCAACCTCAGGTAATGTTGGCCACCTTTTGATCCCTGTTTCAACCAACCATGCAAACAAACTGTTAATACCTTTTCTAACCCCTCGAGCTATAACACTGAATGCAGAATCTCTGTTTAGTGGGCCCATATCACTAAATTCAGCCTGATCCAGCCTTATATTCCTCCCACCATTATCCCACTCCCTTAAAATCCATTGCCACACATATTCCCCTGATTTCTGTCTATATAAATTGGAAAACTCACACAGTTCTTTTGGAGCATAACATACCTCCTCATGTGTGATACTTTGTACCTCACTTTTAGGGGCCTGTTGGGACTTTAGTCTAGTTATAGGTCTGGAAGAAATGAGGGGTAGTGGGGGTCGGTCATTAAAAGAATTAGAAATATCTTCCAAGCCATTGGCTTCAGGGCATTCATTTACAGTTTCATCTGGTGAAACAGGATTAATCACTCTAAGGCTAATCCCTTCAGGAGGAGGTTGGGTGGCCAATTCCTCAAGGCAGGCTGGAGGCAGGCTGGAGGTGGGGCGGCTATGTCCTCAGGGCAGACTATTACAGGGTTATCTACAGAAGACTCAGCATGACCTAGGGTTTCAACCTCACCATCGACATCACTATCAATCCATATGTCACCATCCCATTTTTCAGCATCCCACTCCTTTCCAATCAATGCCCTCACCAGCAGACACCATGCAACATTAAGATTCCAGTTTACATTGTAAAGTGGCTACTCTAAACAATAAGATTCTGAGTCTTATTTTCAAAGATCTCAAGTCTATGCTAAAGGAAATAAGATTTTCTTTCAGGATATCATAGAAACTTCTACACCTATCAGATGGCACTTAGGCTTCTCATTTGAAGCCTTAAGCCCATCCCTTTCACTCCTTAATGTAGCCAGTGTATCTAGCCAACCTCTCTATACCTCTTATTTCCACAAAACTTGTAAAGGTGTCAAAAACATTATCCCCCAGAGCCTGGCTTCATACAAGCAAAGCATTAGGATAATCGAATGGTGATATTTTGACTATCTTTTTTGCCAACTCATTCCATGGATTGGGAGTATCATTCTGATTATGGGAATCAGAGTCCTTAGTGCCTTTTGAGTCCAGTCAGAGTAGAACACCATTCATAAAAACCCATTTTTAAGATTCTGTTTCATAAGAACCACTCCTGGTACTAAGATGTATTAGTTAGGGTTCTCTAGAGAAATAGAATCAACAGGGAACACTCACAAGTATAAAATTTATAAAAGTGTCTCATGTGACCATGAGATCGCAGAGTCCAAAATCTGCAGGGCAGGCTGTGAAGCCAACAATTCCGATGGAGGGTCTGGACGAACTTCACAGGAGAGGCTCACCAACCAAAGCAAGAAGAGAGACTGTCTCTTCTGAATCCTCCTTAAAAGGCTTCCAGTGATTAGATTGAGCATCACTCATTGCAGAAGACACTCCCCTTGGCTGATTACAAATGGAATCAGCGTGAATGCAGCTGACATGATCATGATTTAATTCTTTGAAATGTCCTCCTTGCAACAGACAGGCCAGCACTTTCCCAACCAGACAAACAGGTACCACCACTTTCCCAAGTTAACACATGAACCTGACCATCACAGAATTAATAACCAAGAGGACTGCAACAGCCCTAAACTCCCTGGATGATAATCAGGACAAGATTTGAGCCACAATGTATCAGAAGAGGCTGATCCTAAATTATCTCCTAGCAGATGAGGGAGGGGTTTGTGGAAAATTTAATTGGACTGACTGTTGCCTCCAAATAGATGAACAAGGGAAAGTCATCAGGGAGCTAACTGATAAGATGAGGGAACTAGCCCATGTGCCTATACAGACATGGAAAGGCTGGAACCCATGTGACCTATTCGGAGGTTGGTTTTCCACCTTTGGGGGATTCAAAATCCTGATCATCAGTGTCCTACCCCTGCTAGACATACGCCTCCTTGTGCCATGCCTCTTACCACTCCTGATAGGCAGTCTGCGGTGCTCCATAGAGGCTGTGATAGAAAAGAAGACAATGGTCCAGGCCCTGGCAGTGTGGAAATACCAGCACCTAATACAACAGGAAGAGATACAAGTGATGCAATTGCTCACTAGTGTGAGCAAGCATCAAAGGGGGGAATGTAGCAAGCAAGCATCAGGCAGCAAGCAGGCCCCTCCCTCCAAAAACTCAGCTTTCGGGACCCTTCCTAGTTCTGGCTACCAGCAGCCAATCACCTCCCACCAGTGAGCAGCCAATCACCTCCCACCAGCAGCCAATCACCTCCCTCAAGTGCACCCAGTTACCATATTAAGAAAACTTGCCAGCAGCCAATCACCTCCCTCAAATGTAACCACTTGCCATATTAGGAAGACCTACCAGCCATTCCTTCCATAAATACCTTATATCAGCCCCTGATCTGGGCTCAGACTTTCAGAGGCCACTCAGCTGAGTCCTATGGCCATAGACTAATAAAACCTACTCCTGAAACTTCAGAGCCTCGATCCCAGTTCATCTGTTTCCGGGTAACGTTCCTGGAGGCTTGCTGCCTGGTTCCTGGTTATATGGTTCCTGGTTCCTGGTCCTGTTTTTGCCTAATGTTCCTGGAGACTCTTGCAGAGCTTTGTTCCTGGTTTTGCACTACAGTATGAGTAAACCTGCAGGGCTACCACTGAATGGTCTCAACCCCCATTTCTTCCAAGAACAAAGAAATTTCCATTAACTAACTTAAGGAAAATATATATATCATTCCATTTATATTTTTAATGGCACATTTACTAAATTAACCAGCAAATCATTCCATGAATTCTCCTTTGTTTTTGTGGATGTAGAACAGCGTGAAAATAACGTCCATTCTCACATTACCCTTTTTGTTATTCTTATTTTCACCTTTATTTGTTATTTCCTCAGCTTGCTTTTCCAACATCATCTACCATTGTTTTCTTTTATGAAATACCAAAGGGGAATGAGCAATCTGAAAGACACAAAGAAAAATCAGAAGCTGAAAATGTGATAGATTCCTTAGAAATAAACCCAATATGCTTGGGTACCATTTAGTCATATGACATGCACAATGGGAAATTTTTACTATGGTATGCACCAGTAACCATGAATTGGTCCTTTTCTCAGAAAAATACTGGCACAAAACTCCCTAATGTTCTAATCTTTATTGACTCATTTGATGGGGGAAAAAATAAGTTACTGTACAATGGTTTTTTTTGGTATATTGTGTTGTGTTGCTGTTTGTTTTATATGACAGTGAATGATATAGTCAATTATAAAATTGGACTAAGATATGACTGTTGGACTAGAGAGGAGGAGGTAGTAGAAGAGAAGGGGAATGAGAAATGAACCATGATTTTTAAGGCCAGATGTTTCTATTGAGCTAGTGTGTTCTTTATGGTCTAATACTTCATGAAAGAGTCTCATAAGAAGCAAGAAACATTTGAAAAGGGGATATTATAACCTCAAGCAAACAATAAACTGTGATGTGTCAAACTGCCCTTTTCTTCTTGGACAACATGGTTCTCTTCATCTATACATAATTGAGGTCATTTTTAACAATATAAGAATAAATTTAGTGGGTTCTCTTGGTGACCCCCATTCTAAAATAGCCACAAATCACAACTTGTCACAGGAGTAGAATGTGCATCAAGAATCTAGAGTGAAAGCTGTGAAATATTTTTCAGAATTCACCATCTTGCTCTAAAAAAAGCCATCCCCTGCCTATTACTTGGAATAGTTACAACAGTATTATGTCCCTTGATTGCCAGGGTTTAATTCTTGGCTCACACAAGATTGAGGCTCATAATCTCAGGTAAATTACATAACCTTATAGATTTATTGTGGATTAAATAAGGTATAGTACATAAAGTATACATATCAATAAATGTTACAGAGAGAAAAGAGTGAGATACATAGATTAGATAGAAAGATAGATAGATGGGTAGAGAGACAGACAGACAGACAGACAGACAGACAGACAGACAGACAGATAGATAGATAGATAGATAGATAGGTTAATGATGGCAAAAAGGTGAGGTTAAGTAGGCAGGCAGATAGAAATAAGAGAAAGAGAGAAAGAATCCTTCATCTACTGATGCTCATACTTAGAAGGAGAAAAGCATAAGAAAAATCTATTTATCCTAGTAGTGGGAGATTAAAGAAAATAAAAACACTTGACATAGCTGCTTTTTGGGGGGTGGGTGGGTGCAGTGCATGCTCCAGGAACAGCAGATAGCACAAGGATATTTTCTTTGAGAAAAGAGAAACATGACACAGGGCCAAGTGGAGATTGACAGTTTCAATGAGCTGAGAAGACAACGAGTGGAGTCCAGGTGTGTAATGTGATTAGAATGTGGTGCAGGGCACTGAAAAGAGGGAGCTGCACAGATGGAAGGACTCCCAGAAGTAAGGCGGGAAATCATTGTGAATTCTTGGCCAAAGTCTACATTGTGCAAGGTAAGATTTCAAGAGACCTGGAAGAGACTGCCAGCTTAGGACCTGAAACCTGAATATATGATCATGGCTTTAAAGTGAACTGGAGCTGGCAGAAAAGAGGGTTAGTGAACTTGAAGGCATATCAATACATCTTACCCAACGTGAAGAACAGAAATTGGGGAGGGAGGGGAATTGAAAGAGACTCAGTTATCTGTCGGACAGTACCAAGTAGTCCAGCATACATGTAATTGAAGTCCCGAAGGGAAGAGAGCAAATTATGTAGAATAAAAATATTCGAGGAAATAATGGCCCAGAATTTCTCAAATGTGATTATAAACATTTACCTACAGAATAAAAAAGAAAACTCAAGTTTTATGGTTGAGTAAATTTTAGAACTCATTATATTTCTAGCCCCATTTGCTGGTTTGAATCTGTTATCTATGCCAGAGAAGCTTGTGTTCGTTTCATCCAGTCTTGTGGGGCAGATGTATCGTTGGGTGGGGCCTTTTGACTAGGTGGTTTACTTGGAGATGTAACCTCGCCTATTTAAGGTGGTCTTAAGCCATTTGCTGGAGTCCTTTAAGAGAGCCCGGAGAGCTTAGAGAAGCTGAGGAAGAAAATGCTCCTGGAAAAGCAAGAAGGACCCACAGGAGCTGAGAGAGTCGTCTGAAACCAAAACCCAGGATGACAGCCAACCTGCCATGTGCCTTCCCATGTGACAGAGGAACCCTAGGTACCAGCAGCCTTTCTTCTGAGAAGGCATCTCCTTGTTGGTGCCTTAATTTGGACATTTTCATGGCCTTGGAATTATAACTTGTCACATAATCTCTGAAAAAGTCAGTCCATTTCTGATGTACTGCATTCTGGCAGCTTTAGCAAATTGAAACATCCCAGTAAAATTCAATTAGTTTTATTTATTTAAATGTATCTTTTATCATTTTAGTAGTGGCCAATGTTCCCTCTTTTAAACCATGGAGTGGTTATAATAAAATAACCTTCAGGATATTTAAAAACTATCCTTTGGAATCATTTCTCCGTACTTTAAGATCTAGAGCAAAGCCTCTCTTTGTGAAATATAAAATACAAATGTAAATGATTGGAGCCTGTGTGTGTCACCCATCCCAGCATCAGTAAGCAGACTTAATAAAACCACCCTGCAGTCGCTGTGAAATGCAGTTATTTGAAAGTTGGAGTGTTACCTCCTTCAAGGTAACTGCAATGAGAAGTGCAGCCTCCCTTATGACGTGCATTTTCATCAAGGCAGGGGGGGATTCTTCCACTAGTCTTCCTACCGTGATTCTATTTCAAGAGATCTCTTTCTTCCCCTATAAATATAAAATGCATTCACAAGATTTCTTTCCTCCTAAAAAGAAAACATCTACAATGTCTTAAATGTTCATGTGTACAGAATCTAGTGTGCCTAGAATTGTGAAAATTCAGTATCAATCTTGCAAACCCTCTGGGCAAGTATGTAACTTATTTCCTTAGACAATGGCAGAGCAGACTCCACCTGATCTGAAAGCCTGGCCCTGACCACAACAGCCACTGCTTGCTTTTATAAAAGCACTAACAAAGCACACCTCTTCACTCCAATTAAAAAATCTATTTTGCAATTAAATTTTTATGTATTAAGCTAAGATTTGGTGAATTTTCCTACCCAATCCATTCATTTATCATTATACCATCAATCGAAAAGAATTTCTGAGGCTAGTTAGGCAAAATGAAAGTTCACAAAAGCACTGAAATCTGAAAGTGTTATTATTATGGGCAGAATATATGAAGATTCAAGTTTATATTATCCACTCTCAAACTAAAGGGCAAAACAGGACGTCGTACTTTCCTTGTAGCCTGAGTCTAATCTAATCTAATACATGGAGGGTGAGCGTACACTCTGGCAATAAATCATCTCTTAAATTTGCCATCACATGTCTCACAGCACCTCTTCTTGGTTGTATTCCTTGTGTTTCAATGGTACTTTTACTGAGGTTTATCTGAATAAAGTCTTCCTCACTTACTAGGCTGTAGGCTCTGTGCTTGATTTTCTTACCAACTGTGCTATGAATTGGGGATTTCGTATATCCCAACCTATAGCACAGTGCCTGGCACATGGGAGGCACTCTATAAATATCTGTTGGATGACTGAATGAATGCAGGCTATCCAGCATGTTCTTCAGAGCTCTTCCTTCCTTCAGTACCTTCATAAAGTCCTTCAGCCTCTACTGAGAAAAATAAAGTTATTCCAGCTCAAACAACTATCCAGGGACAATTTAGAAACACTAAGCAGCTTGGGAAGTACTTTCACCAACATTTCACCTTAACTATTATGAATTATTGTTGGGGATGAGGAAATCGAGGCTCAGAGTGACGTAAGGGGCTTGGGGCAGAGTCTTAGCTGGCCCTCCAGTCTCGTGGTTCTAGTCCTTCTCTTTCCATCATGCCACAGCTTTGTGCTGAGGAAAATCAACAAATGTAGAGACCTGAGCTGATAGAAGGAGGAGGCAACTCCTTTGTGGCTGTTGATTAAAATTCGGCTTTGAGTAGTTGCTGGAACACCGGGATGGAGGGTGATGGTGGAGAAAACAAACTTGGTATGCCAGGCACACGACAGCCCACGCTTAGGACACAAACAGTCCTTTATGTTTTCAAAATTAAAATTTGTTTAACTAACTCACAAACAACTTGACTTAAAAAGGAGTTGTATATGTTAATTGTTTAATTGCATAAATTAAAGGAAAATTTTGCAATATTTTTTCTCTTGAACTTTAGGATTATCCTAAACCGGGGCAAAGTATGTAAAACTCTTTCATGTCTGGCTGAGTTTTAAAGATTCTGAAAGCGTCCTCTCTGGGATCTGCTTGGCTTTGCACTACCATGCTTCCCTAATACACTTGTGTAATTATTATACGAATTATTGATTTTGAAAGATTCATATTCTCTGCAATTTCTCATTGATTAGTTCAAGGCTGATTTTATTGAAGGCTAAACTAGGACCTTCAGGAATTGAAGAAGCATAAAAATGAATACAATTCTGAAATTCATTGTATCTGCTGAGCTTGTTTGATACATTTGCAGGCATTCAAGAGGAGAACTTGCTAAGGACCAACACAAAGCTGGGAAGCTTCCGGCAATTTTAAGAAAGATTTTTAAGTTCAATAATAAAAGTTTATTGAAAGCACCTCTGATTTTCTTTTCCTGCCCTTTTTTTATGGGGTTGGTTGTTTTGTTAAATTAGGTTTGAGGTCTTCTCGCTTTTGTTTTAGCACCACGTTAATGAGGCCAAAATGTCAGGCTCCATCTCTGTAATGACAAACTGCGCCCTTAACCTCGGGGAGCTCTCCCTGGAAGATGAAAGCTGAGAGAGTATTTGAATTCGCAGAAATCCATCCACAGTCCTGGGAAAACAACTTTAGGGCCTGAGCAACTGAGATCCACATCGCCTTCACTTATGCAAAACAGCAAATTGTTCCCCTCAGTTAAAAAAGAGAATCCCTGAGGAAATTATTAGTGTCACAGAGAAAATGAGGTTGAAACAAAAAAAAGAAAAAAGAAAAAAATTACAGTGTCCATAAATGATTAACAGAAACCATACCCACAGTTTAGAAGATGGAAATTTTCAGCCATTTGGCTTGAGATGCCCCAGTGATTACTCTGCATGGATGTGCTAAACAGTCCAGGTTGCACATCAAGTAATTAAAATCTGATTAATTCTCATCGGGTTAGCAAAGGGTGCTGCTTTTACCCCCCAAACAAATTGACAATGCACCTGAACACTAAATTTAATTTGTCATTTTGCACATTTCACTGGCTCTTTTGTAATATACTTAGAAGCACATTTGCCACTCTGTCTTTTTTTGACATCAGTTCTCCTATACTGTGTACATTAGGTAAGTACTAAAATGTAGATATGACAGAGTCCTTTTAAAATTCTCTCATTTAAGAACATCACAATGACCTAATTGTGATTCAAGATATCAACACTGCTCCTTGGCAATTACAACGAGCAGAAAATAATAAAATGTGAATGAACAAATTACTGTTTCAACAGCAATACTTTTGATAATTAGCAAATATATTGAGGGGAAAATGTGGGGGAAAAACAGAAAAAGGAAAAACGGAATTTAAATTTAAATAGGATTTCTTTTGGTGTTTCCCCATTGTATAAAGCTCCATCTTTAATTCATAATACAGCGAGTAATTTGTAATGCTGTGTCAAAATAGATATGCAAAAAGACTATGCATTTGAATTTTAAATCTGGTCCCTAAGTTCGAATTTAATATAGCACCCTAACCAAGTCCTGTATATGGAACGGAAATTTTGAATCTGTTTTGAATGACACAAAGTTCAGCAATCATGCATGCTGTTAGCATTGTTCATTATCTACCATGACTTGTGAAAGGAACATGAAATGGCATTAATCATTATTTCTACTACTAATAATATACTTTCAATGCAATATTCACCATTTTCTAAATATCTAGCAGAAGGAAATTCTCCTTCATCATACCCACAACCACCCCCTCTCTTTTATTCTTGGTTTGCAGCTGGAAGCTTTGCTGACTGATGTTCGTGATAAAATGCATTGCTCCAAAGGGAAGCGTGTGCCTTCTGACATAAAAGAAAAATTGAACTCCTGACCCCAGGCCCAAGAATCATAAAATTCTTGAGCCCTATGGGGCCTCAGGTGTCATCTGACCCAGCCCCTCCTTTCAGATGGGGAAATAAAGGTCTGTTTTGGTCAATTGACTTGCCCAAGGTCATCCAGCTGGTTAAGAGCAGATGGAGCAACTGAAACCGGAGCTCTTCGCCAGGTTGAATATTCTTTCCAACTCAGGTGCGAACAGCATCTGACTTAGAAACAAGGGTGTGGGGATCAGATAGACCTGGGTTTGAATCTTGATTTTGCTAATTATTTGCTTTAATTTCTTCATTTGAAAAAATATATAAGCTAATGCTGCATTCCATCATGTTATTCTGATAATTACAAGATATAATGCACATCAAATACTTGGCACTAGACCTGGATATTATTTATTAGCCCATGTTGCCTCAAGAGTTTTTGTACATACAACTAATTTATGTCTCCAATCCACCACCCCCATATGTATATACTTTCAAAGCCGGGGACCCAGAATGGGACAAAACCTTCCTGACTTACCTACTGAACCATGGCTATAACAGAGGAGATGCGATGTGAGACATGAGGAGAGAGGCATGGCCTGATGGAACAGCAGCAGTGTTTCCCCACATGCATATACCAGTTTATAAACGATAATTGAAAGCATTACCTTTCTTCTGTATTAAACAATCTTGTGGGATAAGTAGAAAATACACTCTTCACCCACTTTACAGAGGATCGAATGGAGGGTCAGAAAGGAAATAAGTGTCTTGCCTAAGGCTATACAGTTGGTGAAGATGAAGCTTGGACTCAAGACCATGGTGTGCCTCCTACACCCAGGAGCTGGCCTTCCATACCACTCGGAAAATCCTGCTTTGGCTGTATCATCAACAGGGAAAACCAAGAGCTGCAAAGAAGCCAGTGCCACTCACTGAATATCAGATCTTCCCCAATGCCTCCTGTGCTGTCCATAAATGATCATACATCTCCCCCGCCCCCAACACAAATTTAGCACAAGTGGAAACTGAGAAAACAATGCAATCAAATAAGAAAAAATTATAAAGAAGGGAGCCAGAAGTCTTCACTCAGACTAATGGGGCATGTGTGTACGTGTGTGTGTAGGCACATATCAGTGGGGGAGCAGACAGACAGAAAGATTGGGGGAGAGAGGGAGAGAGAAAAAGAGAGAGAGAGAGACTGACTGGGGAGGCTGATTGCTTAACTAAAAATGTTCAGCTTGTCGGTATCAGAAAACGAAAGGCTCCGTCCCTTGTACTGTTAGGTAGCCTAAGGATCTGGTCTGAGCTGGAATAAGGGGATCATTGTGACAGCTGCCAAACTAGAAGGGGCCCTAACACATCAGTATAAATGGGAAGAGATGGAGGCAAGTAGTTTAGCAAAATTCTGCTCAGTGAGAACCCTGTGTGTACTGAACAGTCTGAGAAGCTGATGGGAGGGAAGATGCCACAAGGGTCTTGCTCTAGTGTTGCCGCATTAGTTTGGACTTGGTGATTTTAAACAGGATGGCCATATGATTTTTCCCCAATCAGGACACATCAGAGTGTGAAAGGGCACTAGTGATTATTAGGCTGGGACAGTGGTATAAACTGGGACTGTCCCAAACAAATGAAGACATATGGTCACCCTAGTTTTAAGTATTGGAAACCAAATCAAACTGGCTTAAGCAAAAGGGCATTTGTTGGTGCCAGTGTTTGAGAAGACCAGGAGTAGGTCTGGCTCCAGGGGTACCAGGACCTAGTAATAGCTCCAAGATCCAGTCTCCCAATTGCTCCTTCTCTCTGCTCTGCTTTTCTGATACTGGCTTCTATCTCAGGCAAATGGCCCTCATGGTGGTTCCTCACACCTCCAGTCCTACTTATTTCCTTTATCTTAGCAACCCTAGCTTCTACTTCCCAACACTCTACTAAAGTCCTAGGAGAGTGGCATCATCCACCGTGGGTCACAAGCCTATCCTTGACCCCATCACTGCAGCCATGGGGGATGGAATAGGCTGGCTGGTTGGTCCTGCACTACAAGTCATTTCTGGAGCTTGGGGCAGAGGAGAGGAAGAGTCATGCCACCAACTCAAACCACATGGACCAAGCTTGGGCAAGCGGTGATCCCCCAAAGGGAAAGCAAGGCATATGTTTGTAAGAAAGGGAAGGAGGGAGACGTGGACGATAAAATCAATCCATGTTCACTAACTCCAGGATTTTAGTTTGGCTAATAATAATTGATAATGCTTTTCGTAGGCTATGTGCCAGGAATCATGTTAATGGCTCTATATAATTACCCCATTTAAACTTCCAAACAATCCTGTGAGTCAGTTACTATTATTATTCTATGCATTTATACGTGAGGAAACCGAGACAAATAGGAATTCAGGAATTTGCCCAAGGTCACAACCAGTACCTGAAAAACACAAGCTTTCAAGCCAAGCAGTCTGATTGCAGAGCCCCCGCTCTCAGCCATGGTCCCATCCTATGCAGAGTGAGGCAAGCACGTTGGGGCTAGAGTTAAACCTCTGGGGACCACAGAAGAGAAACTGGAAGCTGCCGCCAGTCTTCCCCCTCGCCAACCCTCCTGTCATCCTAAGCAAATGCCGAACAAATATTTGATATTATCAGTGTGAAGATACACACCCAAATTCTTCTGTCCAGGGCACCAACTTTGGCCTTCCTGGGGATTCGTGTGTCTTGGCTCAATTCAAACAGAGTAAGAAGAAAGAATTTTGAGGCAGTCAAGGAAAACACCCTTTCTATTAATTCATAACCCAAAGTCCTGACCCAAATTACCTCAGCCCTTAACAGAATCCTGTGATCCCACAGTCAGCCAGCTACTTGGAGTAATGGAAGCCAGAAGCAGCTGTATCCACCTGGCTTCATCTGTATCTTTAAAATCCCAGCAGGCAAATCACTCAATACAGCTGAGAGGGTATGTGCCAACAGCCAGTTTTGTGAATTCAAAAAACTTTCTATTGACAACAGCAGAACTTTAATCTTATGAAATAGAGCTAGAGCGAGCGCATGTGGGAGAGAGAGAGGTATTACAGACTATATTTTTAAAGCAAAAAGTTTATAATTATAATTATGCAAAAGGCACTCTTAGATTCCAGAAATAAAGTAGTTGTGCTGAGGCAGAGTACTGCTTGGCAACATTTAATGTAAGTGTACTTAAATATATTGGCCATGTTTACTTGTACATTCCTAAATTAGACCTGAATAACTAGCTGATAGATACATAGTACAAAACAGCTTGTTTGTAACAGGAAAATTGCTCAATCTATCTTCCTTTATAACCCAGTCTCAACAGCTTTGATTTATTGGTGCGGTTTAGGAAATCTGCCCCACATAGAGTTATAGGGAATCACTTTCATTTGTATGCTAACTGCCTTTGATTTTTTTTTTTATTTTTTTAGCATCGTCAGTGGTTTGGTGATTGATTTTCATTCTAGCTAAACCAGTTCGCATTATACATATTCCCAGTAGGAAAAAGATCTGCTGAGCAGACTGTATACTTTGACACAAAGAAAGTTCCAGTTCATTCCATTCACATTTGAAAATTTCCAAAGAATATGCCACGTGAGCAAAGCTTCTGATCTTCGGAAGCAAAGATTATAACGAAACAAAAAACAAACAAAAAAAAGGTAATTCTTCATTAAAATGATGCACATCCCTAAGCTAAAAGTACACATAATAGATAAGCACTTAGTGCAGTGGTTAAGCACTCAGGCTCTGGGGTTTGAATCCTGGCTCCATCACCTATCATTTCTGTGACTCTAGGAACAGACTTAACCTGCCGAAGCCTCCATTTCCACAATGTAAATCCCAGCCACCAATGGTGTCAACGACATCGAGCTGTTTGAGGATTAAATAAGATGTCACACATTTAACATGGTTCTTGTCTCAGAGGAGACCTCAACCAATATTAGCTATTATTGTTGCTACTATTATTATTTGTTTTTGTTTTTTTCTTCCAAAGGACAGAGACACAAAGATATCTCCACAGCCATCAACTACATAATAACTTAAGAATATAGAGTCATCCAGACAAGAGTTCCAATTTCCATTTAGCCCATTGTGATTTCTCCACACACATGCTAGAACTGGTTCTTTTGATTGTGCAAAGCACACACTTGTCACAATGTCCCAGTCAAAGCACGAAGTGGGTCCATTATTCCACGCTGCCTTCAAGTGGCATAGCAGCAAATTTTCATTCATTTCAGAGTTTCCCTTCCTGGTCTACATACACAAGGCCTTGTTCCACATGTTGCATTTCTCTCTCTTTAGTTACCCAACACATCACCAATTCTCCCCCAAAAGACTTGGAGCATCACTAGTTGAAATGTGCCAAATCTGAGGGTGGACATCAAATCCCAAGTGAGGCAGGTGATGTACACAGCTCATTTCCAGTCTTTGTCCCCAGCCACCATGTCTTCTGTTCCAGGGAAAGTATCAATGCAGCGGAAGCTCTTTTATGATTTATGATATGTAGAGGACACTCTTGTGGCTCCTGTCCACCACCCATGTTCTTTTCTTTGATAACATCCACGGTAGTTTCTTTTACAGCAGTCCCTCTTGCCCACTGCATAAAACTATGGTGGCACTGCTATTGAAAGTGTCCCCTCCCTTCTGGACAAAGAATGGCTAATTGACCCAAGATGGGCCAATCCAGTTCTCTCTGCCTGGATACTCTCATGCCCACTTCACGCTATGACTCCAAAAGGAGTGAGACCACATGTAATACGTGGATTCATTCCACCAGCAGAATCCTGACGATACTACCCACTAGTTCCTATTACCTACAGCCCATAAACTGCCCTGGTTCTGTATTTGGCATAATCAGGCTATTTAGAGTTTCCTTCAATCCCATACATATCCTGCTAATAAATTCCCATATAATTTAACCAGCCAGAATTAGATTTTGTTACGAGAAACCAAAGAACTTAAACTGATAGAGTCCATAATATCTGAACACCTAAGCCCTGAAATATAGAAATAAGAACAAGAGAATGTCAAGGGCCTTTTTTCTACTTTCCTTTGGATTAAATATTTCAGTGGTCACAACTCTACCACCCATTTAGCTTTGCTTTTCTTTCTGAAAACTACCTGCTCCAGCAATTTTTCTCACAGTTCTGAAAAGTTTATGCAAGTGTATATATGATAGTTCCTGGCATCTTTCCACAGCCTGAAAATGCTGACAGACACAAACTATACTAAGAAGTTATCTTACACTCCTAGGGCAGGCTAATTAAATCCTACACATTGACATTTTTGGCTAAAAAGTGATAACTACACTAATTAGCCCTTTAGAAAATGTTCATATCTCATTGTGCCAAATGAGAGGGGATTTCTTATAATTGTTCCTACAGGATTGCAAGCGACTGCTGTGGCCATGATTTAATTGCAGGAACCGTCATTCCCTTCCAAGTCCTATCACCCCATTTAACCACCACAGAGGCTCCCGCCCCAAACAGAGAGGAGGCAGAGCTAGGTCAGCTTCTCAAAATCATAGCTCATCACCACTGCACACCAAAGTTTTTAGGAAAATAATGAGTTTTTGAAAGTGAAATGAATGTGGTCTCTGACTTCCTACTGCCTGAGGACACAAGGAAGCCAAAATGCTAACAAACGATTACGAAGAATGAAGAGTTAAAACATTACAAACTTTATAAGATACTGTGGAAGCTATACCACATGCTAACAAAGAACATCTGAAGCTTTCTGAAGGTATTTATTTAAATAAAATCTTTAAGGATTTACTAAGTGTCAGGCAGTGAAATTAAAATGTCAGCATATGGCAGAGAGGTCAAAATAAAATTAATAACATGGAGGGGTTCAAGGGAAGTTCAGTGATAAATTTCTCACCTGCCATGTGGTAGATCCGGGTTCAATTCCCGGCTCATGCACTTACCCCACCCCACCCCACCCCCCCCAAAAAAAATAAGTAGACAAACAAATGAAAAACCAAACAAAAACAAAAATTCAACAAATGATGCTACAATAAGGGGATACTCACATGGAAAAAAAATGAAATGTGACCCCCACCATACAGCATACAAAGAAAAAAAAATTAATAACATGGAGGCAAATCACTCGATTTGATACAATTTAACAAATCTGTATGGACCCCAATATGTGTCAGACACTGTGGTGGGCACAGCAGGGGATACAAAGATGATCAAAAAGAGGCTCTGGTCCCCAGAGGGTTTTCAATCCAATAAGGAACGTAGGAGAAGAAAGCACATTCCCAAAATACAAGATAAAAATATAATATTAAAAAGCAGCAAACAAAGTGTTGAAGGGAAAATAATTATATCCATTACAGGAATCAGTAAACGTTCTCACAGAGTAAGTAAAAATAGGGATGGTCCTTGACTGACAGATATGTAGAAAAGATCTACCAGATCAAAACAAACAAAAGCAAGAAATAGGAAAACCAACATGTCATGGTCAGGTTCATGTGTCCCCTTGGCCAGGTGGTGGTGCCTGTTTGTCTGGTTGGGCAAGTGCTGGTTTGTCTGTTGCTATGAGGACATTTCACAGAATTAAATCATGATCATGTCACTACATTCACAGCTGATTCCATTTGTAATCAGCCAAGGCAAGTGTCTTCTGCAATGAGTGATACTTAATCTAATCACTGGAAGCCTTTTAAGGAGGATTCAGAAGAGAGAGGCTCTCTTCCTGCTTCGGCTGGTGAGCCTCTCCTGTGGAGTTTGTCCAGACCCTCCATCAGAATCGTCAGCTTCACAACCTGCCCTGTGGATTTTGGACTTTACATTCCCACGGTTACCTGGGACACTTTTATAAATTTTATATTTACAAATATTTCCTGTTGATTCTGTTTCTCTAGAAAACCCTAACTAATACACTACGCTATATGCAGAAGACAGATTACTTCAGTTTGTCTGAAGAATAGGGTTCAGTCAAAGGGGGAGATGGCTGGAATAGTAGATTGGAGCTACCCAGAAGGGCCTTAGAAGGAAAATCTTTTTCACTCATAGAGGGCAGTGGAGAGTCAATGAAGATTGTTACAAGAAAGCACACTGCTCAGAACTGCTTTGCGAAGATTAATCTGGAGGCGATGTGAATGATAAACGGGAGCCGGAGAGATCAATCAATTAGGAGTCCCGCTCAGTTGAGTTTTAAGCAGAAGAGTTAGAAAGGAAGCAGGTAGGAGGTGAGGGTGACATGGCAGTAAGAGAAATAACATCATTCAAACCCTGAGTAGAAGTTCACAACCTTGACAGAATGTTTGAATCTCCTAGGTAACTTAATTAAAAACCAAATTCCATCCCAGAGCAAAGAAATAAGAATTTCTGTAAGGGGGCCCAGGCATTGATAAATGTGTGTATGTGTGTTTGTTTTTTTACAAACACTTCCCCTTTGCCTCTCTCTCCAATCCCCACTCCCCTGGTAATTTCCAATCAGCTTTCTATCTCTGCCAATTTGCTAATTTCTGAGCTTCTCTAACAACTGATATCACACTAAACAATTTTTGTCCGTATGTGACTTGCTTGTTTCACTGAGCATGTTTTCAAGGTTCTTCTATGTTGCAGCACGTCTCAGTCCATATTTTTTTCATGGCTGAATAATATTTCATCACGTGTGTATACCGTAATTTGTCTACCATTCAATTGTTGATGGGCACTTGGGTTGTTTTCAGCTTTTGACAACTGAGAATATTGCTGCTATGATCATTGCAGCAAACAAGTATTTGACTGGGACTCGGTTTTCATTCTCTTTAGGAATATACCTACAAGTGGGATTGCCAGGTCAAACAGTAAGGATATATTTAACTTTCTGAGAAACTTCCATATTGCTTTCCATACTTGGTGTATTAGTTAGGGTCCTCTAGAGAAACAGAACCAACAGGGAACACTTGCAAATATAAAATTTATGAAAGTGTCTCACGTGACCGTAGGAACGCAGAGTCCAAAATCCACAGGGCAGGCTGCGAAGCCGATGACTCCAATGGATGGCCTGGACGAACTCCACAGGAGAGGCTCACCAGCCAAAGCAGGAATGCAACCTGTCTCCTCTGAGTCCTCCTTAAAAGGCTTCCCATGATTGCATTTAGCATCACTAATTGCAGAAGACACTCCCCTTTGGCTGATTACAAATGGAATCAGCTGTGGATGTAGCTGACGTGATCATGACCTAATCCTATGAAATGTCTTCATTGCAACAGACAGGCCAGCGCTTGCCCAATCAGATGAACAGGTACCACAACTTGGCCAATTGACACCTGTCCCTAACCATGACAGTCCACCCCTTGTCAACTTGGCACATATATATATATATATCACCTTAGACCATGCTTAATTTCCAAATGAAAACAAATAAGCACACATTTTTTCTTTTACCTGACAATACTCAACTGTCCTGCATATAACTGGAAACACATTAAATCTCTCCAGAATAGCGTGCAAATCCTTGGGCAACATTCATTCTTAAACTTGATATCTTACAACTTAAATAGTATAACACAAACAAAACAGCATTACAGTCCTCGTTTCTGTAACTGATCACGTGGTCGAAGTTCATATTTATCACTACCTTCTTCCACTACCCATTCCATGTTCCCTTTCCCCTCAGCAAGCACTTCAGCTGGCCGTGGTTCTTTGCCTGGTGGGGTGACCCAAACCTTCATTCCTGAAGTCTCAGAGCCATTAGTGGTCCTGCCTGGATTGTGTTGTTGCAGTTTTCCATTGATTTTAATCACAGGGCATGGTAGTACTAATAGACGCCCCAGGGGATCTCCTATATTCCAAGAAAACTCTTCTTTACCTCCATTATGTAGTTGCAGTCCTACTTCCTTCTGATAGTCAGGGTCAATTACCCCAGACAATAATGTAATCCCCTTCTTGGTGTGTTGATCCAGAGGCATAAGTAGCCCAAAGTGGCCAGGTGGCAATCTTAACTTCCAGTTCAGTGGTATCACTGTTGTTTCTCCTGGAGAAAGCACACCCCGTTTTGGAACTAAAACCTGTAGACCAGCAGAACTCAGGGTAGCAGGGACAGGAAGCAAAAATTTTCCTAGTGGATCACTAGGAGTAATAGTGAGTGGCACCACACCCATTTCCACCCCTTGGTTCCTGGACCCATGGATCCTGGCTATGGGAGAAACAGCACCATACAGTGGATGCGGATTCAGAGCATACACAGCTTCCTGGAGAACATTACCCCAGCCTTTCAAGTTTTTGCCACCTAGTTGGCACCGTAATTGAGTTTTCAAAAGGCCATTCCACCGTTCTATCAATCCAGCAGCTTCTGGATGATGGGGAACATGGTAAGACCAGAGAATTCCATGAGCATGTGCCCATTCCCGCACTTCATTTGCTGTGAAGTGTGTTCCTTGATCAGAAGCAATGCTATGTGGAATACCATGACGATGGATAAGGCATTCTGTAAGCCCACGGATAGTAGTTTTGGCAGAAGCATTGCGTGCAGGGAAAGCAAACCCATATCCAGAGTATGTGTCTATTCCAGTTAGAACAAATCGCTGCCCCTTCCATGAAGGGAGTGGTCCAATGTAATCAACCTGCCACCATGTAGCTGGCTGGTCACCTCGGGGAATGGTGCCATATCGGGGGCTGAGTGTGGGTCTCTGCTGCTGGCAGATTGGGCACTCAGCAGTGGCTGTAGCCATGTCAGCCTTGGTGAGTGGAAGTCCATGTTGCTGAGCCCATGCATAACCTCCATCCCTACCACCATGACCACTTTGTTCATGAGCCCATTGGGCAATAACAGGAGTTGCTGGGGAAAGAGGCTGACTGGTATCCATAGAACGGGTCATCTTATCCACTTGATTATTAAAATCTTCCTCTGCTGAAGTCACCCTCTGGTGTGCATTCACATGGGACACAAATATCTTCATGTTTTTAGCCCACTCAGAAAGGTCTATCCACATACTTCTTCCCCAGACCTCTTTGTCACCAATTTTCCAATTATGGTCTTTCCAAGTCCCTGACCATCCAGCCAAACCATTAGCAACAGCCCATGAGTCAGTATACAAACGCACCTCTGGCCAGTTTTCCTTCCAAGCAAAATGAACAACCAGGTGCACTGCTCGAAGTTCTGCCCACTGGGAGGATTTCCCCTCACCACTGTCCTTCAAGGACACCCCAGAAAGGGGTTGTAATGCTGCAGCTGTCCACTTTCGGGTGGTACCTGCATATCGTGCTGAACCATCTGTAAACCAGGCCCGAGTTTTCTCTTCCTCAGTCAATTCACTGTAAGGAACTCCCCAAGAGGCCATAGCTCTGGTCTGGGAAAGAGAAGGTAATGTGGCAGCAGGAGTGGAAACCATGGGCATTTGTGCCACTTCTTCATGTAACTTACTTGTGCCTTCAGGACCTGCTCTGGCTCTATCTCATATATACCATTTCCACTTTACAATAGAGTGCTGCTGTGCACGCCCAACTTTATGGCTTGGTGGGTCAGACAACACCCAGCTCATGATAGGCAACTCAGGTCTCATGGTAACTTGGTGGCCCATGGTTAAGCATTCAGTCTCTACTAAGGCCCAGTAGCAGGCCAAAAACTGTTTCTCAAAAGGAGAGTAGTTATCTGCAGCAGATGGTAAGGCTTTGCTCCAAAATCCTAAGGGTCTGCATTGTGATTCTCCTATAGGGGCCTGTCAAAGGCTCCAGACAGCATCTCTATTTGCCACTGACACTTCCAGCGCCATTGGATCTGCTGGATCATATGGCCCAAGTGGCAGAGCACCTTGCACAGCAGCCTGGACCTGTCGCAGAGCCTCCTCTTGTTCAGGTCCCCACTCAAAATTAGCAGCTTTTCTGGTCACTCGATAAATGGGCTGGAGTAGCACACCCAAATGAGGAATATGTTGTCGCCAAAATCCAAAAAGACCCACTAGGCGTTGTGCCTATTTTTTGGTTGTGGGAGGGGCCAGATGCAGCAATTTATCCTTCACCTTAGAAGGGATATCTCGACATGCCCCACACCACTGGACACCTAGAAATTTTACTGAGGTGGAAGGCCCCTGTATTTTTGTTGGATTTATCTCCCATCCTCTGACATGCAAATGCCTTACCAGTAAATCTAGAGTATTTGCTACTTCTTGCTCACTAGGTCCAATCAACATGATATCATCAATATAATGGACCAGTGTGATGTCTTATGGGAGGGAGAAACGATCAAGGTCTCTGCGAACAAGATTATGACATAGGGCTGGAGAGTTGATATACCCCTGAGGTAGGACAGTGAAAGTATATTGCTGACCTTGCCAGCTGAAAGCAAACTGTTTCTGGTGGTCCTTACTAATAGCTATTGAGAAAAAAGCATTTGCCAGATCAATAGCTGCATACCAGGTACCAGGGGATGTATTGATTTGCTCAAGCAATGATACTACATCTGGAACAGCAGCTGCAATGGGAGTTACCACCTGGTTGAGTTTACGATAATCCACTGTCATTCTCCAAGACCCATCTGTTTTCTGCACAGGCCAAATAGGAGAGTTGAATGGGGATGTGGTGGGAATCACCACCCCTGCATCTTTCAAGTCCTTAAGAGTGGCAGTAATCTCTGCAATCCCTCCAGGAATACGGTATTGCTTTTGATTTACTATTTTGCTTGGTAGGGGCAGACAAAACTCTGTAAAGGTGTCAAAAACATTATCCCCCAGAGTCTGGCTTCGTACAAGCGAAGCATTAGGAGAATCGAATGATGATATTTTGACTATCTCTTTTGCCAACTCAGTCCATGGATTGGGAGTGTCATTCTGATTACGGGAATCAGAGTCCTTAGTGTCTCTGAGCCCAGTCAGAGTAGAAAACCATTCATTAAAACCCATTTTTAAGATTCTGTTCCTTAAGAACCACTCCCGGTACCAAGATGTATTAGTTAGGGTTCTCTAGAGAAACAGAACCAACAGGGAACACTTGCAAATATAAAATTTATGAAAGTGTCTCACATGACCGTAGGAACGCAGAGTCCAAAATCCACAGGGCAGGCTGCGAAGCCGATGACTCCAATGGATGGCCTGGACGAACTCCACAGGAGAGGCTCACCAGCCAAAGCAGGAATGCAACCTGTCTCCTCTGAGTCCTCCTTAAAAGGCTTCCCATGATTGCATTTAGCATCACTAATTGCAGAAGACACTCCCCTTTGGCTGATTACAAATGGAATCAGCTGTGGATGTAGCTGACGTGATCATGACCTAATCCTATGAAATGTCTTCATTGCAACAGACAGGCCAGCGCTTGCCCAATCAGATGAACAGGTACCACAACTTGGCCAAGTTGACACCTGTCCCTAACCATGGCACTTGGCTACACCATTTCACATTCCCAGCAACAATACATTAGAGGGCCAAATTCTCTGCATCTACTACAGCACTTATCTTCCAGTCTTTTAATCATTGTCATCTTTGTGGTTGTGAAATTGTATCTCACTGTCATTTTGATTTGCATCTCTCTAATGACTTACAATCTTGAGCGCCTTTCATGTGTTTATTGGCCATTTATGTAGCTTCTTTGGAGAAACATCTATTCAATTCCTTTGCACATTTTTAATTGTGTGTGTGTTTTTGTTTTGTTTTTGCTTTGTTTTTTGTTTTTTGCTTTTCGTGGTTGAGTTGTATGGTTTCTTTATGAATGCTGAATATTAAATCCTTATCAGATGTGGTTTTGAATTATCTTCTCCCATTCGGTAGACAGTTTTTTACTTTCATGATGAAGTCCTTTGGTGCACAAAAGTTTTTTGTTTCTTTTTTTTTTTAAGAATTTTTTCTTTTGTTGCTTGTGCTTTTGGTGTAAAGTCTAAGAAACCATTCCTTAATACAAGATACTGAAGATGCTTCCCTATATTTTCTTTTAGGAGTTTTATAATTTTGGTTCTAATATGTATATCTCTGATCCATTTTGAATTAATTTCTGCATATGGTGTGTGGTAGGGGTCCACCTTCATTCTTTTGCTATCTGGTTTGCCCAGCACCATTTGTTGAAGACACTTTTCTTTCCCCATTGAGTGGATTCGACACCCTCATCAAAAATCAATTGGCCATAAATATGAGGGTTTATTTCTGAATTATCAATTTGATTCCATTGGTCTGTATATCTGTCCTCATGCCAGTACCATGCTGTTTTGATTATTGTACTTTTGCAATAAGTTTTAAAATTGGGAAGTGTGAGTCTTCCAACTTTGTTTTTCTTCACTATGGTTTTGACTATTTGGGGCCCTTACCTTTCCATATAAATTTGCTGATTGGATTTTCCATTTCTGCAAAGAAGACTGCTGGACTTTTGATTGGAATTGTGTTGAATATATAAATCCCTTTGGGTAGAATTGATATCTTAATAATATTTAGTCTTCCAATCTATGAACACAGAATATTCTTCAATTTAGATAGATCTTCTTTGAATTTTTAGCAATATTTTGTAGTTTCCATGTATAAGTCCTTTGCATCCTTGGTTAAATTTATTCCTAGATATATGATGTTTTTAGTTACTTTTATCAATGGAATTTTTCTTGATTTCCTCTTCAAATTGTTTATTTCTAGTAAAGAGTAACATCACTGGTTTTATGTATTGCTCTTGTATCCTGCCACTTTGCTGAATTCATATACTTGCTCTGGTGGCTTTGTTGTAGATTTTTCTGGATTTTCTGTATAGTTGATCATATCACCTGTAAGTGGGGAAAGTTTGACTTCTTTCTTCCAATGTGGATGTCTATATTTCTTTATCTTGCCTAACTGCACTTGCCAGAACTTCCAGGACAATGTCAAATAACAGTAGTGACCCTGGACATCCTTACCTTGTTCAAATTACTATTTCATTGAGCAAAGCCCCCCAGCTGACATTTGGTTGGTTGGGTGCCTGGAAGACATTTAAAACATCCAATACTCTTGTACAAAATCTTTAATGTAGAAGGAAGAAATCTGTGCAGAGCAGTAATGCCACATTGTGTGTGGAGGTGGGGAAAGGGTTCTCAGAGCCAGCAAATGTGGATGCAGCAAAAGTGGGCAAGGCCTGTGGAAGTTCTTATGCTTCATCTCTGATGGCTCCAAGGAGAAATTGACATAGACTGTGGCAGGCACTTTTTGCTGGCTATGGTCCATGGGAGCATGAGAGTTAAGCCCATCATAAAGAACAAGCTCTCCTCGAGTCTTAGCTCCTCCCTCCCCTTTTTTAGCTACTACTTAAATGTAATCCTGGGAAGGCTGCCATTGAAAGACCATGAATTCTAGAAGTGAACATACGTGGGTTTTAATCCTGGTACCACAACTAACTTACAAGTTGTTGTGAACTTGGGTGAACTTCTTTGACCCTTGGTTTTCCCATCGGTAATCTAGGGTAATAATATCTACTTGTATGATTGTTATAGATCAGTTGGATAGAATTTACATAGCATATCTGGCAAATCATAATTATAGGTAATGCTTCTGAGTGCTACTTACTATATAAGGAAAGCAATAATCTAGGTTCTTTACACATATTAACTCATTTAGTCCTCAAAAACATTCTATGTGGTAGATTACTATTATTTAATTCATTCTACCCATGAGGAAACTAGGTATGAAGAGTTTAAGGAACTTACCCCAGGACACATAGGTAAAATGCGATGGAGCCAGGCAGGGAGTGAAGAGAGGATGCACAGGGATACAGAACAGGAGAACCACAAGCCTTGAGGGAAGGAGAGACAGAGATAGAGAAGGGCAAGGGAGGCCCTGTCAGAGGGCCTCCTCTGTTTATGCAAAGTCTCCTTTTTCCAAACTTCAACTTCCTTGCCTTCAGCTTGCAGGAAAACAAATTCTGGCACTAACGCTATGTGATCTTGAAGCACAAATGCCCACAGCCCATTAGCATCAATCTTCGTAGTTTTCAGTCGAAATTCTTTTTTTTTTTTAATTTTTTATTAATTAAAAAAATTAACTAACACAACATTTAGAAATCATTCCATTCTACATATGCAATCAGTAATTATTAATATCATCACATAGATGCATATTCATCATTTATTAGTACATTTGCATCGATTTAGAAAAAGAAATAGAAAGACAGCAGAAAAAGAAATAAAATGATAATAGAGAGAAAAAATAAAAAATAAAAAAATAAAAAAAACTATACCTCAGATGCAGCTTTATTCAGTGTTTTAACATAATTACATTACAATTAGGTAGTATTGTGCTGTACATTTCTGAGTTTTTGTATCCAGTCTTGTTGCACAGTCTGTATCCCTTCAGCTCCAAATTTCAGTCGAAATTCTTAAGCAAGACAAAATGATAGGTCACTAAACAGCCAATGATCTGGGGGTCAGGTGTCCTTCCTTGGTCCAACTAGGCTGTGGTATGGGGATGGGGTTACAATGTGCATAGAGTTGCTTGCCAGGGGCTGTGAGCTGAGAGAGCAAGGAAACCTGCCTGCTTCTCCTACTAAAGGCTTCAGAGTCAGTTGGCTGTCCCACTTGTGGTGCAGATGCCTGGACTGGCTTTAGTTCATACAAATCTAGGTGTTGGTCCTGGCCACTGCCTCCTTGTCCACCTATCTGTGTCTGCCCCACAGATCTTTTACACGGGAATCTGACTCCAGATTCCCCTCGGTTCTCATGGGATTATATGTGGGACTTAGCCTTGTCCCTGCCCCCTTGTAGTTTCTGCACATCTTATCCCGTGGAACTAGACTCTGTCTCCAAATGTTTCCAGATTGCTGGTCTTTTCACATGTCTGGGTATCTGCAGGTGCTCCAGGTTAACACAAAACATCACATAGCACTCTTTCTTTATCTGTTCCCACTGTGTATGGTCAAGCCACGGGCTGGAGCTTCTGTCCCATTCCTGAGGTACCGTTTCCTACTGTCAGTCCACATCAACACCTCCACACATCTGATGCCAGCTTCACAAGTTCTCAAGAACAATTCATCCCCACCATTTAGCTGGGAATTCCAGGCCTCCTGCTCCAGTCCCTGACTCTAGACCTTGCTTCTGAGCCTCTCCCATCACCACAAATGGTATTCTCTAGACACCAACCTGCTCTCGCATGAACACAAGGAAGTTAGTATTTATTGTACCCACAGACCTAAGTCCTAACACTTGGCCTTCACCCCAGTTCTCCTGGCACTTGGGTTGTCATGTTGCCTTCTACTTTATATGGGACAACTAGTCTCTCTGCTAGGAATGCCACTATATCCATTTTACCCCAAATAGTTGATTTAAGTTAATTGTTCCCACCTTCCCAAGAAGACACTTGCAACAGTGAGGACCCAAGCTTTTGTGGCATTATCAGAAAGACCCACATGCAACAAGCCAACATTTTGAACAGCAGGAGTTAAAAAGGCTATGCGATCTTGCAGCATAAATGTCTAGAGAGTCTGCTGACAGCAATCTTTGTAGCCATTTCAAACAATATTAGGATGCTCTCAGTGCCCAGAACCCACGAGACCTGAAATGACTAAAATGAATGGAGTGAAAATGAGTCCTCCTCTTCTCACTCTCCCTGAAACCAAGAGGGCCCAGCTTTATGTTTGGTACAATAGCAAATTGTTCTGGGCAGATTTTCCAGGGTAATCCAAGATCCCTGAGTCCCTCTGCAAGAATTATCTACTGTGGTGACTTAATTTCATGTTTTTAGTTTTAAGGAGAAGGGATTTGGATAAATGTTCTGATGCAGTAATTAGCAGTTACATTAATAGCATTGATTTCCCATTATGTTGTCCCATTATTGTAATTATATTTCTCTTTAAACAATTTTTCAGACTGTAATCTTCTACTTAGATGGCCTGATACTCTGAATAACCATTGTACACCCTAAATTGGTAATGAATCGTGTGTTATTTAACCTCACATTACACATTTTTAAAAGTAATTCCAAAGAGCCCTGGGTAAATATCCTCTCTTGGGCAATTATCTCCAGGACCTGGAACTGACATTGCAGTAATCAAAGGAGGTGGTCATTTGGAGGACTGCCTACACAAATACCTCCCTGAAATACCACCACTGAAGACCTTTTGAGGAATCTCTAAGGTTCAGGTTTTTAAGAACCCCTTGGAAAGAGTAACATCTTAAGTCATACCAAGCAGCAACCTGGAAAGAATATCACTAATTGAAAGCCTATAATCTGCACAGCCTACTCTGACATTAGAACAAACACTTATATACCACTTGCTCTATGGTTCAGATACTATTCTAACTGCCATATGCTTATTAACTCAATCAGTCACACCAAAAAGAAACTGCAAGGTAGATAACATTATTATCCCCATTTTACAGATGAGGAAGCTGAAGCTCATCTATGATCATCTAATAAAAAACACAGCCAAGATTCAAACCCAATCAATTTGGTTCCAAGATCTGTGCTCTTTACCTTTACTATTCTGCTCTCTTATACATTTCTTATTCAATTAGGCAAGTATTATGTACCTGTTTTGACAGAGGAAGAAACCAAGAATTACAAGTTAAATGACCTACCCAAAGGCACACAGCTAGAAAGTGTGTGCCCAGTTATGATGCAAACCCAGGTGTGTCTGACTCTAGGGACTTGCTCTTTCCTCTCTGCTGCCTACCCAAGAAGAGTATATTACAACATCCAACCATGATGGCTATTTAGGAGCAAGACCCTGAGCAGCTGAGAGAGTAGAAACAATGTAATAGGCCTCATGTTCTACTAATTAAGGGAAAGGGTGGCAAATAAGTATAGAAAATCCTGCAAGCTGATCAGCAAACCTACTTTCTCTTCCTCCTAGGCACACAGCATCTCCATCTCCCTTGAAGTCAAATGTGGTTGGATGACCGAGCTCTGGCCAATGGAATATAGACATAAAACTATCCATCCAACCCTCCCTCTTTTTGTCCTCTTAAGCTGGCTGAATGGAGAAGTTCTGAGAACCTAGAAGAGGGAGGAGCCACAAGACAGAAGAAGTCTGGGTCCCTGATTGGCCGTATGGAAGGCTGCCCAGTCAGGAGCAGACCCGGAGACTATGGCAGCAAGAAGTAAACTTGTTCTGTTTTAAGATACAGAGATTTCAGATTATCTCTTAGAGCAACTAGTGTTACATTAACTAATACAGAAATTGATAATAGGATTTGAATGCTGCCATACCAAAAACTTAAAATATATGGGATTAACTTAGCAGTAGGGCTGCAGGTGGCAAAGATATAAATAACATTGGTTGGAAAGCTAGACATTGTGTGATATATATTCATAAAACATTTGGTAAAATTGCCCCTTGTGATAATTAGAAAGCAACTCACAAGCCAACTGAGTCTACAGCTCTAGGGAAAAAAGACTGGGAAATTCCCGTGTTTTAGTAAATGCTGGCTGCTGCTTGCTACTCTTAGCAAAGTATGAGAAGAGCTCAGACAAGACACCATCTGTGTTCAAACAAAGATCAAAGTGAATGGAGAGAGTTCGGAGATCAGAGACCACACAGGTTGGAAAAGCCATCTGCTTCAAGCCCAAAAAATAAAAAGTAAAAGGGTAATGAAAACTTCTCAGATTAAACAAACATGATGCTGGCTTGTGGAAGAGTTCAGATTACGTATATCTTTTCAAATGGCCTCACAGTACCCACCATTAAATTGAACATGATGCACGCAAAGGAATAAGGATAGCCTGAGAGCGCTAAGAAATGATCTTGGGCATGGTTACTGGCACTGGAACTGACTGGAAGCAAATAGAGGCAACTGCATTCCCAAAGACAGCACCAGCCGATCTAAACAATCCTCCTGAAGAGGAGGATTGTTTAATATCACAATATTAATTAATTAATTAATTTCTCAAAGTCTATAACTGGCTGGCAAAGCTTAAAGCAGCCCTCAGGCCCCTAAATTCCATGATCAGGAAGCAGATTGCAAAAGCTGGGCAACCTTTACAGAGGACTTTCCCTAAAGCTCATTTCAGAGAAGGAGCTGGAATACAATGAAAAGGAAGACCCTCCCAGGAGGCTGTGCCGGGACCCTCAGAAAGCAATAGACAGTGCAATTCCTCCCAAAGCACAGAAATGGTGTCCAATCAAGAACCTTGTCTAACCCCACCAGGAGCCTCCACAAAGCCACCTCGCAACATTGAATTACTCCTGTGGGGCACTGACTGTTGAGAGTTTTCCATTTTTAATTTTCTGTATGGGAGATTTTATTGCCTCCCTTTGGGAATCCACCCACCAAATGAAGAGGACTTCAAGGATCTAAAAGAGAGTAGAAGCACAAGGTGAAAGGGTCCTGGTTCTCTGAATTACTTTATGGATGGCTCCTTGATCAGGAACACCTGGGTTAGACTGGGATAGGAACAGAAACTAAATTTTTGTGTGTATTAAGCCACTGAGTTTCTGAGTTTTTCTATCCTAGCAGCTAGCGTTACCTCTGTAAATATAGTAAGCAATTTGTGAACTCCTCTACTATCAAAAGAGCTATCTGAATTTTGCCCTGATTTTCCCATCCTCAAAATGAGCACAGACATTTTCCTTCCACACACTCCCTAGTCTGAAGACAAATCAGGAAGTGTCTATTAAAATATTTAACAAGTCTTAGATAAATGTTCAATGTGAGTTCCAAGAAATTGTTCTAGATATACCCCAGAATAACCTCCCCATTCTATGGACAAAAGTTCACAAGAATGTTTCCTTCTTGAAGAGAAAGACACTTTTCAAATGCTAATCAAAGAATGACCAGAAAATTGGTTAAACATCATTCATTCATCCAACTTACTTTAATATTTTCTGGACACCGCCAATCACCAGGCTCTATTCCGGTCTCTTGGGATACACTGGTGAATAAAACAGACATGAAGCCTTGCCTCAGGCAGCTTCCGTTTAGTGGGGGGAGAATTATATAAACAATAAACAGTATAAATAAGCCGCTGTCTGCTAGAAGTTGATTAGTATTATGGAAGAAAGCAAAAGTAGAGAAGGCTGAGGGTGAATTGTTGAGTGCCAGGACTGTGGGGAGGAAGGAGGGATCACAGTACTAAATAAGGTTGTCAGAAGTCACTTTACTGAGAAGGTGAAATTTTTAACAAAGACTTGAAGGGTGAGGGAGTCAGCCTGGTGGCTCTTGGGGGAAGAGTGTCCAGATCAGCTAGAGCAAAAAGAAAGCTTTTAGAGAGAAGTATGCCAAGAGGGTTTGAGAGAAGACAAGGAGGCCAGTGAGCAACAGCGGGGTAGGTTATAAGATCAGAGGGACGGAAGGAGGCACATAAAGTCAGGCCTCGAAGGCCACTGTAAGGACTTTGGCTTTTACTTTGAATGAAGCGTGCTACCACTGGAGGTATTGAGTAATAGGGTGGCATGATCTGACTTTATTAAAGGATCACTCTAGCTGACTGCTGTGTTGGGAACAGAATGAAAGTTAATGGTGGAAGCAGGCTGACCAGTTAGAGGACTGCTGCCACTGACCAGAAAGGGAATCCTTGGGCTGGGGGCTCTTCTCCTGTATCCCGGTGACGCTTGGTCCCCCTAAAGAATGTCTCTGAGACCCCAGGCATTACCAGTGTGTCTGAGAATACTATTGTTTCCGGTCAGTGACTTATTTCAAAAATTCGTTGAATGTGGAGAGATGATAATGTTGTATTCAAATGTTTTTTCTTTATTAAGATTTCCTTTCATGTGCTCTCTATATTATATGACCCTAAATAAAAATAATTTCCACAAATGTCCAATTTATTTAAAAGGTCTTTAAAGATCCAATGTTGTTGGCTATACAGATGTGATTTCTCTAAATTCTGGATGCGTGACCCTTCCATGTCTGTCAGCAACAGCACAGGCTGACTTATTATGCTTGGCCTGGCTGATGGATGGACATGGTTCACTTCTCCTGCTGGAACTCCTGAGGGCACAAGTCCACAGTCCCTAAAGCCAGGCAGTGGGGAGAGCCACCTTCAGTTCTGCAGCACTTCTTTTTTATCATGGTGTCCTACACACAACATAGAATTTCCCATTTTAACCACTTTCAGGTATACAATCCGGTTGTTGTTAATTATATTCACAATATCGTGCTGCCATCAACACTATCCACTAACAAAACTTTTAAATTATCCCAAACAAAATCTCTATACCAATTTAGCATTAGCTCGCCATGCTCCACCCACACTCTTGCTCCTGATAACTTGTTTTCTAGTTTTTGACTGTATGAATGTGTATATGTTTATTATGGTGAGATCATACAATATTTGTCCTTTTGTGTCCAGCTTCTCTCACTCAACATGATGTCTTCAAGTGTCATCTATATTACAGCATATATCAGTATCCCACTCCTTCCTATGGATGAATACTGTTCCATTGTATGTACGTAGCGGATTGTTTCTTCTTTTGTTGGCTGATGGATACAGGGTTTGCTTCCATTTTTGATACTTCTTTAGGAATCACATTTAACATCTCCCTGTCCTTCTTCTCAAGCAAGTCCAGAAAAGATGTTCCTGTTTCAATACCTTGAATCTATTTGCCAGTTACAAATGGCTGAGTCAAGTTGATTGCATCTTTGATTGTTAATACCAACCTATTAGTGAAAATCTTAACAGATTCACAGGGCCATGAGTGGGATAGTTGAAAGACCATAAAGAAATGAGAATTCTAGCAAATCGTGTTTATCCTTCACTTACACCTAATTTATGAATTAAACAATACTTAGAGAGCTGCCACACTTTCAGCACTCTCTGCTTGATTGTCTAATCCTAGAGGTCAGCTCATTTGTCCGTGTTGCTGAGCCACATCATTCCTGACATTTTCATCTGGGAGGTTTAAGGTTTCGTGGCAGGAGTTGTTGGAGAATCCTTTTTAAACCAGGTGGATGACCCGGGAGCCAGTTTTCCTCAGATGGGGAATATTCTTCCAAGTCAATATTCAGATATCTCACAAAGTTACTGAGTAATGAAAGGATCCCTAGAAAGTGCTGAGAAGGAAAAGGCAAAATGGGACACCCACTGTTTGCCTGTTTGCCGAGCATGATTCAAAGGTAGAGTTACCCGTTATTGAAATAACTTAAACTGTGGAGAAAATATCAAAATAAGCCTATTAGACTAGGACCCAGCCATTACAGCCAAAGCAATTCTATGACAAATCCTTTGAAATGAAGAAACACAGAAAAGGCACTTGAAAACTGAGAGATGTTTTGTTACTAAATTGCAGCATTAATAGCGCTTTGATACTTCTTGCTAAATTGTTTATTTCTGACATTCAAACTGAATATTAGGAAAATCATACCTATTTTATGTAACTCATTAGTAAAAAGGAAGAAAATAAGGTGATATTTTAAAACCATAAATCTCCTTTATAACTAACCGAGAGTCTGATGTGTATTGGAAGAAGGAAGCAAATTGAAAGGGAAAGGATGGCTGTAAAGTGCGCTCATAATCCAGGATGTACTTGAACTACTATCTCTTCAGTAGAGGATGAGTCCTATTTGGCAAACTAAATACAGAGCTGAATGCTGCCAATAATCCTCCTCTGATATGACAGGAAACTAGGAGTCACAGAAGGAGTTCTTTCTTTCTTCATAATGAGTAGGACCCTGATGTCATTTTCTACATGTCTGTATTTTTTTCAACATATTTTATTCCCCACAAATATACCTGTTTATCCCATATAATGAACTACCACCTGAATCTACTCTGTCTAATAAATACGACAAACTCAAAGAATCAGATGGAAATTGGATGCTTCGCAAGCACTCACCTCCCTAAGCAAGGTCTCACTGATCGCCTGCCCCATTCCCAGACTCTCGTTAATGCTTGCTTGGTATTCTAATGTCTGTTTATTCGATCCCATTTTAATTTATTGAAGGAAGTTGAAGTCATGACTCAGCTATAATGTGGCGGCATTTTAGTATTAAACGAAAACGTAAATCTAGCAGTACAACCCTAATGAGATGCAACACTCTCATTTTTCTCCATATCGTTTCTAATTCAGTCTTGTTGGTTTTGGGGGGCATTTATGTGGCACATGGTCATGTCTAAACTTTATTTTATTACTCCTAAGATACACCCATGTTAGTAGACAACTCGAAAGTCTAATTCTGGAATCTTTTGGCTTATAGACATACGTAAACACTTAAGGAAGCACTTTTTTTTTCCCCTGCGGCCGCCTTATTATAAGGGGGAAAATGCCCTTGCAGTTCTAAAAACTCTGGTTTGTCTGTGCCTGACAGTGATGCACAGCTTTCAGAGTTAGCCAGCATCTTCAGACACCTACATTGAGTCTTCCTCCTGTCTTCATTTTTAATTGTAAAAACCACATAATTCGGTCATTAAGCAGGAGAAGGATGACCACCTGGGGTATATGGTGGTCCCAGTGTGAGTTCTCCAAACACAGAGCTGAAGACCACGTCTTGGGTGGAGGCAGTCCTTGGGAGGTGGACCCACGAAACCGTGAGCAAATGGGGAGAGGCGGGCAAGGTGGGCCACTGATGGGTGGTTAGTGACAGCTCACGCTGTCGGCATCTGGGACACGATCCCACTCTGTCCCACAGATCGTGTAGGAAACACCTCAGAATTGCCGAGAAGCAAGGAAATGGGCATTCATCCTCCAGTTTGTAAACTTCTGTAGTTGAGAGTTGCTTCTGGGAACTTGAACTCCTCTTACCCCTAGCCTGCCTGGGTTCTAGCCAAACGCATATCAGTGGCTGGACCTCAGGCGGAGAGGCACAGGAAGCTGTCACTGGGTGAAGGAACTTCATGCAGGTGACTGCCAAGTGGACCAAAGGAGTATGGACAGTGACTGCCAGCAAATGCGACAACACTGCAAGGGCAGCACAATGACAGGCTTGGGTTTGAATTCTGATGGCCCTGTTCTCACTGTATGGCTTAGACCAGTTTCTTAAGATCACTTTCTAGAAAAGTGCTCACATGCTGATCTCTCAGGCCGATCCCAAGAATTCAATATAATGAGGTGACAGTAAACTCCTAGCATGGGACTCAGCCTGCAGTAGGTGTTTAATAAATGATAGGTATTTTGATTAGGATGATTAAAATCTTCATTAATTAAAAAGTATGCAAAACCCTCCTGTCATGGTCAGGGACATGTGTCAATTTGGCCAAGTTGTGGTGCCTGTTTGTCTGGTTGGGCAAGTGCTGGCCTGTATGTTGCAATGAGGACATTTCATAGAATTAGATCATGATCACGTCAGCTGCATCCACAGCTGATTCCATTTATAATCAGCCAAAGGGGAGTGCCTTCTACAATGAGTGATGCTTGATCTAATCACGGGAAGCCTTTTAAGGAGGATTCAGAGGAAACAGGTTCCATTCCTGCTTCAGCTGGTGAGCCTCTCCTGTGGAGTTCGTCCAGACCCTCCATCAGAGTCGTCGGCTTCACAGCCTGCCCTGCGGATTTTGGACTCTGCATTCCCATGGTCACGTGAGACACTTTTATAAATTTTATATTTGCAAGTGTTCCCTGTGGATTCTGTTTCTCTAGAGAACCCTAACTAATACAGCTCCAAAGTGCTAGACCTGCTAGAAGAGAGGGACAGTCCTCCTCACGCCCCCTCATGTCCCTCGAGGGGTGGGCTAAGACAGGAGGCAGCTGGGCTCTCATAGACCCCGCTGCATCCCTTCTTTGCACGTTTCCTGGGTGTAGCACATCTCATGGCATTAGATGCTGACACAGGTCGGGCATGCGGTAGGGAAACAATACACACATACTCCCCAGCGTCCCTCGTCACATTCAGAAGAAAAAAGTCATGGTGTTGAAGTCTGTGGGCCATGGATATTGACATTATCTAAGGGAGATGCTGATTCTGATTTCTAATAATCTTAAAGCTGAGACCCTCCCCCATCTCAATTCCTCCAGCAAAGCATCGGTCCTCATGCATCAGGGCTAATGGTTCCACCACCCTTGACTGCAGCAGTCACTGTCCCAATCCCTAGACCATGGTCCCTACAAGGTGAAAGAGAAATAACAGTAGCTGTCATTAGATCATCTGAGCTGTTTATTAAACACAAGTAATACTGCTTCTAAGTTCTAACAATGTCGTTTGTTTTTTTATAATACCTATTTTCATATTCTGGTCCCTACTTATTTTGTACTCCCCTCTATATTAAGAAAGAAAAAGGGGGAATGAGCTAACAAACTCATGCCCTCTAGCAAAACAATGTCTCCTTGTACCTGGATTGTTACCATTTCAAAATATCAATAAAACTGTTTTTCATAAACTATCAGAAAGCATAGCCTTTGCTCCTATTTGTATATATGGCTAGCCCTATATACAAATAGGGCTAAACTACCCCCACCAACCCTGTACTCATAAATAAATGTCTCAGAGAAGAAGAATAAATGAAAGCAATATACTTATCTTCCATCCTTTTGTGAACCCTACTGCTGACATTTCAGAAGGGCCAAAGAATTGGAAGAAAGATAGGAAAGAGGGCAGGGAATGGGAAATCCTATCATCCATGAGTTTACTGTATTGTACATTGTTATATGTAGTATACCTCCTGTTATACATTTATTTGCATTAGGGTCAAGTATCTTTCTAACACAGGTACTTACTTATATTTACTATTTTACATGGAAAGGCCTAGATGAAAGAATTATTTGCACGGCACTCAACTTTGCAAAAGGAAATGAACGGTTAAGGAAAATCTACCCACTTGGTGAATTTTCACATCTCATTCTAATGTGCCCACATGTCTGTATGGCAGGCTGAATTATAAATAGTTGATGCTTTGGTCTGATGCTGCAGTGTCTAATGAATTGTTGCCTCTATAAACTTTTTATGTGTTGCACTGTAGAAGTGAACCAATTAAAAAAATTTGCCAATTTGAATCTTCCGCATAAAGTTATCTTTTGCAAGGAGATAAATATCTTTGATGCCTTTGACTGCTTGGTGAACTAAAACATGATTCAAATTGTCTTCGTAATATCTTTAAATGTACATTCCTGTGATGTTTTGCTCTCATATTTGTACAAAATGAGTATGTGGACATCATTAAACAAGAACAATTTGCTGAACTTTTTTGTTTCCTCTTTTGTAAAATGAAATTTCAGGACAGACTTTTTTAATTTGTTCTGGGTCTCCTGTTTATTAAATTTGTTTGTCTCCAACTATTCCATTCTGACCTCCCTGGCATCATTGTAAAGAAATGCTTTGAGAAAAAGCTGATAGTTATGTTTTATGGAAACCAAAGTTCTTCTTGCAAATTAAAATTACATTCCACTTTGCTGAACACTAAGAAAATAGGCTTCGGAAAATTACCTCAACCTTAAAGATTGGGCTGCCACTTACCAGTCAAACCCTGTTCCTCTAATGTGCATCTGTGAGCAAACACGCTTGGCTCCAACTCATACTAGACCAAACAAAATCTCATTAATAGACTTGGCCTAAAGAAGCACTTGAAAAGACAGCTAATCATGTTCTACATGATGAGAAATGTCACACGGAATCAGGACGGAGCTGAATTTTTGGACGAGTACTTCTATCGGAGTGCTGCACCCTCTTCTAAAAAAACGGTTTAGAATATGTCAAAGCTGGTCTTCAACTGTTCCCTGCACTTACCTCAGATTATTAACAAGCCATTTTTAAGAAGAAGACAAGAAGAAAAAGAAAGAGGGGATGGCGGCAACATGCAGCAGAGAGAAGACGTAATAAAAAGTGACCACAAGCGCTGCACTGAGCCCTAGGTGAGCAGGAAACCAATCCAGCCTTCCAGGTGAGCTTACAGTCTACAGGGAGAGACAGACTGTCAAAATGAAATGAAACAAAAAGACATTTACAAAACAATAAAGGAATTGCTTGAATTAGGATTTAAGCAAATAGAAAAGCTGTAAAGTCAATTTGGGGGCGTCAGAATTGCAGAAGATTTAACATTTGACTTGAGGTTTCAAGAGTGAGTGAGTCAAAAAGACCAATGTGGGAAGGGCACTGCAGCATAAAGGAACAGCGTTGGCAAAAGCATGACACAATCAGCACTGCTGGAGTAGAGGTTCAGGAGGTTAGGAGGAAGAGGCAAGGCAGGTAACATAAGGCTGTTTAAAGAAGGACCTGAGTGCCATGAAAAGAAACTTGAATTTGGTTCTTCAGTTAATTTGGAGCCAGTCAAGATGAACGTGTAGGAAAATAGCATGGATTATACCATGTTATTGGGAAAATCTCTCTGTCCACATGACATGGTCAGGTAAGATTCCCTCCACAAACACAACAGCATGCTTCCTGGGGCTGTGGGTTTAAACCTTCCTCAATAGAGGTATATGTCAAGACACTAGACCCAGCTCAGTAAAAGCAAACTCATGAGGGGACCAACTGGTTTCAGTTCAAGGCTTCCTGATGGTCCAGCATAAATCTAAGAACTTATTGTACAATTCAGACTTCCAGCCAACCCTCAGAAATATCTTTTCTTAGGTCAAGCTTTTGATGAGTTTTGGACAGCCATGAATCAAAGTTTATACTCCCTGACACTCTCTAGCACACACAGGCCACTTGTTGCCAATTAAGGCACCCACGTGCTTTAACACTAGTGACATCAAGCGCTCTGTGACAGAGCTGATTCTCCAGCCATTTTAGACAATTATTCAACACAACTCAACACACTTAAAATAGTGAACTTCCCTATCAAATCGTGAATATCCAGGTGCTGCCTTGTACTTTATCCAACTTCTTCCCTTCTCATCCCTACCCCCAACAGTCCAACTTGCTTTCCTTGAACACCTCTGTCAAGCAAAACATGAAGACATAAAACTCAAACTATACACGTCCCTATTTATCTGTGCTGTAAGGTTAGGTGAGGAAGTATTTAGAATATCCATGGCAGTTAAACAAGGATGTTACACTTAAACAGGGATGCTACACTGACTAGATCTTCATTACTCCAGGTTATATTGTTAGTCTGTCTAGTAACACAGCTCCCAGGATGTAGGTAGTTTACACACAGTAGCTGTATAGAAACAGAAATGCCTGAAAGCAGCAGAGTTGGAATTCTAGCCAGGTCTTCCTGATGCTAATGCCTGAGGCATTCCTCTATGTCACTCTGCCATCTTGGAAGTAATTCTTCTTAATTCAACATTGGCTTTCATCCAGTAATATAACTCAATCTCATCAGAAATATGTGAGCAAACAATGGAGTCAAATCTCCCAGATGTGTCCCCACACCCAAGTTTCCAAAGTCTGGAAACACCAGTTCTTTGGTGTTCATACTTTTCATGTTTTCTTTTCCCAAAGTTTTTTTCTGCTTTCCCAGATAGTAAGTCAATTCATGTAATCCCACTTTCTTATTTAAAGAGTGAAGGTTTGTGTGTGTGCTATGCCACTTAAATATTCCATCTTCTTACAATTAAATATAAAAATGAATAAATGGAGGTATGAATCTTCACAATTCTGCATGAGAATGCATCTGCCTTTGGTTTTGTCTATTTATATGTGGTTAATTATTATCATAAATAAGTTTTGAGCTGTCAAGGTGATTTTTCTTCACACATTTCCAAAACAGAATTTTGTGCAGAACTATCTATACCCTCAAGAAACATGAAAAATATAGGTTTGCTGACAAGGAAAAAAACATGATAATTGATGACTGAGATACGTTGTCCTTCTCTGGAGGTTTTTAATTACCACCTTTCATTTACACAACACTTGAACATTTTCCAAGAGCTTTCAGGTACATTATCACATTTGTTCAACCCCACAAGGAGAAAGAGCAAATACTAAAATCATTGCTTTAAAGAATACGCCACTAAATCTTAGTGAGGTGAAGTGATTTGACAAGGTCACATAACTAGTTAGGGGTGGAGCTGGTACTAAAGTCAGGACACTTAACTCCTAACCCAGTATTACTCCTACGGCACCTCCTGTAATTCAGGAGATTCCCAAGTGGCTCCTCTTAAAACCAAAGGAATGTGCAGCTGACAGCAAAATTACTATTTTAAATTATTTTATGAATGCTCGCCATCTTTCTACTATACACATCTAAAAGCTGTGGCTTTATTAGAAAACAGAAAAGGGACAGGGTTGTGGAGCTCCATTCCAGCAAAACCTGTTGACCTTGGAGTCACCTCAGTTATTGCCTAGCTGTGAGACATTGGACCTTGTTTTCCTTGGCTATGACATAAGCATGACAACAGTACCAATCTCATGGAGTTACTGTGAGGACTAGAAGGAATGATACATGTAAAGCACTTAGCACCAGGGTGCTCAATAAATGGTTGCTGCTGTTTTTACGATTGTTGTTATTGTTATCATCATCATTTGTCTTAGTTTTTCTTATCTGCTGAAGCAAATACCAAACAGTGGGTAAGTTTGACATAAGGAATTTTTTGGCTCAAGGTTTTGAGACTAGAAGTCCAAAACGCAGGCATCAGCACGGCAATAATTCCTCTTGAAGAGTATGGTGTACTGGGGCTGGCTGCCAGCACTCCTTGCATACTTGGCCTTTCCATCAGTAATGCACACAGCCAAGTGCACATGGTGGTGTCTTCTCCTTTCTCTTCCAAGATCTGTTGACGTCCACCTTCTAGCAGCTTCTCATGGCTTCTCTTCAGCCTTCCCTACAAAGCCTCCAAAAGTGGGATTAAGGCCCATCCTGATTTGGTGGGCCACAACTTAATGAAAACTAACATCTTCACAAGGTCCTATTTACAACAGGTTAACATATATAGGAATGGATTAAGATTAAGAATGTGTTTTCTGGGGTATATATAAATCCAAGCCACCACATTACTATAAATCAAGTTGAGTGTAAGTCTGAACTCTGTGGATAAGAAGATCCAACTACTGTCAAGATGTCATATGGGGATTGTATTAACCTGTACTTCTCTAGCCCTGACTCAAATACTGAGGTTTGCAATTTCATTGGATGTGCTAATTAGAATCCTTTTAAAGATTTCTCTTGCCCATTGAGGCCACTAAATAATCTGCACAAGTCAAGCTCTGTAATCACCCTGTTGCCTCATTGATTGTACAAGTCAGCAGTCGGAGCCATGACGGAAGATCTATGGTGAACAAAACGAAAGGAGTCTAAGGGCTGAAACAGAGCTTATCTGTGGTCTGGTTCATTCTTTCACTACACCCAAAACTCAACTTTCATCTACATGAAAATTAAATAATAGGACTTTTTTTTTTAACCAGCATCATGCTCATTTTTAAATACATCTTCTATTAGATGGTAGAGCTTATAAAATATTCACCAACACAAGCTACTGCAGCTTTTTTTCTGCTGACCTAACCTCAGAGCTGCTCAAGTGGAAATTAGATTTCTTTTTGTTAACTCGCTGAAACTGTCTGCATTTGCTAGAATTCCTGAGAAGCAGGAAAAAGTAATTCCATAGGATTAATAAGGGCAACTACATTCTTATTCTAAAAAGGCACACAAAAGGGGGTAGAAATGCTATTCAGTGAAGATAATTGATATTGTAGCCTGGCATTCTGCCTAAGCTCATTGTGTTTTGAATTGGTACAAAGATTCTTGGAAATTCCTGTCAAAAATACCTTGTGTATCTCTCACATCTTACTCTGAATTTAGGAAGACTTTTAGGGACTTGTGAATTGCAAGATGATTGTGATGTTAGTCAGCAAAATCAGACATCTGATTGCATTTTCAAAAAGAATGAGTAAGAGATATTTTGTGGTTTTATAGACTTTTGTTCATAATTTAAAAGTAGAAAAGCCTAACAACTGCTCTTTATTTGTACAATGCACAGCTCATGCTTATATTCTCTATTCTTTCCAGTCTCTCTTCTTTCCGCTAGTACATTTCGCTCCTTTATTTCTCTCTCTTAATTAAAAAGTTCAGTTCCAGAAGGTCACTGATTTGCTACTGAAAAGTCCTTGCTGGTTCTTTTGTGGCTCTTATAATGCGAGGACCTAAAAGCACCCTTTCCATAATGCTGTGTCTTATTTCTGTGTCTTGCTTTTAATGTAAAATTTTCTACAGATACTCAGAGATCATTTTGATGAGTATGTTCATCAAAATACTAAAAATAGACCAAAACGCAACTTCACTAAGCAAGTGTCTGACTCCACTAAATCAAAAGGCTGCCTTCCCCACCCTGGCCCCCCTCACACATGCCCAATTCTCAACTGCAAAATGATCCCAAGTTTAATTTCCCTATTTAAATAAGATTTAAATTCTTTCATTAGAAAATAAGAAAACCAGCTCAACATTTAAATCACTGAAGGGAATGCACCTTTTAGCACCCAGAAGGGCTTGAAGCCCTCCTTTATGCAACAATTGTTGCATCAACATTTTCTTGCAAAGATGTTTCCGACCCACTCAGAAACTAATTTTATAATAATCAAATTGATACTATTGATTATTAAGAAAACTGAACCATATGAAATGAAAATGTAATAGAGTATCATTCTAACAGTTATACTGTTTGTAGTTTAGGGTCTCAAGGGCACATACCAAAAAGCTGCTTGAAATTTTTCTAGTCTTTGAAGTAATCATAACAGGATGATGTCAAAAGAATGATATTTACACTGACATAATTTCCATTTGATTAAAATGTTTATTTTTGGTTTAAGGTATTTAAGTGGTGATAAATGCCATGCCCTCTTGGTAAAGCTTTACTTTCTCACTTCACCCTCTTGTCCTCATGTTACCCTCCCTCCCTGTCTCCTTTGGAACTTCAGAAATGGAGAATCTACATCAGCGATTTCTACTCAGTAAGCCACAGCTTTTGGGGAAGCCTCAGACTTATTAATATGGGATGAAAATTCACATGCCCCCTGTGCTGGCTTGAAACTATTATGTACCTCAGAAAAGCCATGCCCTTTTAATCCACTCTTGTGGGTGCAAACTTATTGTGGATGGGATCTTTTAATTAGGTTGTTTCCATGGAGATGTGACCTGCTCATTCAAGATGGGTCTTAATTAGTTTACTGGAGTCCTTAAAAGAGCTCAGGGAGAGAGAAAGGGTTCAGAGCCAATACAGAGAGCAGAGAGACACAGACATGTGTAGATGCAGGAGCTGAGGGAGCCATTTGAAACCAGAAGCCAGGAAAGAAGTGCAGCAGATGTCGCCATGTGCCTTCCCATGTGACAGCGAAACCATGGACATGGTTGGTCTTTCTTGAGAGAAGACATACTTTTGTTGGTACCTTAATCTGGACATTGTCATGGCCTTAGCATTGTAACTCGTAACTTAACTCCCTTTATAAAAGCAAATCCATTTCTGGTATATTACATTCTGCAGCTTTAGCAAACTGAAACACTTTTCAAGCATTGAATCAATTTTGACCCCTGAAACAACCTAATGTAAGTGAGCGTATACTGATACAGTGATCTGAGAGAATATACCCACACCTGAATAAAGTCCAAAATCGTGGAAAGCCTGTCCCGCTCTGTTAGCAGCAGCAAAGTAGGGAGACACCAGACCAGAACAGTAAGACCTCTGAACTTGACACATCCATTTAGTCCAGATGATGTCTTGGGACCCAACCCAAGATCCAGAGCTCTTCATCTCAACACTTAAGGGGAAACTCGACCGTTCTGCCTCTGTCAGCCACATCTCCCCCAAGATGGAAAGTGACCTGACTGGAAAGACAAGTGCAACAATGATAAAGGACAGCTGGTTACATTTGCTTCATTCTTCCACTATCCTCAATAAATAGGCCTCTCTCTACCCCAAATTTTTTTAAGTTTAGATCTTAATTATTCACTATGTAGCTGGGGTTAGGGCTCTAGCACTGTATTTCCTGGACTCTCAAACTTACTTTTGTTTTTACATTTTAACATTTCAGAATTCTTAAACTGCCTAACAGCCAATGTGTAGCTAGATTATAGTGTTGTCTCCTTTTCTAAAAAGTTGCTATTAAATCAGGGAATATCTTGTAATTTATGGCATCAAAGGATCAATGAAATCAGGACCTTCCTCTAGCTAATTTCAGAGCTATCTGGATCAACATCCAATGGTCTACTTGTGTCCCAGGATTTTAAAACCCTCTAAGCTCCTATGATGAAGCCACCCAATCTCACTTTTGGATTCTGTGAACAATCCAGTCCCAGTTCCCAAAAATCTCTATAAATACAGGTCACCCTTAAATCCCAGTTATGGTTCCTGTCTTGTCTTGTTTCCACTGGCAAATTTCTCCGACCACCGTCTCTTCATTATGTGACTCCTATAAGTCAAGAAATGGACTTCATTTTTATTGATATCACAAAGTGTCGGATGTTCTGCTAGTTGTTTTCAGGCATAAAAAAAGCAAACCTTTGTTGAACTTCTTTATGTTTATTTTTGGTGTTTCCTTTTGTTTTCACTTTTAGTTGATATGGGAGGGAGAACACAAAATCCTTTTCCACAGTTATGTCCTCATAAGAACATAATTCTTAGCCCCTGTTTTTTACTGGCTGCCACATCTTCATGATATACCAAGCTACTGGTTTCTCTGGGCACACACCTTTACTATATCTTGACCACAACAGCCCTCACTGATCTCCTGCTTAGGCTGTCTCCTACTTCCTCCTGCTCTAGCCTTTGCTTTGCCTTTAGAAAGTCTGTTTGGTGTCCAGGATGCAGACTGACCACCCTATGTTCAACAGCCTTGACTATAAGCACTATTCATTGTTCGATGATTAGGAGAAGGGAAGGAGCTCAATGTATGAGGTTAAAAACACAGACATGGTAGCACAGGGATGCTTAACTTCTCTGAGTTTCAGTTTTCTCACCTGTAAAATGAAGACAGTAGTACCTACCATTGGCATTATATAGGATTAAATTTTTTAAGTGTATGTAAATTGCTGGGCACAGTTATTTTCACACTAATTATTCTATAATAGTAGCTATTATTAACTGTTATTATTAGGTGATTTACCCAAAGATAGAAAGTGGATGAAAAAATTCTAAGCCACTAATCTGCCTTGTTTCATTCTCAGAGCTAATCTAGCAGTGTTGAGCAACTGCCCAAAGTAGGAAGCCCACAGTCCCAAAACCATCTGATCATGATGGCACTATAAGAACTTAGAGGGATCAACTCTGAATTCCCACATATTTTCTCAGGAGAAAAGTTCTCACATGAGCGAGTGATTAAACTTACATTGTGTTGGTTGGACCACATAAAACTTAAATCAGTGGAATAAAACAGAAAATGATTCAAGAGTAGTAGAAAGTTCTAATCATCTGTGCTGTGTGAAGATGGAATAGACCATTGTGGAAACTGGAGGATGCCCTATCATTGAAGATGTTCAAGCTAGACTAAATGTTCTATAAGGATTAAAAATGATACTGCTTGATCTTTTAGCTTCTTTCCAACTCTGAGGTTCTAACACCTAGAAAACAATGCAGCCTATCAGAGCTCAACTATTCATTCAACATTAATCTGTCAAAGAATATCACATATCTCCTCCAGATGATGCTTTGGTTTGGAGACAAGTGGATGCACTTTTTTTAAAAGCCAATGCAAAGTGAAAGCCACGTAGAGGGTTTCTGTCTCAAATACCAAAAATTAAACTAAGGTATATATAGTGTTAGAGAACAAAAGAGCCTTTCTCTGGATGGTGAAGGAATAAAATCCTAGGAAGAGAAAATAACTGGGGAAGATGGCAGAGGGAGCTCCAGAGCTCAGTCTTTCTACCAAAACAACCAGCAGACAGGCAGGAACTGTCTGAAACAATTTTGAAACTCTAGCGGCCAGAAGAACACTACAGCATCCAGGAAAGAGCAGGAGGAAGAGGCTGAGAAATTACTGTAAATTGCTCTTGCCACCCAGTGGCTACTGAGGCCCATCCCCTGGCCACTGGTGACAAAAAAAATCCTCTCGCCCCAAAACAGGGGTGGGCATGGCCAATGACTGATCACGGCTTTTTATTGGTGAATTCAGATCACTGGGTCCTAGCTCTGAGGGCACCTATTGTTTCAACCCACCCAAGACAGGGCAAAGGTGGAGGAGATTTAAAGACACTGTGCTTTCTCAGAGCAGCAGGGACTGCTAGCTGAAGGGCTGCATTTGCTGGCAGGCCAGGAAAGCTCAGCTTTTATCATCCTTTCTGATCCCCTCACCAGGGCACTGTGGAGCCAGTCTACCTCTTTTTTTGGGTTCTTGGCCCTGTTTTGTCTGGGAAAGACGGACTTGAAAAAGTCCTCTCTGGGTGATGCTCCTCCCAGAATTTGCCCACCAGGCAAAATCAACTTGAGGTAGTGAAAGTACTGTAAAATCTATAAGGCAGACAGTGTGGGATAAAGACCTGCTGGCATCGAATAGCTGGGAGAGACCAGTCTGTCTGCTAGGAAGCAGATTGGACAAACTCCTATAAAGGGGCACTCCAAAGCAACTAACAAGCAAAACTCAGAACAAGACACGGGCCCAGAAAGACTGAAAATCCTGCACACTGCATTCACCTTGGGCTGGCCTTCTGATAGGAGGGCTGAAGCTCAAGAGCTCTGCCTTCTCACCAGCTAGTAACAAAACCAAGAAACAGACATCTTAGAGAATAAATCCCCTAGACTTAACATTTTAATATTTTAAAATGTACAGTGTACAATAAAACAATGCAAGAGAAAGAAACAAGAAATGACAGCCCCTCCAAAGGAAGAGGATAAAATACAGGAAATACCAATGAAGAAGACAAAAATGTGGACATGCCAGACAAAGCCTTTAAAAAATGATCTTAAAAATGCTCAAGGAGTTGAATGAAACTGCAGAGAAAGAATTAAAGTATATCAGGAAAACAACAAATAACCAACATAAAATCTAAGTAAAGACATAGAAATTTTAAAAAGGAACCAAACATAACTACTGGAGTTGAAAGCCACAATAACTGAAATGAAAAATGCCCAGGAGGGTTTCAAGATTAGAACTGAGTTGGCAAAACAAAGAATCTTGACAGCAAGACACTTGAAATGTCTCAAGCTGAGGAGCAAAAAGAAAAAAGTAATATTAAAAGAGAAAAATAGCTTAAAAGAACTTTGGGACACCATCAAGCACACCAATATATGCATTATAGGGTTCCCAGAAGGAGAAAAGAGAAAGGAGCAGGAGGAATAGACAAAGAAATAATGACAGAGAACTTCCCAAAGTTAGTCAGAGACATGAATATAAAATCCAAGAAGCTCAAAGAACACCAAACAGGATAACATGAAGAAAAACACACCCTGTTATATATTGATCATACTGTGTATTAGTCAGGGATCTCTACAGAAACAGAATCAACAGGAGATATCTATCAATATGAGATTAATAAGGTGTCTCACACAACTGTGGGAATGGAAAAGTTCAAAGTCTGTAGGGCAGGCTGTGAAACTGGCAGCTCCAGTGAAGGGTCTAGATGAACTCCACAGGAGAGCCAGCTTACTGGCTGAAGAAGCAGTGAAAGAGTTTTCCTTTTTCCTTAAAGCGTTCAACTGTTGGACTATCTTATTGGTGAGAGACATGCCTTAGTTGATTACAGATGTAATCAGCCACAGAAGCAATCACATGACTGATGATTTAATACAATAGCCTTCCTGTTTCTCAACCAGCCACGAAGTATGGTGTGGCCAGTGCTTGCCAGACCAGGACAACTGGGCATAATCACTTGCCCAAATTGACACCAGAACCTAACCATCACAGTCCACCCCTTGTCAAGCTGGTAGCTATACACATCACCTTCAAACATGCTTAATTACCAAATAGAACATAATAACAGACATACGTTTCACCTAACAATACTCCTGCATACAACAGAACTGCACTACTATTCTCTCCAGAATAGGTTGCAAGTCCTTAGGTAACATTCACTCTTAAAATTTATACACTATGACTTAAATACTATAACATGAACAAAAAAAATAAGATATTTGCTTATGCACAACTGCATACACATACATAACAAACAGGGAGGAAATATTCATACACTCACAGTCCTCATTTCTGTAACTGGTCAGATGGCCATAGTTCATATTTATCACTACTGTGGTAATAAGATTCAGTTGTCAACTTGGCCAGGTGAAGTTCTGTTGCTGTGGACATGAGCCAATGGTACATGAACCTCATCTGTCGCTCATTACACGTGCAGTCAGCTAAGAGGCATGCCTGCTGCAATGAATGATGTTTGATTTAATTGTCTGGTGCTTAAATGAGAGCACTCAACGTAGCACAGCCCAAGCAGCTCAGCATACCTCGTCTTGGCACTCACAGCTCAGTCCAGGCCTTTGGAGATGCAGAAAGGAATCACCCTGGGGAAAGTTGTTGGAACCCAGAGGCCTGGAGAGAAGGCCAGCATAGATCGCCCTGTGCCTTCCCACATAAGAAAGAATCTCAGTCAGAAGTTAGCTGCCTTTCCTCTGAAGAACTACGTTAACTAAATAAATCTCTGTTTATTGAAAGTCAGTCCATCTCTGGTGTGTTGCATTCTGGCAGCCAGCAAACTAGAATAACTACCTTCTTCTATCACCCATTCCATATTCCCTTTGCCTTCAGCAACCACTTCAGCTGGTTTGGATTCTTGCCAGATGGGGTTACCCAGAACTGTATTCTTGAAGTTTCTGGGTCATTGCTAGTCCTGCCTGGATTGGGTTGTGGCAGTTTTTCATTGATATTAATCATAGGGCATAGTAGTACTGAGACACCCTAAGAGATCTTCTCTATTCCAGGAAAACTCTTCTTTCACTCCATTGTGTAGTTGCAATCCTATTCCCCTTGACAGTCAGGATCAAACACCCCAAAGAGAACAGTAATCCTCTTTTGTGCCTGTTCATTCAGTGGCATGAGAAGCCTCTTGGAAGACACAGCCCCAGCCCTACAAGGTATTGTTGTCTGGTTGGCACCATAGTTGGGTCTTCAAAAGGCCATTCCACTGTTCTGTCAACCGAGCTGCCTCTGGATAGTGGGGAACATGGTAAGACCAGAGAATTCCATGAGCATGTGTCTGCTCCCACCTTTCATTTGATGGTAAGTGGGTTCCTTGATCAGAAGCAATGCTGTGTAGAATGCCATGACGGTGGATAAGGCATTCCATAAGTTCACAGATGGTAGTTTTTGTGAAAGCATTGCATGCAGGGAAGGTAAGCCCAAATCTGGGGTATGTGTCTATTACAGTTAGAACAAATCACTGTTCCTTCCATGATGGAAGTGCAATCCACCTGCCACCAGGTAGCTGGCTGATCATCTCGGGGAATGGTGCCATATCGGGGACTGAGCGTGGGTCTCTGCTGCTGGCAGATTAGGCACTCAGCAGTAGCCACAGCCAGGTCAGCCTTGGTGAGTGGAAGTCCATGTTGCTGAGCCCATCCATACCACCATGCCCACTTTGTTCATGAGCCCATTGGGCAATGCTAGGAATGACTGAGGAAAGAGATGACTTGTATCCACGGACAGGTCATCTTTTCTACTTGACTGTTAAAATCTTCCTCTGATGAAGTCACCCTCTGGTAAGCATTCACATAGGACACAAATATCTTCATGTTCTTTGGCCACTTAGAAAGTTCTACCCACATACCTCTTCCCAAGACTTCTTTGTCACCCATTTTCCCTTCATGCTCCTTTTAAGTCCCTGACCATCCAGCCTAACCATTATCAACAGCCCATGAATCAGTATACAAATGCAGTTCTGGCCATTTCTCCTTCCAAGAAAAATGAACAACCAGGTACACTACTCAAAGTTCCACCCACTTGGAGGATTTCCCCTCACCACTGTCCTTTAAAGACATCCCAGAATGGGGTTGTAGTGCTGCAGCTGTCCACTTCCAAGTGGTCCCTGCATGTCATGCAAAACCATCTGCAAACCAGGCTTGAGTTTTCCCTTCCTCAGTCAACTGACTATAAGGAACTCCCCAAGAATTCCTTATGGTCTCTTTCTCAGACCATAGCTCTGGTCTGAGAAAGAGAAGGTAATGTGGCAGGAGTGGGGGGCATGGGCATTTGGGCCACTTCCTCATGTAATTTACTTGTGCCTTCAGGACAGGCTCAAGGCCTATCTGTAGTATACCATTTCCATTTTATGATAGAGTACTATTGTGCATGCCCAACTTTATGGCTTGGTGGGTCAGACAACACCCAGCTCATAACAGGCAATTCAGGTCTCATAGTAACTTGGTGGCTCATGGTTAAGCATTCAGTATCTACAAAGACCCAGTAGTAGGTCAAAAGCTGTTTCTCAAAAGGAGAGTAGTTACCTGCAGCAGATGGTAAAGCTTTGCTCCAAAATTCTAAGGTTCTGTGTTTGATTCTCCTATAGGGGCCTGCCAAAGACTCCAGACAGTATCCCTATTTGCCACTGACACTACCAGCACCATCAGATCTGCTGTAGCGTATGGCCCAAGTGGCAGGGCAACTTGTACAGCAGCCTGGATATGTCGCAGAGCCTCCTCTTATTCAGGTCCCCACTAGCAGCTTTTCTGCTTACCTGGTAAATGGGCTGGAGTAACATGCCCAAATGAGGAATATGTTGTCTCTAAAATCCAGAGAGGTCAACTAGGTGTGGTGCCTTTTTTTTTGCTCACAGGAGGGGCCAGATACAACAGCTTACCCTTCATTTTAGAAGGGATACTTCAGCATGCTACATACCTAGAAATTTCACTGGGGTGGAAGGCCCCTGGATTTTTGTTGGATTTCTCTCCCATCCCCTGACATGCAAATGCTTTACCAATAAGTCCAGAGTAGTTGCTACTTCTTGCTCACTAAGTCCAATCAGCACGATATCATCAATATAACAGAACAGTGTGATGTCAAGTGGGAAGGGGAAACAATCAAGGTCCCTGCAGACAAGTTTGTGACATAGGGCTGGAGAGTCGATAAACCCCTGCAGCAGAACAGTGATGGTGTACTGCTGGCCTTGCTAGCAGAATGCAAACTGTTCCTGGTGGTCCTTACTGAAAGCTATTGAGAAAAAAGCATTTTCCAGATCAATAGCTGCATACTAGGTACAGGTGATGTGTTGATTTGCTCAAGCAATGGCACCACATCTGGACAGCAACTGAAGCTGAAGTCATCACCTGGTTAAGTTTATGATAATCCATTGTTATCCTCTAAGTCCCATCTGTTTTCTGCATAAGTCAAATAGGAGAATTAAATGGAGATGTGGTAAAAATCACCACCCCTGCATCCTTAAAGTCCTTAAGAGTGGCATTAATCTCTGCAATCTGTACAGGAATATGGTGTTGCTTCTGATTCACTATTTTGTTAGTTAGGGGAAGTTCCAGTGGCCTCCACTTGGCCTTTCCTACCAAAATAGACCTTACTCCATGAGTCAGAGAACCAATGTAGGGATTCTGCCAGTTGTTGATTATGTCAATTCCAATTATGTGTTCTGGAACTGGGGAAATGACAGAAGGGTCTAGGGACACACTCAACCCACTGTGAGATGGACCTGAGCTAAAACGCCATCAATCACCTGACCTCCATAAGCCCCTACTCTGACTGGTGTACCAGAGTGATGTTTTGGGTCCCCTGGAATTAGTGTCACTTCTGGAGCTAGTGTCCAATGGCCCCTGAAATATGTGACCATGTCCTTTCCCCAATGCACAGTCATTCTGGTAAAAGGTCATAGGTCTCCTTGGGGAAAAGTAAGAAGAAGGTTAACAGCGTAAATTCTAGACAGTGTAAAAGGGTCCTTCCTTAAGGGTACCCAGCCCTCCCTTCCTTCAAGGGGCTCTGGGTCTGTAAACTCTCAAGTCTGGTAATTAATTAATTCTGGTTTTGTAATTCAAGTTAGACTTTTGTTCACTTGACCTAGAACTCTACTGCTTATACAGCTCAAGCAAGAACTTCATAGACTGCCCATCTATGTTACTTCTAGGTACCCCATGATCTACTAGCCAACATCATAGGTCTCTGCAAGTCAGATTATTCTGACTCAAACTCTGATTATTTGAGTTTGCTGTCCATTAGATGGCCACACCCACCTTGTCTATAAACTGTCGCCACCTGTCTTCTGCCCACTCAGGATCTGATCATACCCATTCTATTCAAAGATTCCAGCTCAGTGACAACAGTTCCCACAGTAATATCTGACCTGCAGAGAAGGGCAACTTCAGGGAGGAAGAACTAGTCTCATGAATTTATTTCTCAAGGTTCTAGTGAAAGATGTGTCCTCTGGACATTCCTGGGGCATGTGAAATGGTCTCCCATGATAAATCCACTCTAACATTCCCATCTCTCAAAGCCGTTGGATCCCCTCATTAACATTATACCAAGGCAGTTCTGGCATTTCAACCTCAGGTAATGTCAGCCACCTTTTGATCCATGTTTCAGCCATCCATCCAAACACACTGATAATGCCTTTTCTAACCCCTCAAGATACAACATTGAATGCAGAATCTCTACTTAGTGGGTCCATATCAATAAATTCAACCTAATCCAACTTTATATTCTTTCCACTATTATCCTACATGCTTAATATTGATTCCCAAACATAATCTGATTTCTGTCTATATAGATTGGAAAACTCATGCCGTTCTTTTGGAGTATAGCATATTTCCTCATGGGTCTACGACCTCACCTTTTGGGGCCTGCTGGGACTTTAGTCTAGTTATATAGGTCTTGAAGAAAAGAGAGGTGGTAGGGGTGGGTCATAAAAAGAAACGGAAGTGTCTTTCAAGCAAATTATGTCAGGCCATTCCATTGCAGTTTCATCTAGTGAAATGGGATTAGTCGCTGCACACAGAGGAGTGACGCTGTTTCCCCAGGGGCAGTGTTTACAAGGTTAGCAGGCACTGAAAGGTTAATGTCATTAGGTGGAGGTTGGATGGCAGACTCCTCTGGGCAGACTGGAGGCTGGGAAGTTATTTCCTCAAGACAGACTGGAGGTCGGGAAGCTCTTTCCTCAGAGCAACCCATTACAGGTCAACCTAGCAAAGGCTCAGCAGATTCCAGGGATTCCATCACCATCATTATCAAGCCATATATCTCCATTCTGTATATTTGGATCCCCTTCTTTTCCAATCAAAATCTTTTCTTTAACAGCAGACACCCTGAAAGTTTGAGATTTTAGTTTATGTTGTATATCTGTTACTTGAACAATGAGGTTCTGTGTCTGGTTTTCAAAGACCTCAAGTCTGTGACCATAGGAATAAGATTTTCTTTCAATAGAAATTCATATTTTAAAACTCTAATCTATGTGTGAGACTAAAGCAAAAAATGTTTATTTGGTACAAAATTTTTATTTTGACTAGTGCATTTCTAATATAACTTATGTTGTCAGTTTAATTGAACACCATAAGTACATGGAACCTTGAGTAGGGCATGAGATTTTGTAGGTTTGTCCAGAGTGATGGCCTGATAAATCCCAGAGTGATTTGAACAGTGAATAAAAAAGTATTTGCAAAAGTCGAGAAAGGGGAAAAATTAAACTTCCCCATCTGGAGAATTCCTGATATTCTCACAAATAGTGGGGACAACCAAAGCAAAAGACCGAGCCCTCAATCTTGGGGTTTGTTCATATGAAACTTATCCCCACAAAGAATAGGCTAAGCCTACTTAAAATTAAGTGTAAGTCACCCCAGAGAACCTCTTTTGTTGCTCAGATGTGGCCTCTTTCTCTCAGCCAACATGACAAACAAACTCACTGCCCTCCCCCTGTCTACGTGGAACATGACTCCCAGAGGTGTAAACCTTCTTGGCAACGTGGGACAGAAATCCTAGAATGAGCTTGGACTCAGTATCAAGGAATTGAGAAACCCTTCTTGACCAAAAGGAGGAAGAGAGAAATGAGACAAAATAGAGTGTCAATAGCTGAGAGATTTCAAACAGAGTCAAGAGGTTATCCTGGAGGTTATTCTTACACATTATATAGATATCACCTTTTTAGTTAAGGTATATTGGAGAGGTTGGAGGGAAGTGCCTGAAAATGCAGAGCTGTGTTCCAGTAGCCACGTTTCTTGAAGATAATTGTATAATGATATAGGCTTCACAATGTGACTGTGTGATTGTAAAAATCTTGTCTCTGATGCTCCTTTTATCTATGGTATGGGCAGATGAGCAAATCATATAAATTAAAAATAAATAAATAATGGGGGAACAAATGTTAAAATAAATTTAGTAGATTGAAATGCTAGTGATCAATGAAAGGGAGTGGTAAGGGTTATAGAAAAAATAGAGGAAACAAAGGCTAAAATACATTGGGTAGATGGAAATACTAGCAGTCAATGAGAGGAAGGGATAAAGGGTATGGTATGTATGAGTTTTTTTCTTTTTTCATTTTATTCTTTTTCTGAATTGATGCAAATGTTCTAAGAAATTATCATGGTGATGATATTGTGAGTTTTTGATTATATACCAAGAATGGAATGATCATATGGTAAGAATGTTCATATTTGTATGTTGCTATGTTTAAAAATTTTTTTAATAAATTAATATAAATAATAAATAAATACAGGCTCAAAAAAATTTTCTTTCAAGGCACACATGGAAACTTTTACATTGTTCATATGGTGAGGTTGCAAATTTGAAGCCCTCAGCTCATCCTTTTCCCTCATCACCGTATCTACCTCATCTAACAACAAGCACCTAACATCATTATACCTCTTAATTCCACAAAACTCTGTAAAGGTGTCAAAAACACTCTTACCCAAAATGAAAGCAAGGGGTAAGGGGTATGGTACTATAGTTTTTTTTTCTCTATTATCATTTTATTTCTTTTTCTGTTGTCTTTTTATTTCTTTTTCTAAATCGATGCAAATGTACTAAGAAATGATGAATATGCAACTATGTGATGATATTAAGAATTACTGATTGTATATGTAGAATGGAATGATATTTAAGTGCTTTGTTTGTTAATTTATTTTTAATTAATGAAAAAAAGTTAAAAAAAAAAAAACACTCTTACCCAGAGCCTTGCCTTCATATAAGCGTACAATTAGCAGAATGACAGAAGATGACAAGTGTTATCAGTAATGACTTTAAATGAAAATAGTTTAAACTCTCCAGTCAAAAGGCAGAGATTGTCAGAATGGATTAAAAAGCATAAGCAAACTGAGTGCTGTCTGCAAGAGACTTACCTTAAAGTGAGGCTAAAAGGAAAAAAATATATACATCATACAAGTAGAAAACAAAAGAGAGCTGTGATAGTGTGGTAGTTTGAAGCTTTATGTACCTCAGAAAAGCATGTTCTTAAAGTTAATCCATTCCTGTAGGTGCAGACCCATTGTAAACAGGATCTTTTGGTGAGTAGGATCTTAAGTTAGGATGTAACTCACCCCATTCAGGATGGGTCTTAACCCTCTTATGGAGTCCTTTATAAGATGATAAATCACAGAGAGAAGACACAGAAAAGAGCCCTGGAGAAGTTTGAGAAGCTGAGAAAGAAAAACAGACAGAGCTTCAAAAGAAAAGCACAGGCAGAGCAGTCAGAAGCTGAAAGCAACAAAACCCAGGAGAGAAGGAACCGCAGACATCACCATGTGCCTGGTCATGTGACAGAGGAGCTGAGGATTGCCGGTAGCCAGTTTTCAAGGAGAAAGCACCACCAGCTGATGCCTTGATCTGGACATTTTTATGACTTAAGAACTGCAAACTTGTAAGGTAATAAATTCCCATTGTAAAAGCCAGCCCATTTCTGGCATATTGCATTTTCTCAGCTTCAGCAAACCAAAATAGGCAGCTAAACTAATAGATGAAATACACATTATGTCAAAAACAGGTATGAAGAACAAAGGTGGTCACTATATGCTGATAAAGGGGACAATTCAACAGGAAGATGTAACAATTTTATATACAATTCCACACACCTAACAGGAGAGCCCAGCATATGTGAAGCAAATACTGGCAGATTTGAAGGGAGAAACTGATGATTCTACATTAATAGTAGGAGACTTTTACAACTCTCAATAGTGAACAGGAGATCTAGTCAGATCGATACACTAACGATACACTAACCCAACGAGACCTAACAAACATGTATAGAACAATGCATCTGATGAAAACAGGATACACGTTCTTCTCAAGGGCACTAGACCATTCTCCAGGATAGATCACATATTAGGTTACTAATAAAGTTTCAATAGAGTCAAAAATACTGAAACCATACAAAGTATACTCTCCAAACACAACCAAATGAAGCTAGAAATCAATAACAGAAAAAAAATGGAAAATTTGCAAATATGTGGAAATTAAACAACATATGTTTAAGCAACCGATGGGTTAAAGAGAAAATGAGAAGCAAAATTAGGAGTATCTTGAAGTGAATGAAAATGAAAATACACCATACCAAAACTTATGGGATGCAATTGAGAGGGAAATTTATAGCTCTGAATACTTATATTTAAAAGAAGAAAGAATTCAAATCAGAGACCTAGCCTCCAAACTGGAATAATTAGAAAAAGAAAAGCAAACTCAACACAAAGTGAGCAGAAAGAAGGAAACAACAAAGATGAGAGATAAATGAATTAGAAAACAAAAAACCAATAGACAGAATCATCAAAATCAAAAGTTAGTTCTCAGAAAACATCAATAAAATTGACAAACATTTCATTAGAGTGACAAAGAAACTCACCTTAGACCCAAAATACAAATAGGCTTAAAGTGGAAGTTTGGAAATAGATATTCCACGCTAATGGTAACCAAAAAAGAGGCAGGGTAGGGCGGGCCATGGTGGTTCATCAGGCAGAGTTCTCACCTGCCATGCCAGAGACCTGGGTTCGATTCCTAGTGCCTGCCCATGCAAAAAAAAAAAAAAGAAGAAGAAGAAGTAGGGTAGCTATACTAATATTGGACAAAATAGTCTTTACATGCACAACTACTATAAAAGACAAAGAAAGACACCAAATATTAACTAAAGGGGCAATCCATCAAGAAGAAATAACTATTATAAATATTTATGAACCTAACTACAGCACACCAAAGTACCTAAGGCAAACACTGAAAAATTGAAAGGATAAGTAGACATCTTTACAGTAATAGTGGAGATTTCCACTTTCACCAAAAAAACAGAACATCTAGACAGAAGATCAATAAGGAAACAGAGAGCTTGAATAATATGATAAATGAATTAGACCTAACAGGCATATACAGAACATTGCACCACAGAACAGCAGCCTACAGATCCTTTTCAAATGTGCATGGATCATTTTCCAGGAGAGATCAGATATTGGGTCACAAAACAAGGCTTAATGTTTTTTTTTTTTTTGCATGGGCAGGCACCAGGAAACAAAGCCAAATCTCCTGCATGGCAGGCGAGAACTCCACCTGCTGAGCCACTGTGACCCGCCCTCAATAAATTTTTAAAGATTGAAACTGCATAAAGCACTTTCTATGACCATAATGGATTGAAGCTGGAAATCAAAAACAGATAGAGAACTGGAAAATTCACAAATATATAGAAATTAAACAACAAACTCTTAAACAATCAGTGGGTCAAAGAAGAAATTGCAAGGGATCTTGAGATGAATGAAACTGAGAACACAAGGTATCAAAGCTTGTGGAATGCAGTGAAGGCAGTGCTGTGAGGGAAATTTATAGCCCTAAATGCTTACATTAAAAAAAAAAAAGAAAGAGTTAAAATAAGAACTAACTGCACACCTGGAAGAACTAGAAAAAGAGCAGTAAACGGATCCCAAAGGAAAGAAATAACAAAGATTAGAGTGGAAATCAATGAAATTGAGCATAGAAAAAAAAAGAAAACAGAAGGAGTGCAAGGGTAGTTCAGTGGTAGAATTCTCACCTGCCATGTGGGAGACACAGGTTTAATTCCCAGCCCATGCACTTCCCCACCAAAATAAAAAATTCAACAAAAGGTGCCATAATAATGGGATAGTCACATGGAAAAAGAATGAAATGTGACCCCCACCAAACAGCATATGAGAGAGAGAGAGAATTAAAACCAAAAGCTGGTTCATTGAGAAGATCAATAAGATGGACAAATCCTTAGCTAGACTGACAAAGACAAAAGCGAAGAAGGTTTGTGGCAGACACTGTGACCACTCTCCAAAACTGCTCCTGCCTTTCTTCCATCAGCCCCAGAATCCTGCGTGTTCTCTGGACACTTCGCCACCAAGAACGAGACACACTCCCCAGCTTTCCTCGCAGGTGGGTTTGGCCATGTGACCAATTCTGGCTGATGGGATATGAGAGGAAATGTGTCCAACTTCCAGGGTGTCCCATGGAGGAGAGTGTCATGCCCATCCCCTCTCCTCTGCCCCATCGGCTAGAATGCCAGGACCCAGTGCAGCCATCTCAGACCACGAGAGGCAAGTCAGGAGCAAGGAGACAGAGCAGCAAACCAAGGTCCCCACAACACCTACAAGGCCCAAGTGATCTGGTCTTGCATTGCTTCCCAGGCCTCATCTCCTGCTGCTCACCCACAGGCCACCAGGTCTGGCTGCGCTAGCTCTTATACCGTTTCTACACAAGCAGACACACCTTTGCCGCAGGGCCTTTGTACCAGCCAAACACTTTTGTCCCAGATATTCGCAGGACCCACTCCCTCAGTCTCTCCAGGTTTTATCTCAAATACCACCTCACCGATAGACACCTAGGATTGAAGGAGGTATGGCAGACAGACTGAGGGATGGCTGATTTGACTGAAGCAGAGGATGGGAGCATGCCAACTGAAGGAGCCAGGGAGGTAAAGCAGTAGAAGCTCAAGAAGTGTTTTCAGCAGGAGGACGACTTAAGTGATATCTGCCTCCAAGCACCCAGAGACATTTCTGAACCTTAGTGCCTCTTTCCAGCAGAGCTGCTCCTCTATCTCCATTGAGATGAGAAAAGACTGGAAACCTGTGGAATGGAGGCTTGCTACCATTACAATTCTTTTATTCATTGCCTCACAAATTAGTTGCAGGAACTTGCCCCGGAGACAAGGAGATGCAAATGCAAACTACATGGAATTGTAATAACATAAACATTATGAAACAATGCAATCCACTTGGGCCCCCTGTGGAGATATATCCCCATACTCCTTTCTGAATTGTCTTTATGGAACTTTCATAAAATTTGCCATTATTAAAACTGAGTAGCAATTATTTCTTTCTTTGGTTCACCAGTTGTGGGAACAAAAATTAATTGTGCTCTCCTTTTCTGGAGTTCATCAGATAGCAATGCGGCAAGAAGGCCTGGCGGGCCTGGGCCTGTGCTGCTAGAAGGAAGGTGGGAGAACTTGGGGTGTCACCACAGATGTGTTAGCAGAGGCAGAAGCGGTGGAGACAGTGGTGGCAGTGGAGCAGATGTGGCCACAGACTCACAAGTGTCAGGAAGTCAAGTCATTACGGTCTGTTGACATAACGTCTGCCAGCCGTGTGAGGGCCATCCCTGTAAATTAGATTTAATATTGATCAGTCCTTTCACAATTAGCACCAGGAGAACATTGAAGAAAGGGTTCTTCATCAAAACTGGCTTTTAAGATTCTGCTTTCTAATTAACATATAAGAACAGAAACCCAGGGCCTGCCTGGCCTACCCAGCGGAGCATAACTGTTTTTCTGCTCCCTGAGGGCAGAGGGGAGGTGACAGCCTTCCTAGTTTCTCTCGCAGGACGGTGCCTCCGCAGGGCAGCATGGAGGAGAGGGGAAGGGGGAAGGCACGCTGCGGCAGAACAGCACGCCTCTGTGCTCCTCTCCACCAACTCCAACCTCAGTCTGGAGCCTTGAAGAATCCCGTGTCCCTTCAGGCAAGTCTCGTGCCCCTTCAGGCAGACCTAATACTACTCAAGGATTACTGTGGCCTTTTGTGGGCTTTCCAGGCAGGGAACTCGCTGGGATCAGAGACCGTGGCCCAGTGTTCTTTGTACCCCCAGCACTACCCACATCACTTGTCCCTTAGTAGGAGGGTTGGGACTAGAGTGAGGCAGGCAAGGCTCCTTGGGCCCAGAATTGAAGGGAGCAGTCACCTCAGGGCCAACCTGTCTTGTACAGATCCTAGAATAAGTGCCTCCTTCAATTCTGCACCGAGGTGCCCTGTTTGTCTCACCCTCATCCTGCTTAGAAGGAATGTTTCATAGAGATGACATAAACAGATGAATGAAGGAAAGAGCACATGTTCCCACATACCAACCCCCAGCCGACACCTGTCAGGTGCTACTGCTGCCTTTGTCAACCTGGCCACACATGGGAAGGTCGAGGTAAGAAAGGTTTTAGAAATCTGCTTTACTAACAATAAACACAAAAAATAGCGCGCAAAAAATAGCCATCTCAAATATCCACGTTATCTCCCCTGCAAAGAGTCCTTCCTCTAAGCTTCATGGAGTCACAGGTCTTCAAAAGTAATTGCAAAACTCAAGTCCGACCAGAAACATCTGCTGCCCTAAAGTAAAAGACTAACCAGGGAGCTGAAAGGAAACAGGTCCAAGAGCTCAGCCTCCATTTATTAATTTACAAAGTCTGCTTCCTCCCGCTCCTTCTCATGTCTCCTAGGAAGAGACCGGTAGGTCTATGTTCCTGTGGGATTTTATTCTCTGTCCCCCCGAGGCATTATTTCATATACAATAGATGCCTTTCCAAAGGGGGAGAACATTTTTCCCCTTGACTATAACCCTCCCATTTAATTCCAGCCTCCTCCTTCAACTTCAATAGGTTTCTTCCTTTGGAACTATAAGGCCTGCAACCCATCCCTCCTGTGTCCCATTTTACTGGACTTATCCATCCTTGGACACCTCACTGCAGCTATGGAATGTGTTTATGGAAGAAGACCACACAATTTAAACATTCAGTGTTTTATCACAAGCATAATGCATGCGATAGAGTATGCATACATGAAAAAGAGTCCAGATAATAAAGAACAAAAATTACTACCACTTATTGCTCGTTTACTGTGTGCCAAACCTTATTTCATTGTACCCTGCACTACTTAACTCGGTTTCCTCTCCTATGAAATGTGCTGCGGGATCTGAATAAACTTGTGCCTTATCTCCTCCAACTCTGTGGCACTGCAGTGGTTGCTATGGCTCTGAGGAGCGCAGGGCCCAGCTTCGTCACCCTCAGCATGGACGCTGTGTTCCTCCCTGCCCAGCGCCCATGCCCCTCTCCTAGAAAAGGCCCCTCGGTCCGTGTGCACTGGTGGGCCTGACCCACGGTGGCTTCAGAATGGCAGGAAATCCCCCAGGCTGTGACTGCTCAAGCACAGGCACAGGTTGACGCCAGCATGGCGAGAGGCTCGTCCGGGCCAGGAGTGAGGATGGTGAGAGAGGGGACTCCTTTTCCCAGCAGGCTGGGCCTAACCCGGGTGTGGCTGAGGGGCCATTGGGCAGCATGCAGGAAGGGCCTGCCTGCAGAAAGGAGACCTGGAGTGCGGTGGAGAAAGATCCTAAACGCCTTGCATGCCCTTCTGGAGCCTTCTAAGACAGAAGTCAGACTTTTTAGTTATATGAACCTTTTTTGTTTCTTACTTAAGCCAATGTGTAATATAGGATAAACCCATTCCCATTAGTTCCTGAAGCACTGACTTAAATCAATCGGAGGGTAGCAACTTCCATTAACCCAACTTGTTTTTACGATCAGATCTATCGGGGAAGCATCCAAGTGATCGGTCCAAGTTGACCCCAACACAGGCAACTGCCTATTTCCTCCCACATTAGCCCCAAGGGCAAGGGGCTAGGACGGAGGAGACCCCGTGGCCTTGCGACTGACAGCAACCTCAGGACAGAGAACATCGGAGTTTTGATGATTCCCTCCTGATGGGATTCACCTGCAAATAGAAACCAAGTTGTTCGGCCTCAGGTGGCAAGGCCAGGGCAAGGCCAGGGCAAGGCCAGGGGCCCAAGCGCTGGGGTGTTTTATTTTGCACTCCAGAATGGCTGAGACTAGGTAGGCGGCACCTCCACGCCCAGGAGCTGCCGAGGCTAATGAACGCTGAAACGAGCCAGGAGCTGGCGTGCTGGGCGAGAGGAAGCGGATGGGCTGCAAGTGTGGCTGCTGCAGGGGGCCCTCTCTAATTGTACGAGCAGTCACGCTGGCACGGGGCAGGGGGCTGGACGCTTGGCAGAAGTAGAATGTTGCCTAAATGAGACCGAGCAGAGCTTTTTTAAACTCCTCGCTGGGTCAGTAAGACCTGACCGGTCCAAGGACAGGGGCGATGCTAAAATGGCTTTTTACATAACTCCTCAGCCCCGTAGAGCAGATTCCATGACAAAGTCGCAGATGCATCACGACAGCGGAGGGTACAAGGGTACCCCTCAAGGACCTGCAGGCAGACGGAGCACAACCGTCTATGATGTCTTTAAGTACTTCTGGTTCTAGTTAAGTCTTCCTCTCAATGTCTGCCATTTCTCTCCCTTTGCTTCTTACAGCCGAGGCATCTCCTGCTGAACAGCATTAGTGAGAGGCAATGCTGGCTCGGGTAACACATTTTTAATGATGTGAAACAAAGCTTTAATCGCCATAGTTATTTACAAAATAATGTCTTCCTTGCATTTGGTTTAATAGCACTTTGTCCACAGTTTTCATCAAAACAACCACCCATTTGACTTACTGGAAGATTATATTAAATGTCAGGAAGTCTCAGCAGACTCATAAAGTACTTCCTTGCCAATTAGGGTTTTAATTTTGGATGGGGAAATAATAAATACAATAATTATTGAACACTGTGACATTAACTGATAAAGATACCTGCTTTCCTTAAATTATCAATTTCACGCTGTCATAAAAAATAGATTAGCGACAATTTAATCCCACATCTGGTAACCTTTAAGTAACATCGTAACACTGCACAGCTTTGTCATTAGAATGTCATCAGTCTTTTCACTAAAAGAAATGATACCTAACTACTCCATGTTAAAATGGTCTCCAAAGTTTTCTAATGTTTAGTATCTGGTAACAAATCTAGAGGAGTATAAAGAGCCAGATGTGCTGGGCAATTTTGCCAGCAGCAATTTTTAATGTAATCCTATTATAATTTACCATGTGAAAGAAGATTAGGTAGAGTCAAAATCATAATACCATAATGTACTTTGTGCCCATTGGGGAAACTGTTCACTACCATACCCTCTTGGTGGGGAGATAAATTACTACAAGCATTAGCAGGATCAATTGTCACCTATCCTACCGATATATTTATGCATGGGCACAAAGGGCTGTTCGTTTCAGCATCGTTTGCAATGGTAAACATTAAAATTGTAAACAACCTAAATCTCTATTAAAACAGGAATGGTTAAATAAATTGATATATCTGCATAACGGCGTATTATGCAGCCATTCAAATAGAACGAGCTGCCAAATGTTCTGACATGGTCGGTTCTTCATGCTACACTGTTAACCCAAAAAGCAGGCTGCAGAGCAGCACTTAGATTGTGGCGTTGCTTCCAAAGACAATCGCGGCATCGTTTATAAGGACGTGCATTGCATGCAGAGACACGGTTAGCAGCCATCCTTATGAAGTGGAATTGGGATGGAGTTGTAGAAAGTGGAGAAGACACTTTTTTTCACTTTTTATTTTAAATATGTCTGCATTGTATAAAGAACACATGAATGTAGTAATTTTTAAACTTAGGAAATACTTTAAAGAAAGATAAGCCCAGTATCAGAGAGGCTGAGGAGACTTCATGGCCAATTAATCCATCCCCCTGCTTTCACAGAAACGCTGAGCCAGATTGCTGTGTGCTCCTGGTAGGTGTCCCCCCACCCCACTCCCACAGGTCCCCAAGGAAGACGATGTCCCAGTCTCCTTCCCCAGCACTGCTTCTGTCTCGAGACCCTGACCGCCAGGAGGTGCCTTCCACAAAATGAGTGCCGGCCTCCCAGGGCTGCCCTGGGGAAGGAAAGCCAGCAGAGTGTTCTGTTCCCTAGCATAAATTACACCATTTGATTTGGTCTTATCTCATTTTTAAAATTCACGCATTTTGCATCTTTGCTTTTCCTTTGCAAAATTGTCTCCTTGTTAAGGGCCCTAAAATGTCTACTAGTTAAGGCTACCAAGGAATGTGACTCAGCTTTCTGGTCATCAGCTTCATGCTCAACCTTGGCTCTACTTTGACCTTTAAGTACAGATTTGATTGGGCCAACATTTGAGAAAGAGGAAAGGGAAGCAGTGGCAGGGGGTAACAGACAGGGCCACTGGAGACTTGCAACCCTGCTCCAAGTCCAGCTCCATCACCTGGGAACTGCAGGAGCTAAGCAGGTGGCTGAACCTTCTTGTGTCTGTGTTTCATTTGTAAATGGAAAGGTTAATACTACACCCCAGCTCATGGTGGGTTGGGAGGAGGAAATGAGTTCATGCTTGAAAAGTGTCTAGAACCCAGGCCTGTTCCAACCATCCCCTCCTCTCTCCCACATTATCAAAGTTTCTTTCTTTAATGGCTTATTCCCATCATATAAAAATGCTTTTTTCTCCCATCTAAGTAAACAAACAAACAATCCCACCTACCACTCCCTTACCACTTTTTTTTCTCCTTAGAAGCAAATTCCTTGAAACATCTATGCTCACCGGCTCCAATTTCTGTCCTCCCTTTTTTTCCCCAAATCCCACTCCAGTCCAGATTTCAACTTGAATGCAGGTCTGTCCACCTACCATGCGGAATATCTTAACCACTGCTCCCTACTCCTTCTCCTAATGCAATTCAACTACTTAGAGAGTGACATATTGACTTGGCCCCTTTCTCCATCCTTGTTTTAGAATTCCACAGTACCAACGATTTAGCCAAATGTCACAAACTGAGCAGCGCTCCAACTTTATATCCTCAAAATTTAAGTGTAGTCCTGTGTGAAATGATGGATGGGGTCATAAGTCCTTACGTTTCCTTCAAGCTTTGTGACTTTATTATTGAGCTCCAAATAACCTTCTACTTCTGAGAGCGGTGTTTCAGTTTGTTTATTCTTGCTGTGAGGGACTCTATCGCTCCCTCTTGCCCAACTTATTAGCTTTGGTCATAAACAGCAATCAGTGAAACATGAGGGTTTTTATGAGATAGTTAATTCCAGTTTGGAACTCTTTGGTATTTTGGAAAAATTTTAATGTCAGCATACTTGCTTTTGCATCCGTGAACACAATTTTGTTTGGTTGCTCCTATTTTATGGGCAAGATGAATTTTAGTCAGGACATTGCTAAAAGAATAGACTCTTAAATTTAGGATAATAGGTCAAGAAATAATTTCTCGGGGACTTCCTGGAAGATGGCGGCTTAGTAAGACGCGCGGATCTTAGTTTCTTCTCCAGGACACCTACTAGGGGAGTAGAAACGATACAGAAAGCGCCCAAAGCCACAACAGAGATAAAAAAGACAGCGTACCCCATCCTGGAACGGCTGGCTGGCTGAGAGAAGCAGCTCGGGTGAGATCGCCGAGGCGCGCGGGCCTTACCGGGCGGGGTGGCAAGCGGCCGGAGTTACTCCCTTCCCCCTTGCCGGGCCGGCTGGGAGAATTGGAGAGGCGGTCCCCTGAAACAAAGACGGCTGGCGCCCACACCACGCGCAGCCCCCGGACCAACTGAGAGAATTGGATCGGAAACCCCCAGGCCGCGGAGAACGGTGACCCCGTGACTCCCGGGGAACGTGCACTCTCTCGGGCGGGCCGCTGCCGCTGGCGCCCTCCCGCCACGCTTGTTGCCCAGGGCCGACTAGGAAATTCGGACGGGCTCTTTCCCTGGCTGCGGCGACCAGCAACCCTCCCTGCATTCGGACCCCGGGCCGGCTCAAGCCGCTTCGGCTAGCGAACCCCCAGGACGGCGAGAGTTTTCCAAAGTTTAAGGTCCCACAGCACCTTTTACTGGTGGGACCCGCAGACAAACGTGTGCCACGAGCGCCACCTACTGGGCAGGATAAGAAAAACAGAACCCAGAGATTTCACAGAAAAATATTACAACCTTGCTGGGTCCAACACCAAGAGAAATCTGAATAAATGCCCAGACGCCAGCAGCAGAAGATAACTGTCCACGCTCAAAAGATTGAGAATATGGCTCAGTCAAAGGAACAAACCAATAGCTCAAATGAGACACAAGAGCTGAGACAACTAATGCTGAATATACGAACAGAAATGGAAAATCTCTTCAAAAATGAAATCGATAAATTGAGGGAGGAGATGAAGAGGACATGGGCTGAACATAAAGAAGAAATAGAAAAACTGAAAAAACAAATCGCAGAACTTATGGAAGTGAAGGATAAAGTAGCAAACATAGAAAAAATAATGGATAGCTACAATGATAGATTTAAAGAGACAGAAGATAGAATTAGTGATTTGGAGGATGGAACATCTGAATTCCAAAAAGAAACAGAAACTATAGGGAAAAGAATGGAAAAATTTGAACAGGGTATCAGGGAACTCAAGGACAATATGAACCGCACAAATATACGTGTTGTGGGTGTCCCAGAAGGAGAAGAGAAGGGAAAAGGAGGAGAAAAACTAATGGAAGAAATTATCACTGATATTTCCCAACTCTTATGAAAGACCTAAAATTACAGATCCAAGAAGTGCAGCGCACCCCAAAGAGATTAGACCCAAATAGGCGTTCTCCAAGACACTTACTAGTTAGAATGTCAGAGGTCAAAGAGAAAGAGAAGATCTTGAAAGCAGCAAGAGAAAAACAATCCATTACATACAAGGGAAACCCAATAAGACTTTGTGTAGATTTCTCAGCAGAAACCATGGAAGCTAGAAGACAGTGGGATGATATATTTAAAATACTAAAAGAGAAAAACTGCCAACCAAGACTCCTATATCCAGCAAAATTATCCTTCAAAAATGAGGGAGAAATTAAAACATTCTCAGACAAAAAGTCACTGAAAGAATTTGTGACCAAGAGACCAACTCTGCAAGAAATACTAAAGGGAGCACTAGAGTCAGATACAAAAAGACAGAAGAGAGAGATATGGAAAAGAGTGTAGAAAGAAGGAAAATCAGATATGATATATATAATACAAAAGGCAAAATGTTAGAGGAAAATATTATCCAAACAGTAATAACACTAAATGTCAATGGACTGAATTCCCCAATCAAAAGACATAGATTGGCAGAATGGATTAAAAAACAAGATCCTTCTATATGCTGTCTACAGGAAACACATCTTAGACCCAAAGATAAACATAGGTTGAAAGTGAAAGGTTGGGAAAAGATATTTCATGCAAATAACAACCAGAAAAGAGCAGGAGTGGCTATACTAATATCCAACAAATTAGACTTCAAATGTAAAATAGTTAAAAGAGACAAAGAAGGACACTATATACTAATAAAAGGAACAATTAAACAAGAAGACATAACAATCATAAATATTTACACACCGAATCAGAATGCCCCAAAATACGTGAGGAATATACTGCAAACACTGAAAAGGGAAATAGACTCATATACCATAATAGTTGGAGACTTCAACTCACTACTCTCAACAAGGGACAGAACATCTAGACAGAGGATCAACAAAGAAATAGAGAATCTGAATATTACTATAAATGAACTAGACTTAATAGACATTTATAGGACATTACATCCCACAACAGCAGGATACACCTTTTTCTCAAGTGCTCATGGATCATTCTCAAAGATAGACCATATGCTGGGTCACAAAGCAAGTCTTAACAAATTTAAAAAGATTGAAATCTTACACAACACTTTCTCGGACCATAAAGGAATGATGTTGGAAATCAATAATAGGCAGAGTGCCAGAAAATTCACAAATACATGGAGGCTCAACAACACACTCCTAAACAACGACTGGGTCAAAGAAGAAATTGCAAGAGAAATTAGCAAATACCTCGAGGCGAATGAAAATGAAAACACAACATATCAAAACTTATGGGACGCAGCAAAGGCAGTGCTAAGAGGGAAATTTATTGCTCTAAATGCCTATATCAGAAAAGAAGAAAAGGCAAAAATTCAGGAATTAACTATCCATTTGGAAGAACTGGAGAAAGAACAGCAAGCTAACCCCAAAGCAAGCAAAAGGAAAGAAATAACAAAGATTAGAGCACAAATAAATGAAATTGAAAACATGAAAACAATAGAGAAAATCAATAAGTCCAGAAGTTGGTTCTATGAGAAAATCAATAAGATTGATGGGCCCTTAGCAAGATTGACAAAAAGAAGAAGAGAGAGGATGCAAATAAATAAGATCAGAAATGGAAGAGGAGACATAACTACTGACCTCACAGAAATAAAGGAGGTAATAACAGGATACTATGAACAACTTTACGCTAATAAATACAACAATTTAGAGGAAATGGACGGGTTCCTGGAAAGACATGAACAACCAACTTTGACTCAAGAAGACATAGATGACCTCAACAAACCAATCACAAGTAAAGAAATTGAATTAGTCATTCAAAAGCTTCCTAAAAAGAAAAGTCCAGGACCAGATGGCTTCACATGTGAATTCTACCAAACGTTCCAGAAAGAATTAGTACCAATTCTCTTCAAACTCTTCAAAAAAATCGAAGTGGAGGGAAAACTACCTAATTCATTCTATGAAGCCAACATCACCCTCATACCAAAACCAGGCAAGGATATTACAAAAAAAGAAAACTACAGACCAATCTCTCTAATGAATACAGATGCAAAAATCCTCAATAAAATTCTAGCAAATCGTATCCAACAACACATTAAAAGAATTATACATCATGACCAAGTAGGATTCATCCCAGGTATGCAAGGATGGTTCAACATAAGAAAATCAATTAATGTAATACACCATATCAACAAATCAAAGCAGAAAAATCACATGATCATCTCAATTGATGCAGAGAAGGCATTCGACAAGATTCAACATCCTTTCCTGTTGAAAACACTTCAAAAGATAGGAATACAAGGGAACTTCCTTAAAATGATAGAGGGAATATATGAAAAACCCACAGCTAATATCATCCTCAATGGGGAAAAATTGAAAACTTTCCCCCTAAGATCAGGAACAAGACAAGGATGTCCACTATCACCACTATTATTCAACATTGTGTTGGAGGTTCTAGCCAGAGCAATTAGACAAGAAAAAGAAATACAAGGCATCAAAATTGGAAAGGAAGAAGTAAAACTATCACTGTTTGCAGACGATATGATACTATATGTCGAAAACCCGGAAAAATCCACAACAAAACTACTAGAGCTAATAAATGAGTACAGCAAAGTAGCAGGTTACAAGATCAACATTCAAAAATCTGTAGCATTTCTATACACTAGCAATGAACAAGCGGAGGGGGAAATCAAGAAACGAATCCCATTTACAATTGCAACTAAAAGAATAAAATACCTAGGAATAAATTTAACTAAAGAGACAAAAAACCTATATAAAGAAAACTACAAAAAACTGCTAAAAGAAATCACAGAAGACCTAAATAGATGGAAGGGCATACCGTGTTCATGGATTGGAAGACTAAATATAGTTAAGATGTCAATCCTACCTAAATTGATTTACAGATTCAATGCAATACCAATCAAAATCCCAACAACTTATTTTTCAGAAATAGAAAAACCAATAAGCAAATTTATCTGGAAGGGCAGGGTGCCCCGAATTGCTAAAAACATCTTGAGGAAAAAAAACGAAGCTGGAGGTCTCGCGCTGCCTGACTTTAAGGCATATTATGAAGTCACAGTGGTCAAAACAGCATGGTATTGGCATAAAGATAGATATATCGACCAATGGAATCGAATAGAGTGCTCAGATATAGACCCTCTCATCTATGGACATTTGATCTTTGATAAGGCAGTCAAGCCAACTCACCTGGGACAGAGCAGTCTCTTCAATAAATGGTGCCTAGAGAACTGGATATCCATATGCAAAAGAATGAAAGAAGACCCATCTCTCACACCCTATACAAAAGTTAACTCAAAATGGATCAAAGATCTAAACATTAGGTCTAAGACCATAAAACAGTTAGAGGAAAATGTTGGGAGATATCTTATGGATCTTACAACTGGAGGCGGTTTTATGGACCTTAAACCTAAAGCAAGAGCACTGAAGAAGGAAATAAATAAATGGGAACTCCTCAAAATTAAACACTTTTGTGCATCAAAGAACTTCATCAAGAAAGTAGAAAGACAGCCTACACAATGGGAGACAATATTTGGAAATGATATATCAGATAAAGGTCTAGTATCCAGAATTTATAAAGAGATTGTTCATCTCAACAACAAAAAGACAGCCAACCCAATTACAAAATGGGAAAAAGACTTGAACAGACACCTCTCAGAAGAGGAAATACGGATGGCCAAGAGGCACATGAAGAGATGCTCAATGTCCCTGGCCATTAGAGAAATGCAAATCAAAACCACAATGAGATATCATCTCACACCCACCAGAATGGCCATTATCAACAAAACAGAAAATGACAAGTGCTGGAGAGGATGCGGAGAAAGAGGCACACTTATCCACTGTTGGTGGGAATGTCAAAGGGTGCAACCACTGTGGAAGGCAGTTTGGCGGTTCCTCAAAAAGCTGAATATAGAATTGCCATACGACCCAGCAATACCATTGCTAGGTATCTACTCAAAGGAATTAAGGGCAAAGACACAAACGGACATTTGCACACCAATGTTTATAGCAGCATTATTTACAATTGCAAAGAGATGGAAACAGCCAAAATCTCCATCAACAGAAGAGTGGCTAAACAAACTGTGGTATATACATACGATGGAATATTATGCAGCTTTAAGACAAGATAAACTTATGAACCATGTAATAACATGGATGGACCTAGAGAATATTATGCTGAGTGAATCCAGCCAAAAACTAAAGGACAAATACTGTATGGTCCCACTGATGTGAATGGACATTCGAGAATAAACTTGAAATATGTCATTGGTAACAGAGTTCAGCAGGAGTTAGAAACAGGGTAAGACAATGGGTAATTGAAGCTGAAGGGATACAGACTGTGCAACAGGACTAGATACAAAAACTCAAAAATGGACAGCACAATAATACCTAATTGTAAAGTAATCATGTTAAAACACTGAATGAAGCTGCATCTGAGCTATAGGTTTTTGTTTTGTTTTGTTTTGTTTTGTTTTGATTTTACTATTATTACTTTTATTTTTTTCTCTATATTAACATTCTATATCTTTTTCGGTTATGTTGCTAGTTCTTCTAAACCAATGCAAATGTACTAAGAAATGATGATCATGCATCTATGTGATGATGTTAAGAACTAATGATTGCATGTGTAGAATGGTATGATCTCTAAATGTTGGGTTAATTTCTTTTTTTCTGTTAATTAAAAAAAAAAAAAAAGAGAAGGGATAATTGGAGATGAAGGGATACAGACTGTACAACGGGACTGGATATAAAAACTCAGAAATGGACAGCACAATACTACCCAATTGTAATGCAATTATGTTAAAACACTGAATGAAGCTGCATGTGAGGTATAGGTTTTTTGTTTTTGTTTTTTTTGTTTTTTTTTCTTTCTATTATTGTTTTAATTCTTATTCTGTTGTCTTTTTATTTCTTTTTCTAAATCGATGCAAATGTACTAAGAAATTATGAATATGCAACTATGTGATGTTATTAAGAATTACTGATTGTACATGTAGATTGGAATGATTTCTAATTGTTTTGTTAATTCTTTTTTCAATTAATAAAAAAAAAAAAAAGAAATAATTTCTCTTTCATAAACTGAACAGGGTCTGATTTTTTAAAACTGGTAGACTATTTAGGATCTAGGTGATAAAATTAAATTGGAATGTTTCAAGAAGGAAAGATATTTCAGAACTTCCCTAGGATTAGTGATGCTAAATCCATGACTCACAGTATTGATTTGGAGCCCCCCGTGTATTAAAATGCAGGAGTGAAAAGCAGATTCTGTAGGTGCCCTGAACATATCCTTTGCAGCATACCACTTCTTACATGTCAAGCATTACTGATTTGCAACTACCAGCTTCTACATCCTTTGTGCAAGGACTTTCTTTGGCCCCCAGGGTCTCTTCTGCCCTAGCACACAGGTCAGAAGTGTCAGGAAAGTGGAGTCCCCCTGGGACCAGCCCCCAACGAAGGACCCCCTGTTCCTTCACTCCACGGGACAACTCTCAGATGCCTGTTCTCTACTGGCCCCAGCAGGTCCCCGTAAAGTTCCAGTTCCCCATAGTGGTAACTTCCCGGATAAAAATATTTTCTATTAGTTGCTTTTGTTTTCCTATCTCAAGTCACCATTCTCTAACCAGTGTTTCCCAGGATCACCTACTAAATCATCCGCTTGCATCTGAATCCTTATGTCTGAGACAGCAGCCTGCATTTGGGACTTAGCTGTAAGACAGTCACGATGATGATACTAAGGATGAGTCATGCCTTCGTCAGCAGATGTCTGCAGAGTACCTAGTATGTTCCAAGCACTGTTCTTGTCTTGGGGAGATCCAGCAGTGACCAAATGAACAAAAATCTCTGCCTTCATGCAGCTTGCCTTCTCGTGGGGGAAGACAACAGATAAAATGAAAATATATATCATACAGCAGATTACGACAAATGCTATGGAGAAAAATGAAACCAAAAGCAGGATAGACACCGTCAGATTGGTGTGCAAAGGTCTCACCAAAGGAGTAAGGGCACAAAGCCCTGAAGGGGGTGGTGGGGTGGGGCTGAGAAAGCAAGGAAGAGTGCTAGTCTAGGCTGGAGAGAACAGGTGCAAAAGTCCTGCTAGAGCCCACCCTGGAATATTCCAGAACCAGCAGGCCCACTGAGACCGGAGTGGAGCAAGGAAGTGAGAAGGCAACAGAAATGAGATTTACTATTTGCTCATGCTTTACCGTTTACTATTGTTACTGTTATCAGTGCTACTGCTTAACAGATTTCTGTTGTTTCAACATTTTATTATGTAAATTAGAGAAAAGTTTAATTTTACAGTGAACACCCATATACGCCCCACCCGGATTCTACTATTTCCCTATACTTGCTTTTCATGAATCTGTCCTTCCGTTCACCCCACTGTCCCTCTATTGCTATCCACCTATAAAGCCATCGTATTTCCTTTTATGCATTATACACATATTGTTTCTAAACCTAACAATGTTGCAAGGTGGATGCGATAGCCCCATTTTACAGATGAGGAAACTGAGAGTCAGAGAGGTTGAATAACTCAACTAAGATGATAACAGAAACGCAGGGCTGAGAGAAGATTCCAGCCTGGGTCCATTCAAAGGCAGCGCTTACATCCTTTCCACTATTGGCACCTGCCAGTATTGTCAACAGAAAATGCTGAAGAACAGTTAAGGCATTGGCAAAAAGCTAGCCTGCTCTGGGGTGGGTGGTTTCCCCTCACTCTGCTCTGGGGTGGGTGGTTTCCCTTCACTCCTATCTGCATCTGAGATGGGGCTCCAGCAATATGTTGGTAAACGGTTGCCAACCATCTCTTTAGGTGGGGATGGAGCAAGAGGTAGGAGAAGCTCTGGTTCGAAACATTTGCCAATTAACATGATGTAAATAGTGCTATTGTGGCCGATTTCAAGCTGACAAACTGGCATCAAGCTGCACGATCTTGTGGGCTGGTACCTGTCGTCTCCAGCTCATCACTGTGAATATTTTAGACAAATACTGTGGATAACAAATATGACTAGTCCTTACAACCAGCACCAGATCCAGAACCAGTGCCCAGTACCCTGTACCCAGTGAGTACCAGGGAAATATAAGTGGGGTGGCGGTGGTGAGAATGAAAATCTGCTCCTTCCCATATACACCTAGATTCACACCCAGCATCAAATATCTGCCCATGCAGATTGGGTACAGCAAACTTCTCCATACATAATAAATAAACTCCTTTCTCTATGTAATTTATAGCTCTTGTATCATTTTGCATCTTTTTTCTATTTTCCTCCCCATCCCTGCAGCTCCCTGTATTGTTGACCACATTTTGCTTTCACAAGAACATTCCTAGTGTGTCCTGATATCCGAGAATACCATATTCTACCTAGGTAGATGCTATAAACCACTAAAGGTGCCCTGCTTTGAGAAGCTTGCCATTGCTCCTCCTTCTGAGCACCCCTCCTTAATTTCAACATCTCAGCTCTCCACACAGTTGTCTAGTGGTGCCCTAACCAGGTTCTGCCTGTTCCTTACCAGCAGACTGTCTAAGGGCCATCTGAAAGCTCGATTCTCCTTATTTTTCCCTCCTTCACATAAATTTTCCTCTGCAACCTCTGTTCCAGGAGCCTCACATGCCTGAGATAATGAACCCATCACCTAGAGCCCCCTTGTCTTCCAGAATCGACTGAGGTTTCCCCCACTGATTTGGGGTAGATGGCTCTAGATTCAGCTCTGCAAAGCATCCTTTGGTCATTTCCTCATTCCCAACACCCGCTTCTCACCCCATCATCTCCTGTATTTTTGGTCGATGCAAGGCATATCCCAGCAGTCTGTAGTGCAAATAATAATCATCTTTAACAGAACTGGGAGAAACAAAATCTGACACTTAAATACTTTAAAGTATCTTAGATGGTATAGCAAATCCCATTACCGTGCAACAAAGAACAGCTAATTGTTAAGAATTAATAATGAGATGTAAGTATAGATAATGGTTTAGCTGACACTGTCATGTTTTAGTACAATATGTTCTGAAATATTTGCTCCCTTGGGTTGTGAATTGTGCTATTTTTGTCACTAATAGGCCTATAGAAACCTAGTGGAAATGAGACGTTTTCTTAAGGAAAGTTATGCATTCTGAGATTTCTCTGATAAGGGGAAAGGGTCAATGTGCCTGTAGTTTCTGTGCTTCATTAAAATTCTGCTTCCGCACTGCATAATGTGAGTAATATTAATTTTCTAAACACTGGTGTACAGCAGCTGCTAACTAATTTCCATAACAGCATTCCTATTCTACAGGCATTTTAAAAAGGAGAAACATGAAGATGACTGCTAAATCTTTACAAAGAAGCCTCATCCTAACCCAGTTCTGAATCATTCCAGACCAAAAAAAGGAAAATATTAAGGATGCCGACTCCTAACCCATGGGAATATCTGCAACTGAGCCTTAGACCCAGGGGCTGGCATACCTGGAATGAGCTGTGGCTGCCGCATGCTCACTGGCTTGCTTCCTTCCTCTCAGTGCCTCCGTAGTGGCAAGGTTCATGTGGCCTGGACTAGCAAATAATCTCAGCATTTCCCCAGCCTCAGTCATATGAGTGCCCTCCTCGGCCATGCCACTGTGTTTCCAGAAAGCGTGGTAGTTGACCTTGTCCGTGGTGCTTCAGGGAGGGTGGCACAGCTGGTCCACTCTGGACATCTTGCCTTTCAGAGATGTGCTCTCTGGACATTCTCCATCTACCCTCCTCCAGGAAACACTGGGATGCCTACCCCGTCAGCATATAATTCCTAGTGTTTTATTTTATACGTTCACAGGCTGGACTTCTCTTCTCCTTCTGTCCTCTGCCAAGATGAGGAACTAGTGTCATGAACTTGACCATCACTAAAATGTCCCTTTAACTTTCTGGCAGATAGGCTATATTTTCCAATTTTCTCCTTGACTATATTTTCCAACTTTTCATTCATTGAGTTTGCAAGCCATCATCTTTATCTTTATATCCTGGCTCCAACAGGTCTCTAATTTTATCTTCCATGCCTCCTTCCCAAATACTCAGCAACCCCACTACACATGTCTATTTGCCACTCCCCCAAATAAACCATGTCTGCTCACTCCTCCAAGTCTTTACTAAAGTTGTCATTTCTGGCTAGATAACCCAAACCCCTGCAATCTGGTAAAATTTTACTCTTCATCCCTCTGCATATCCCATAGACAAAATGAATCACCATTTCCAAACTGTCTTAGCCTTTTGTCCACATCCACCAAGTCTGCAATTATCTTACTGTTGACTGGTTGGTTGTTGGCCGCTAATATGCAAATATTTTTCCTTTGATTTTGTGTGACTCTCCAAATGCATGAGCCAATGTTACACCCACTTTGCATGCACGGTGCTTGTAACATAGTAGGCGCTCCATAAATACTGTTGAATGGAATTTGCCCTCAAAATGGCCAAACTCAAGGATACATAAAAATAGGGGACCAAACATTTTGCCAACTCATATTTCCATAATTAAAGCTGGCAGCTGGTGTGGGAAAAAAAAAGAATGGTCTTTGCTCTTCTGGAGGCACCTCATCTGAACAACAGCTACTGCTTACTGATCATTTACCATCTACTTAGATTAGAAAGTAGCTCTACAAAAGGTTAGAGCTAGTCCTCACCAATAATCCTACCAGATGCATGATATTATTATTGTCTCTATTTTACAAAACAAGAACAGAAGCATTAGAGAGGTGAAGCCACATAGCCTAAACTGCATAGTTCATAAGCAGCAGAGCTGGGGACTCAAATCTGTGACTTGATGGTTCTGAAGTCCCATCCCACCTCAAAACTCTCAGCACTAAGACAAACGAGTAGGGATAAGTGGAAGCTAAAGCATGGGGCTCCTGAATAGCTACACCTAAAGAATCAGGCATCTGGTAGGCCAAAAGGACGTCTGAGGGAAAAGTAGATAGATTTCAAATAGTCTTTTAAGGAATCTAACTCACCGAGGAATTCTGGAAAGAATTCCTCAACTCAAAAAGTTTTCCCCCACAAGTGGCACAGAGTAGAGGCCCAGTTTATGCTTGCTGAATAAACAAATGGATTTTGAGAGTGAAAAATTAAAATTATTGCATATATAAAATGTAATCAGCTACTTCAATAATATTTTTCACTTCTCAGAATCTTGCAGGAAAGTTCATTAAGCATGCATAAACACCTGAGAGTCATACTGGTACACAACTAGACAGAAGGTATCATTAGGAAGACAACTAAATGCATTATTTAAATTCCATTCACAAAATGCTTTTGAGAATTTACCATGCTTCTGGAGACACACACAGCACTCTGGGGTTATCAAGGTAAACAGAAGTGGCCCCTGTCACCCAATTGATGATCTAGTAATAGTCCCTCAAGCAGGCAGCAGAGAAATCCATCCCTGGTGACCAGAGAAATAGCCCCGCCCAACACTACATCCCCATTAGCCCTCCCAGGGCCTAACACCATTAATTCCTTCGAGTCTTGAAGGTTGACTAGGTCTCCTAGCAAAGGTCAAATACTAGTGGGAGAGGTACCTTCTTAAGCCATTATCACCTGAAATTGGACCCAAGATCACCACCTGCAGTGAGAATGTTAGAAAAAAGGGTGGCGGAGCAATGGAGGGCAAGATGTTCAGGGCCCAGGGAGTGGGGAAAGGAGGCACCTAAGCATCATTCATTCACTTTATTCACAATTTTCTTCATTTTTCCCATGTCCTACCCTATGGAAATGGCACAGAAAATTCATACAAGATGGCATCAGCATCCCGCAAACATCCTCTGAAATGTCATTCCCAGTTCCTCACAGCCAGAGTTTCTGGGACTCAACACCTAGACTTTCAATCTTGCCTCTTGTTTCTGAACCAGTTCTAATAATACCAGGCAATGTTCTTTGGGTACTTAGTCAAGGCTAGACAGTATCCTAAGAGTTTGTGATGGTTAGGTTCTGGTGTCAATTTGTCCAAGTGTTAATGCCCAGTTGTCTGGTCAGGCAAGCACTAGCCTGACCATTGTTGCAAGGATATTTTATGGCTGGCTGCTAAACCGAAAGCCAGTACATTAATTATCAGCAGTTGATTGCATCTGTGGCTGATTACATCTCCAATCAACTAAAGCACATCTCCCACCAATGACATAATCCAATCAGTTGAAGGCTTTTAAGGAAGAAGAGAGACTTTTTCACTGTTTCTTCAGCCAGGGAGCCTCTCCTGTGGAGTTCATCCAGACCCTTCATTGGAGCTGCGAATTTCACAGCCTGTCCTACAGATTTATGGACTCTTTCATTTTCACAGATGCATGAAACACTTCTATAAATCTCATTTTTACAGATATGTCCTGTTGGATCTATTTGCCTAGAGAACCCTGAAGATACAGCTTGGTACTGAAAGCATGGTAGTTCCTGGGAAACAATCTTAAAAATGGGCTCATGAACAAAGGGGCATGGTGGTAGCGATGGAGGTTATGCATGGGGCTCAGCGATGTAGACCCCACTCACCAAGGCCAACCTGGCTATAGCCACTGCTGAGTGCCCAATCTGCCAGCAGCAGAGAATCATGCTCAGTCCCCAATATGGCACCATTCCTCAAGGTGATCAGCCTGCTACCTGGTGGCAGGTTGATTACATTGGACCACTTCCATCATGGAAGGGGCAGCAATTTGTTCTAACTGGATGAGTTTGCATCCCTGCACGCAATGCTTTTGCAAAAACTACTATCTGCGGATTTATGGAATGCCTTATCCACCAACATGGTATTTCACATAGCATTGCTTCTGATCAGGGAACCCACTTCACAGCAAATGAAGGGCGGGAACAGGCACATGCTCATGGAATTCTCTTATCTTACCATGTTCCCCATCATCCAGAAGCAACTTGTTAACAAAGCAGTAGAATGGCCTTTTGAAGACCCAATAATGGTGTCAACTAGGTGACAATACCTTTCAGGCTTGGGCAATGTTCTCCAGGAGGCTATGTATGCTCTGAGTAGGTGTTCACTGTATGGTACTATTTCTACCATAGCCAGGATTCACAGGTCCAGGTACCAAGGGGTGGAAATGGGAGTGGCCCCACTCACTATCACCCCTAGTGATCTACTAGGAAATTTTTTGCTTCCTGTCCCTGAAACCTTAAGCTCTGCTGTCTACAGGTCTTTGTTCCACAAGGAGGAATGCTCCTACCAGGAGGCACAACAATGATTCTACTGAACTGGAAGTTAAGACTGCCACCTGGCCACTTTGGGCTTCTCATGCCACTGAATCAACAGGCACAAAAGGGGATTACTCTTCCGTCTGGGGTGACTGATCCTGAGTTTCAAGGGAAATAGGACCGCAACTACACAATGGAAGTAAGGAAGAGTTTTTCTGGAATATAGGAGATCCCCTAGGGTGTTTCTTAGTACCACCATGCCCTGTGATTAAAGTCAGTGAAAAAGTACAACAACCCAATCCAGGCAGGATTACCAATAGCCCAGAAACTTCAGGAATGAAGGTTTGGGTCACCCCACCCAGTGAAGAACCATGGCCAGCTGAAGTGCTTGCTGAGGGTAAAGGGACTATGGAATGGGTAGTAGAAGAAGGTAGTGATAAATATTAACTGTGACCAGTTGCAGTAATGAGGACTATGATTGTACGAACATTTCCTCCCTGTTTTGTTGTATGTTTGCATTTGTACATAAGCAAATATCTTGTTTTCCTCTTATCATGACATAGTTGTATTGTTCATGTTGTAGTATTTAAGTCATAGGACATGAAGCTTAAAAGTGAATGTTACCTAAGGACTCACACCCTCTTCTGGAGAGAGAATGCATTTTTGATTATACATAGGGCAGTTGAGTATTTTTAGGCAAAATATGTCTGTTATTGTGTTCTATTTGGAAATTTAGCATGTTTGAAGGTAATGTGCATAGCTGCCATTGACAAAGGTGGACTGTGATTTAGGTTCTGGTGTCAACTTGGCCAAGTGAGGATGCCAAGTTGTCTGGCCAGGCAAGCACTGACCTGACCATTGCTGCGAGGATATTTCATGACTGGTTGATAATCTGGAAGGCTGTTGTACTACATCATCAGTCACTTGATTGCATCTGTGGCTGATTACATCTGCAATCAGTGAAGGCATGCTGCCCATCATCAAGATAATCCAATCAGCTGGAGGCTTTTCAGAGGTGAGAGAGACTTTTTCATGCTTCTTCAGCCAATGAGCCTCTCCTGTGGAGTTCGACCAGACCCTTCATTAGAGCTGCCAACTTCACAGCCTGCCCTGAAGAATTGGGCTCTTCTATTGCCACAGTCATGAGACACCTTTATAAATCTCATATTTACAGATCTCTCCTGTTGGCCCTGTTTTTCTAGAGAACGCTAACTAATACAGCATTACAACTGATATCTCATTTAAGCCTCACTGCCATTCTATTCTTGTTTTACAAATGAATGAGAAAACTGAGGATCAGAGAAGTTAAGAAACATGTCCCAAGTTTCCCAGCTTTAAATTGCAGAGCCTGGATTTGAATTTATTTAGTCTGGTTTCAGACCTCAGAGTCATAATAGCAATACTAGAATGCCCCATGACTCAGGTGGAAATTATGACAACAGTCCCATTAGGCTGACCTACGATGCAATAGTCCCATCCTCACCTGGGTTCAAGATCCAGCTCAACTATACGTCCTTGGGCCTGAGTGTTCTCATGCGCAAAACAGAATTAATAGCATCTACTTCATATGGTTATGTGAGTATCATATGAGTAAATGAAGTGTTTGGCATAAAATATTCGATCAATTGTATCCATAAACTATATGCTCCCTGCCATGCATGGTTTCTGTTCTGGAAATAATTCCGTTGGCCTCTAGGGGTCCCTCAAGCTCCCACCGACCCACCAGCCCAACCCACCCCCACTCCTGACAGTTACATCATCAGTTATCAATGGTTCATAATCGAACCATGAATTAAAATAACCTGGGTACTATATATCTATCTCAATCTAACTGAATCAAAATTTCTTGGGGATGGGCCTGGACATTTGTTTCTGAAAGCTATCCAAGTGACTGGTGTGCAGCAAAATTGAAAACCCCTGCAAACAAAGAACTGCTGGAAAGGAGCAAGACCAAAGAGTTTTGCGGCAATGCTGCTGAAGTGATGATATTTGTGAGTGACAAGTAAAAAAGTGAAAAGTTCTAGTACCCAAGTGACATGGCCTCTTGTGCATGCAAGTTTGGAATGCGTCTTTGGGATCCTGCATTTTAAATCTGCCCTCTCTACAGGACCCTTCTCTTGGCTTACGAGTAAGAATCATGACCAGCTTCGGGCCCCTGGATTCTGACTGTGGTTTGCCCCCTGTGGCCCCCTCCTGAGCCGAGACTCCCCGCGTACCTGCAGGGACATTGGCCCATCCCTGGGCTGTCCTCAGAGGCCCTGGGGTGTGGGGGGGGAGCCATGGTAGCTCTCAGAAGCCAGGTCTCTCCACCTGGCTGACCCTCCAGCATCGGGTCCGATACACAGGGCAGAGCTCGCCCCTCTCTCCGCCTCACAAACCATGAAAAGGACCAGCAACCTTTAACCCTAGGCTGAGAAAAGACACCCAGAGCCAGAGTCTCTTTCCCCCAAAATAACAGACATATTTTAGACTGAGTTGGTGGCTATTGCAGGCTAATTACAATCACAATTCAAAATCCAGCTGTTGTCCATACCCCGTGGATAAAGCCATTGGCCCCACCAGGATGGGTCTGCTGTCTCCATACTGGGAAGAATCTATTATTCCCTCCCCTCCTGCCCCCTAATTTCAATTGCTCATTCATTATTTTCCCAAACTATGAAGGATACCCAGAGAAAAGTAGGCTTACTAACCCCTCTGCCCTGAATTTGGAATCTAAAGAGTTAATAAATTATCTGGATGCAAAGAAGAGCCTTACATTTTTTCATGAGAGGGGAAATGTCCCTCATTTACTCACTCACCTGTCACTCAAAAGGAGCTGAGCATATATGCACCAAACTTGGCAGCATTTCACTGCGTGACTGGAAACAAACATGATAAATCTCTCCTCCAGAGATAATTTTGGTGATGTGTATAGGCCACTGAAAATGAGGATGTTATGACTTTAGTGCTGTGATAATATACGGTAGTAATTATATTAACAAGGGAAATTATATCCCTCTCCAGCAATTTCAGCTCATACCACCCACATGAAGAGTGGGCCACAGCAGAAATGCTGAACTGGTGCTAGTAGAATAGGGGGACAATATTTGCTGAATTTCAAGTTTATTACAACCTACATGAATCACTTTTTAAAAGAAATGTGTAGAGCTCCTACAATGTGCCAGGCACTGTGTGATCACAATGGGAAATATTAAGATGAACCAGGCATGGCCCCTGACCTTCAGATACTAACAGTGTAATAAGGGAAATAAGATATGCACATAAATCATTGTAACACGAAGTAGGAAGTAAGGTATAGATACAAGTCTATGAAGGACGAAAAGAAGAACTATCTCTTCTAGATGGAACTATGACATAGCTCTGGCTTGTTCGGAAAGTAATTAGGCACCCAGGAGGTGATGAGTAAGCAGCTCTCCCCAGTTTTCCAGCATCAAGATAAGCTGTAGCCAATTAACACTGGAAATGCTGCCCACTGACCTGGCCCCAGAAAATGTCCACCAGAGAGCTCCATAGCTGGACGGCCATGAAAGCAAACCCCATGTTCCATGGCTTCAGACATCCCTTTGTAAAGCTTTTTGCCAGGAAATTATAACTCTGCCAATTAATGAAGTAAAAACAGGGATTAAAGTCATGAGTAAAACTCCATAATTCATTTTGATATTTTGTTGGAACCAAATCTGAGATACAAGCTCTGTTCTCTTCTACCAATTCAATCAGTTTTGTTTAGCTCCTCCCAGGGGCAAGAACATATAGAGAGAGAATTCCAAGAGAAATAAGACAAAGACCAGATACTGAAGTGGCTTGGCATTTCTTAGAGCAAATGGAGGCATGTTCAAAATCACTGTAAAGCTGTCCTATTTTGTCAACATGATCCAATGGAAAGAGTATCTGATTTGGAATCAGGCAGACTTGGGATGAATTCCTACTTTGCAGCCTGTCAGCTCTATGACCTTAAAAGGGTTACTGACTCTCTCCAGGCTTCCGTTCCCTCACTTGTGAGGTGCACACAAGCATAGGGCTGTGGTGAGGATTGACTGAGATCATAATGGAAGCATTTCATCTATTTTCTACAAAGGTCTAATGAGTCTGTTGTGTCATATGAAGTTTACAAGGAAAAACATTGTTCTCTTCAAAGAAAAATCATCCTGAGAAAGGAGAACTTGGGCAAGTCTCAGAAGAAGGCGTCATTTCTGTCAGTGTGTAGCCCCTTGGCTGGAGGGGAAGGAGTGAGCAGGAATGCCTTCAGACATGACAAGGGCTAAAAATTTTGCATGCCAAAATATGTGGCTGACGGCTGGACTCTAGGCAAATCAGTAATTCAACACATCTTGTCCCCAAAATACCAAACCATGTCATCAAAAACCCAATGGTGCCCAGGACAAAGAACATTAGACAGGACAAAGACAGGCAATTCCTCCAGAATAGAAAAAGGAGAGCTTCAGAAAAGCTACCGTAACACTAACACCATAATTTTTAAAATAAAAAAAAAACATTTCAAACAAAATACCAATCCTTCCTATAAATATTAATGTAAAAATGCTGTAACTGAAGGCTGAAACAGAATTCAGAAGCATAATAAAGAAATAAAATATCATAACCAAATGACATTTACTCTGGAATCACAAGAAATGCTAGGATTAAATATATGAACTCTATTAATAAAACTCACTTTATTTAACCAGATAAAAAGTTACCATTTCCATAGATGCAGAAAAGTCATTTGATATCATCTGATATCTATTCTTAATTTTAAAAGAAAAAACCTCGATAAAACAGGAATACTTTATTAATATGATATACAATTAATATGAATCATATAAACATATACCTCAACCCAGAAGCTAATATCACAGTTATGGGGAAAAACTGAAAGATTTCCATTAAAATCAGGAACAAGATACAGATGTTCACTTCTGCCACTAATATTTCTTGTAGTTAGTCAATGCAATTAGGTAAATGAAATAAATTAGAGGTATAAAAATTATAAAGAAAAAAGTAAAATTATCATGATTTTCAGATAAGATGATTACTCATAAACCCATGAAAATCAGCCTAGAAGGTATCACAGACAATAAAGAATTCAGTAAGATAGTACGCAGCATACATAGCTTCAATAAGGTAGGCTTCATGCACACATATCCATTAGAAGAAATAATGGAAAGATGTTTATTAACAAAATCAGCAAAAAATATAAAAGACCTAGAGATAAACTCAACAAGAAGTGTGTAAAAGCTACACAAAACAGTGCTAAAATGCTTTTTTAAAAATCCACAAAAATGATACAAGCTAATAGAAAGGCATACTACGTTCTTGAAAGAAAATATTAATTCTCATCATGTTAATTAAAAATGTCATGCAACCCCAGAAATCTACCAAGGGGATTTTTGGAGAACTGAACTGAAATAGTTGATTCTAAAGTTCATCAGAAAAAAAAGTAAGAATAATAGAAAATTCTGGGGGGAAAAAACAAATATGAGATTAGCCTATCAAGTATTACAAGGTTTAATAGAGCTACAATAATTAGATAATATAGAACTAACTCATAATGTGAGCATTCAGATAGATAAAATGAAAGATTAAGAGGCCCTAGAAAATATCCAAATGCATACTGCATATTATATACATTAAATATGTCATTTCAAATCAGTGAAAAAGTAAAATATTCAGTAATATTGGAACAGCAGAAGATCCATCAGAGAAAAACATTCCATTGGATACCTACCTCAGAATTTCCACAAAAATAGATCCAAGAGTTAAATGTGAAAAAGAAAACCTTAAAAGAATTAGAAGAAAATATGGGGAGGATGGTATTTTACTTTTAATTTTTTTTCTATAATCTTTAAGTAGGGACAGCCCTTCTAAGTATTAAAATACCAGAAGTCATAAATAAGTGATCAATAAATTTGACTAAGTATTTTTAAAATCTCTGTATGGACCAGAACAAAAACCAAAGTCAAATACAACCTGGGAAAAACATTTGCAATTCATAACAAAGCAAAAGGCTAATTTCCTAATATATAAAAAGCATTTACAATTGATAAGAAAAAGGTGAATAACCCAAAAGAAAAATGGGCCAAGATATAAGCCCATTTTTACTAAGCAGAAAATACACATGACAATCTAAACACATGGAAATCTGTTCACCTTGCACACAAAAAAGAAATACAAATTTAAACTACAACTAGATACCGTTTTCATCAGGCAAACTGGCAAAGATCCACGTTTGATAAAACACTGTGTTAATGAAGATGTGGGGAAACTACTATTCTCTTACATTTCTGATGAGCCTGTAAATTGCCACAACCACTACGGAGAGCAATTTGGCAGTGTCGATCAAAAAATTAAAATGGCCATACCCTTTGATACAATTGAATTTCTGAGGAATTGATCCCGAGACACCATAAATATAATGCTATATATTCAGAAATACTCACTCCAGTGCCATCCCTGTGAGCTGGGCAAAAAGAGTCCCTTTGACTATTTTAGAAGACCCTGCTTCTCACACACAAAATGGATTTATTGAAGATCACAGAGCACCTTTGTCACACAGGTTCTGACACCCAGTGGAGCATGATGCAATTTGTAGCCCGAAACATTTGTTCACATGCCTAAGGTTATTCTGTACCCAGGGAAAAGCGTTGCCACAGTTTTCACCCAAATCTTCAAAATGAAATGAAACTCTGTCCAAACACTATGGCAATTTGTGGGTCATGTCACTGCCGGTGTAAAGAAAATGACCACTGATTCTGAGAGAAGGCAGGTATTGAACAATAGAAGCTCTTATGTAAGAGAAAGAAATTAAGTTGTCTTTCCCTGTTTAAATATTTTTATGATGTCCTGTGTTAAATAATAAATTTTGCTACATTATTGTAGTGAGTTACAATAAATTTGCCTGAAAATTCTCCTCTTAGGGATGAAACTTTCATTAAAATATCCTCCTTTCCATGTTCATCTTTTTTCCATTTTGAACCATTTCCCTGTGACTTTTTATTTGAAATGTTTCTTTTTTTAAGAAAAATGTGTTAATGTAATCTTAATTCCATCATGTTTTCAACTCCCTCATCTTTTAGGCATTGTGCTTTTTGTATCCTTTTATTTTCAGGTCCTTTTCATGTTTTCTCTCTTTTGTTTCATTTCCATGAGATCTTTTATTGTCATCTTAGTTTTTATTTTCAGACTTCTATGCTGTGGTCTGACCTAACAGCAAGGAAATGAAAAAGGAAAGTGCTGCAGTCCCACTGCATTGCAAGTGGCAGCCAGGTGTAAAGAGGAAAATCATTTGCAAAGAAAAAGACTCAGACTGACCTAAGGCCTGATTATATTTTGGTCTCCAAGGTGTGATATTTTTGTAGATGAAAAACAATGACATTTGCACAGGAAACTACATAAAAATATGACTTGCAGAATGTAGAAATGCCGAGAAAAAAGGTTCTTTTCATTAGAATCTTGGTTCACTGACCAATAGACTCAAGGCATGAGTAAGAAAGAGTACTGCCCTGTAGTTTATTTACTACTAATAAATTAGTAATAAATTTTGCTACATTTTTTTGTAATAAAATACAATAAATTTGAATTTGAAAGTTCTTCTCTTAGGGATGAAACTTAAAAATGCCCTCTTTTCCACATTTATTTTTTTTCCCATTTTAAACCTTTTTATTTTAAAAATTGCTTTTTATTAATAAACTTGACAAATTAACTGTCTTTATCTTGAAACCAACAAACCAGTGAGTGAAATTCACAATTCTGCTTTCAGTTCATGTAGCTTTAGATGTAGTAAGCCTACACTTCTTAAAGCTCTCTAAAGAAAGATATCTATTCTATAAATTGGTAAGAAGGCCCACGGTATGATTCTCAGGCAGAAAAATCAACAATCAGTATTAAAACTTCTGACAAATAGTTGTCCCTAACTCTATTCAATAGGCATTTTTGTTTCAGATCTAGCTGTTTACTCACCTCCTTACCTTGGATCGTCTCGGTTTATCCTTCATTTGTCTGTCTTCCCAAAGGCATTGCCTGACTCTTTAAACCATCTATAACTCTACCCTCGACTACTCCATTACCCCCAGAGAAGCTACATATCAAAACTGAACAATGAAAATAAGAAATTGGTACATGTCTCTTATGCCCCATTCTCCTGAATGGGGATATGTATATTTCATAAAATTTTAGTTACCTTTTCAGTGAAGCATACTCAATCTGAAAATCCATCTCACAAAAAAGTTGAGAAAAACTGATGTGCTTACGTGTGTGTGTGTGTGTGTGTGTGTGTATGAGATTACATCTGTGAGTGGGCACAAGTTTGTGTGTGTGAGGGTGTGTGTTTGAACATGTGTGTGCCATGAGCAGTGAAGGGGAGAGAGGTCAGCAAATCAATTTTTTTCTACCTAGCCCTGCATGTCTAGTTACCGGCAATTTTGTATGACTGAATTTATTAAAAGAATGAAAATCTGGACATTGAGCACATACAGTAAATGTGAATGATTTTTAGCCCTTTGCCCTAAACTCTTTTCTTTTTTTTTTTATCTATTCTTTTCCCTTTCCTTGTCTACCAACTTTCACCCTCATTTTCTTTTTCCAATCTGGTGTATTTCCTAGATGCTCTGTTCTGTTTCGTTTAATTTCTCCAAATGTCACACCCAATAAGTTGCTGAATTTCCACTCCATTCCTGCTGAATTATTGTGTTGCTTTTAAATAACTTGCCTCTGCTTCTGACTCTCCCATCTGCTTCTCTTCCTCTTTATTCTCTTATCATGAGGTCTGGTTTTAGGAAAGGGACTGTGGCCGGGCACTCCTGATTTCCCAACTGACACAAAATTACTCAATCTTTCCAAAGGTGATCTTTCCAAATCCCTCTGCACGAGGTGGCCCCAGGCAAATTTGTGCAGTAAGTCGGATATACAAGTGCCACCACTCACACTTTTAGAGCTTTCCTACTCACCTTTGCCACCCCTGCCAATAGGGACCCCATACTCTGTACTCTTTCTCCCTTTTCCTATGATTCTTTGAAAATAGCAGTCCAGTGTCTCCTTTTCCATTGCATCATTTCTAGAAGAAACTTGGTAGGAAAATTCCACCAAATTGTTACTTATAGACAATAAAAGTTTAATATGTCACCCTCTGTGAAATGAGTTTCAGGATTTATGCTTTCTGGTTTTGTTGCTAACACGGGCATGTGGGGCAGCACTGGGAAAGTCACCAGCTATAAATATGACTTGGGACACTTCTAAGAGATCTGGCTGCTCTCTTACACTCCAGAATTTGATGGCATTTTAAAAAGAAAGGAAACTAACATTTCCATGTGCCAGACACAAACTCAGTTTTACAGTCATTTTAACCAATGAAGAACTAGGACACTTGCCCAAGGTGCAAAGGTCATATGCACTACACTGGCCTACTGCACGGGCCTCGGGTCATGGCACATCAACTCTCCTCCCTTCGGGGATGCCAGACTTTCAGCACAGATTAAGTGATCAGCTTTTATGTGTCAAGACAAAGGAATGCTAATGAGGAACAGTTTGGAGTAGAGGGTGAGTTGTTGTGAGAGCATCAAATCCAAAGCAGGAATGTGAGCCAAGAAGGTCCAGCTGGGTCACGTTCTCGAAGGCTCTGTGGTACATGCTACAGCCCTCAGACTTGACACCGAAGGTATTAGGAAGCCCTCAAAAGTTCTAAACAAGGGAATGAGAAGGTCAAATGTGGTTCTAGATTCAGCATTCCAGAGATGGGCTTTGAGAAAGACAAACCTAGTATAGGGTGACTAGTGGGAAGTTAACTTGCTGTTACCCAGCAAGAGATGAGAGTGGGCTCAAATGAAGCCGTGGAGATGGGGGAAAATTTTGTCTTTAGGCGGCAAAATCAATAGGACTTGGTGATCATTTGGACAGAAGAGGGTAGGGATGAGAAAAGAACCAGAGATGTACATTTTTCCATCATATTTGTTCCCAAGTTTTATCCTCTTTTCAAACCTAAAGGAAAACTAATGTAATAAACTGAGATGTCTTTGAGCAGATATTTAAGCTGAAATTATACATGTTTGGGGTTTGCTAAATTATGCCTAACTTGACCAATCATGCATTTGGCAATCATAGTGTTTGGCCACAAAAATATTGCAAGCACACAATTAAGGTATAATTTAGTCCTAAGAAAGGACTAAACTTCGAACTCATTTAGAAAATTGTCTTTTCCTACCTCAAGAGGTATTGCTGACAGAGACAGTCTTTATAATTCTTGGTTATGTTTACAGCAATTTGATTTTAAGAATCATTCTAAAGACAGACATTTCCAGAGTAAATATTCCCAGCTACCACCTTCAGAAGGGGTGATTTGATTAGCTGCACTGTGTTGAACTGCATTGTAACTATTGTTTTTTTTTCAAATAATGTCTCCTACCTACTTAAAAAGAAATCATGGACTAATATCTAGGTACTCTGCCTTGCTGAAAAGTGATGGCAGGCTAGGGTTAAGTGCTTATGGAGAAATAACAGGGAGTGATGAGCTCTTAAGTTTTGATATTAAAGAGTTTATTGGCATCTCATAGAGCAGTAACAAATGATCTAATAAAACAAATGAGATTAAGCAGTTCCAATAAACAAAATTATAATAAAACTCCAGAAGTGTAGAAGCAAACCATTTTTATTTTTTTAATTCCCACAAAAATCATATTAATATTCCCAAATCTTATGGAGTTTTGGAATTAGGAATCTGTTTAGGCATGAGCGTAACTGTTCTAATCATCTTTCATGTTAATCATGAATTCATTTACTGGACTATTTAGCCACATTTGCAAACTTTTTAAAGGAAAATAATGTTTTCTTCCATGGAATAAAAAAGAAGATAATTTAAAATTGATCAGCAAATAAATGATGCCTGTTGAGATATTTTTGTTAGAAAATGAGAACATAGTAAACAAGTAAGAGTTGAAGAGAGGAGGTGGGGGTTGAGTTAGGAAAAAGAACAACTTCCTTTCTTACTGAAGAAAGTTACCAGACCTTAGGAGATGTTACCCAGCAGCCTCCTTCTTTCAAAATCTTTCTAAAGGGAGTGAATGGGAATGCAGCAAGTACAGAAGCAGGATGGGCCAGGAACAGCCTCCAGAGATTCCCATACGGATTAGTTTCCTAGGGCTAACGTAACCAAGTGCCACAACTGGGTGACTTAAAACTAACGTATTCCCTCACAGTTCTGAAAGCCAGAAATCCAGAACCAAGGTGTCCACAGCATTGTTTCCTGCTGGAGTCTCTGGGGCAGAGTCTGTTCCATGCGTCTCTCCTAGCTGCTGATGGCAAGGATTATAGACACATCACTCTAATTTCTGCCACCATCTTCACATGGCCTTCTTCTCTCTGTGACTGTGTCTCTTGATATCCTCTCCTCTTCATAGAACGGTGCCAGTCATTGCTTTTAAGACCCAGTTTAATCCAGTATGACCTTATCTTAACTAATTATATGTGTCAAGATCCTGCTTCCAAATAAGGTCACATTCTGAGGCTATGAGAGGAAAGCACTTGGGCTGGACACTCTTATCTACTATCCCATATCTAAGCCCAGGCCAGAGTCAGTAAAATGACCCTTGCATCCAAAGCAAGGTACAAGTTAACAGAGCAGCCAGATCGAAAGAACTGATGGACAAGAAGAAAGGACATCTCAGCAGCAAATGCTAGGTCTAGGAGAATCTTCCTACTTCTTTAAAATTGTGGCTCTTTGGTTCATTACAAGATAAGATTTGTTGAATCAGGAAAAAAGTTCCAAGTATCTTAGAAACAAAGCTAAATCACTTGTCCAGTGTTTGTATGTGTGAACCATTCCACAACCCGTTTTCAGACTTTTGCCACTTGGACAGCACGGACACCAACTAATCAGAGTGGGTGCCAGCTGTAAACAAGTGCTGCGCTCACCCAGTGTGTACCAGGGGAATATCAGTAAGTTGTTGGTAAGTTTAAAACCCAAAGTGCTCAGTCAATATTTATCAGATGACTCTGAACTTGAACACTCCCCTGCCATGCCATCTCACATCTTACAAGAGCTGGGTATTACTCATTTAATTTCACTCCTACTGCTTCATACAGTGTTGGGAAGTAGTGGATGGTGAATAAACAGCTTATTAATTGACTGTGATTTTATTTACACAGAGCTTTCTAGAAGTTGTAGCTGTAAAGACATTCCTGTCACAGTCTGAAGTCTTTACTCAGGTAGAGACTGATTTCTTTATTTACCATTGTCACCACCCTGACAATGAATTTATATGTGTAATTTGAACTCCAAAGGGCATTTCAGATTTTCCCAATACAATTAAATGTTGGGACTAATGAGGCAATGGCAGTATTTCCTCTATACAAACAATTTTTCAATTATACAGGACAGTGACATCTAATGACTGCTACCAACGCAAAATCACTGGGCCACCAGCTTCTATTTTATGCAGTGAGGTTAGCAATTATTCTGTAACACTTAATTTCCTGTTACTAATGCTTTCCCAGAAGCACTTAAGCATGATGGTCTTATGAATATAGTTATTAGTGGAACACCATTCCGTGTTTGGATTCTTTTGGAAATCTTATAAAGATAATATTCCTCAAAGGTTATTGTCTGGATAACAAGTCATTTTGTCAGCAGGCCTGAGTTTCAGCCAGCTGCCATTAAGAGAGTCTCGTTAGCCAGTGAAGGGCTTTGTAGCCGGGTAGGACTGTCGAAGTCTGGGGAAAGGTTGCTAAGGTAACAAATCTGTCCAAAGACTTCCCTCCACATCAACCTCAGATCTAGTTAAATTTATATAAGTAAAGCACCGTGAGGAGAATGTTAATACACTAAATGACAGAAACGATTGCACAAAGATACGGTTAAGCTTGATAGGTGTGTGTTAAAGCTCCTTTATAAAGATAAAACAGTATGTGTGGCTTTAGAGATGTTGGTGGAATGAGCTAAGTTACCAGAGGACCATTTATTGTTTATAATAGCATTTGCAGTATTTGACGTTACAAAGTAGAATTTAATTCAACAATGCATATGGCTTGAGTGCCTGCTTGTTACCTGCATTCATTTTTCAGTGTAAAATTTGAGCCTGGGAAGAACTAAATTCTCAGGAAAGTTGAGTTAACATGCTTTCCAAAGAATCCGATTCAGCAACGTTATTTCAATTCTTGCATTAAGGAAAAATGGCTAAGTGGAATGAGGCAGCTATATTACAGAAATACACATCTATCTATATGGATGAGCTATCAAAACTCAATGTGGTCATGTCCAAATGGTAAGAGACAGAGGAGCTCTGCATGACCTAAGACGGACAATAGTGGCACAAATATGGCATGGCCTAAGAACGGACACTATGATCAAGAACAATGACAGTAATGGATTGCAAGGCAACAAATATCTAAAACCCCATTATTTCATAATGATATCTTTTTAAATATCATTGCTTACTATTAGAAGAATGAAGTACATAGCTTTCCTTTCCTGTATGAAGAATATTTCTATATAACCACATACTAAAGAAGCTGAAATTCTGAAAAAGTAATTCCAACTAATAATTGAAGAAGAAATAGCAGGGTTCAAAAATTACCATTTTGCAGCACAGTGAAATAATGGAACTAGACAATATACATCAATGGATCTAAAACTTGGGAAATATTGGGAATATAATGATGAAAGGATCATAATGACAACTCCTGAACTCACTAATCAATTGTAACATCATTAAAGATGGGATGATCAGACACAATACACCCCATAGAGGAATGAGATGGAAAACACACACAGTGCCTATGGAATAGGGTTGCCTAAAAAAAAAAAAAAAAACATTAAACCTGAATCTAATCAAACCTTTAATTCTAACCACTAGGAATGGAGGAAAAAATTAAAACAACAGCACAATCCAAAAAAATTGGGACATTTTAGAGACAAATGACCCAGTTTCTTTGACAACAATAGAATGACAAAAGCAGGGAAAGGAAGGCTGTTGTAGAACAAGAGTCTTAAGAGACATAACAATCAAATACAGCTTATGGACCTTTTTTGAATTCTGAGTTGAACACATCAAATGTAAACAACATCTCTGAGAAAATTAGGAAGGATTTAATATGACTAATTTAGATGATACAAAAATTATCATTAATTGTGAGGTATAATAATATTGGTGGTTATGTTTTTAAAGGTTCTTATCAACCAGAGATGCATACTAAAGTATTTACAGGTTAGAAAAAATGGTGTCAGAGATTTGTTTTAAAATACCAGGGAAAAAAATGGGTAGTTGAGTAAAACAAGGTTTCCAAAATATTGATAATTGTCTAAGCTAGTCAACGGCTATGTTAAGATTAAATTATACTATTCTTTCTACTCTTGTTTATATTTCAAATTTCCAACAAAATGTATATACATATACATCTATATACATATGCATACACATATTCATACACATTTCTGAAAACCAAACACCTGTGGAAAATTGGCTGACTAAATTATGATGCGGGAACTGCCTAACATTTTTTCATATTTAGTATTCAAACCATTCAGTATTGAAACTTCTCTAAAAAAAAAAAGAGAAAGAGAGAGAGAGAACTGGTTACAGTGCTTGGCACATAGTTAGCTTCCCATAAATGGCAGTCCTTATTCAAAAGACACCAAACACTTTTAAAATTTGAATCTTCTACATTGAATAGTAAAAACTCTCTGCCCAAAACATTTTATGGCAGATCGCATTTTTCTTCTCATAGAATTGAAAATATAAACATTCATTCTACTCAACACAGTTTGCATTAATTGACTACAATTTTCAGAGCAGGAAGAAAAATAAAAGATCATTGTGAACAATTTTGGAAACATGCAAAAAGTTAAATAAAATCTTTCTATTGAGAGAAGAGGCAGTACCTGTGCATAGTTTATATAAAATAGTCTTAACTTCTAGCAAGAGTTTATATTGAATGGGATCAGCCAAAATGGCAAGTTGAAGAATTTTGTTTACACTGGCTTTTATTTTGAAACAAGATACTGTCAGTTCCTAAGGATAGGCTAACCTCTGAAATCTGACGTTATCTGAAAATATGAACCAAGGAAGAACTTGATAGGTCAAAACACAATGTCCTCAGATGAGGGTAAATGATTTGATAACTTCAAGGGCACACCATCTAACCACTGACAGTCACCTCTGAAGACCTCAAGTTTTCTGCTGGCCTGGGCTGTTATCAGGCAACAGAAGCTGCTTCCTCACCCGGCCAGCCATTCAGGTTTCTGCCAATAACACGGGGAATTAAAGGGTGAAAGATTAGAATCAATTAGCCCTTCTTCATATTAATATAAACTGAAATTACAAATTGAGTATTCATGGGATATTAAGAACAAAAGAGTTATTAAAGTAAGAATTAAAGGGGTTATTTAAAACATGACAGTAATAATATATAAAGAGTTCTCAAAAATCAAAGAAAAGATAAATACCTCAACAGAAAATTGGGCAAAGGACTCAAAATCAATTCATAAGGGAACTATAAATAGCCAATAAACATTTTATAAATCATTAAAAACTTTTAAAAATCAACCTAACGATAATCAATGAGTGTAAAAACAGATATCCAACAATAGGAAATAGTTTAATAAATTGTGATCTATACATGATATAGAATACCATGTTGCCTTTCAACACTATATAAATAAATATGAAATGATTCCAAAATACATTTCTATTATGCGGAGTATAAAAATAAGTTTAAGGCAGTGCAACAGTGGCTCAGTGGCAGGGTTCTCGCCTGCTCTGCCAGAGGCTGGGGTTCAATTCCTGGTGCCTTCCCATGCAAAATAAAAAAAGAAAAGGTTTATAAAATAGTATTACATGTGTATATGTAAATATCTGCCAAAAAAAATTTACAAAAATAATTTACTCCAAAATGGCCATTGATACTCTCTTTAATTTATGGTACTGTAACTATTCTTACCTTCCTTTTTTGTGACTACATTCTCTAAAAGTTTTACAGTGAACATGTAAGTATAAAAGCTATTTTTTCTAAGAGTGAAAATAAAGAACTTTCCAAGCACTGACTTCCCCTGCTCCAACTGTGCGCAATTGTTCTTTTGCTCAATCTGGGTTTATTGTACCCTATTTCCTCCCTGATGGAGCATAAGAGAGAAGTCGCAGCCCTGCCATTTCTACCTGCTGGCCTCACTAAGAGGTCAGGAGGAGACTTGCTGGTAGCCAGCCACAGAGTGCAAAAAGCTTTATCACTCGAGTTGCTATACTTAGA